>NW_026962013.1:28380305-28687661 GCF_032445375.1 Bacillus rossius redtenbacheri | reverse complement strand
TTTTCCTGGCTTATGAAATACTATAACATTAGCTTCTTTCCATTGTGTCGGAAAGTAGTGTAGTGTTAGCATAGCATTTATGCATGCTGCTAAGTATTCGAGTGTTTCATCTGGTAGTTGTTTTAGGACGATAGCCTGTATACTATCATTCCCCGGGGCTTTTCTAGGTCGCATGCGTTTAATAACACGTTTGACTTCTTGCGCTAGTGTAGGGACTGGTTCTGCAACTACAGGTTGTTGTAGTTTCAGGCGCAATTCCCTGTATATTTGGGCAGTGAATTGTCTGTCGCACGGCTGATTGTGAGGCCGGAACGCAGCTTCAAGTGTATTCGCGAAGGCTTCTGCCTTATCACGAGGTTGGAAGGCAATACCAGTGTCTGTTTGTAGTGGTGGTATTTTATCTGTTTTATTTAGGATGCGTCTGGTCATGGTCCAGGCGCTGTTGTCCTGGATTTTGAGCCGAGATATTTTTTTGTCCCAATTGCTCGCTCGCCAGAGGGCAATTTCGTCCGAGATTACTATTCGTAATTCATTTATTCTACGCTTGGTTTGGGCCGTTCTACGTCGTGTGTATTCGCGGCGCAGTCGACTTTTTTGTGAAATTAATTGGCCTATGTATGCTGGCAGCTCGTCATGCATTAACCTAATCTCCTTTTCTGGAATGCACCTGGTTACTCCGGTTTGAATTTTTGTTGTTAATTCAGGGATTGCTGCCTCTAGATTTTCACTGTCTGTTATGTTTATTTCGGCCGCGTCCGGTAGATTATTTCGGAGATAATTTTGAAAACCCCCCCAGTCGGCTTTTTTATAATCTTTGATTTTACGAGGCGTGTTTGACTCTGTTTTTGCATCATCAAATACAATGTGTACCGGAAAGTGATCGGAAGACATTTCATGTACAACTTCAAGTTCAAATCCGGAATTTACTCTTTTATTAAGTGCAATATCTAAAATGTCTGGTCGTGTGTTTTGTCTACCAAAATCATGCGTGGGCTCTGAGGGAGCATAGACATGATAGTTTCTATTTAATTGGTGCATGTAGAGTAGTCTACCATTCGCTGTTTGGTACCTACAGTTCCACTCTATATGTTTCGCATTTATATCGCCGATAGCTAAAAACGAAGGGCCTACATCAAATAATAAATCTAGGTCTGCTATTGCTAGTGATCTGCCGGGTCGCGCGTAAATAGAAATTAATTTAATTTGCTGCCTATTTATTACAAGATTAATTCCTACGGCTTCTAAATTTGGAAAGGGAGGGAGCTGGCATTCTGAGTGTTTTATACTCTTATGCACAGCTAAGGCCACGCCCCCTCCTCTATTATTTGGTCTATCGCATCTGTATATGACGTAATTTAATACAGTAAATCGATCGGATTGTCGCAGATGTGTTTTATTAATTGCAGCAATATTTATCTTATGTGTGTCGAGGTGGTGAACAAATTCATTCATTTTACTTTTAATTCCATTTGCATTCCAGAAAAGGATTTTGTGTAAGTTTGTGTAGTTGGTCGATTGTGTTATGTCGGGTCCCTGATTATTTGCTGCCATTATGGCGAGCAGTGATGACCTGGACAAAGCCCATTGTGGCTCTGATTTTTTCCTTAAGCTCCGTTGCGGGATTGCACCATATGGCCATGAGTTGGCACATAGGGAGGATGGTCGCGGCCAGAACTGGGTCAGCCTTAAAGGTCTCGGACGGTTCCAAGACCAGGAGGAACTGCGACATGTCTGGCGCAGGTGCGGGCTCACTGTGTGGCACGGCCTGTGGTTCGGTCGATGGGCCTGGGGCCGCGTCTACTGCCATTGTTTCGGCAGGTGGTGGGGCGGGGGCAGCTTGTGGCTTGGCCCGCGGAGTTGGTTGCGTAGAGGGGGCAGGGGCCGCCGGTGCGGCCTGCTGCTCCTTTCTCTCGGTGTTCTTTTTTGTTTGAGAAGCACCACCACCATTTTTGTGGCCGCTGTGGTGCTTCTTGAAGTGCGGCTTTGGTTGCCCTTGATAGGGTCGTCGCGGCCGGTAGTCGTTGGCGACTGGGAACTCCAGCTCATTGTAGGTAGGCTCCTGCGCGAGTGGAGCATACCGATTGTGCGCGGCTTGGGCCAGGTATTGCCCGAAGTAGTGTGGCTCCGGGTGCCTGGGAGGGCCCCATGGGTTGGGCCTCGGTGGTCCCTGGTGGCCTGAAGGGCATGGATGCTGGCCAGAGGGGCCTGGATATTGTGGCTGTGGCTGTGAGGCAGCCGCAGCTCGCCTGTTGTCACGCATCGCCCGCTTAGACTGGCGCTCTCGTTCCTTCCGGATTTGCGCGGGAAGATGTTGGCGGGATGCTGCCTTGTACTCGGAGCAGCCGCGGTAGTTTGCTGCGTGTGGTCCGCCGCAGTTTGCACATTTTACATGGTCGCGGTTGCCACCGTGGGGGCAGTCGGAAGCGCGATGTTGTCCGCTGCACCATCGGCACACTGGTTTGGCCGCGCAGCCCCTGCCGACGTGCGTGAAGCGCTGGCAGTGGCTACATTGATTGGGACCCGCAGGGTGGCGGTAGTCCTCGACTCGAATGAGCATCCCCGCGAATTCGCGAATCGCGAGGATTTTTTCCGTATCGCAGGTCTGAGGGACCTCGACTACGAGCTTGTCACATTTTTGTCTGGTTTGGCGGTTGTCCAGAAACCAGAACGACTGGATTGGCAGCTGCATGGATGCGAACACTTCGGTAAGAAATTCGCTCGGGGTTTCCCTGTGGATTCCCCGGAAAACGAATTTTTTCGGAATTTCGTCCTTCTGGAGAAGGACGGAGTACTGCGCGTCAATTGCCTTAAGGGCCCTGATTGCTGTGTGGTACTCGGGCACACTCGCGGTCTGGATTTGCAGTTGGTCGCGTCCACGATTATATACTGTGAACTTCTCCTGAAGGGAGTTCTTCAGGGCGCTGTAGATCATTGGGTAATTGTGTCCTTTGTCTATGAATACGAACAGCGGCTTGATTTGGCTCTTGGTCGGTTTGGTCGCTGCCTGTTGCGGCTGTGCTGGCGCTGCGCGCACGGTGGGCACTGAGGACGCTGCGGGGGGCGCGGGGGGGGGGGGGGGTGAGGGGCCCCCGGCCTGGCCTGTCATGACCTCGTGGTGTCTTTTCACGCGCTTGCCCTGGCTCGTCTGCCATGAGCCGTCACTGTCGCACTCGCCTGCTGGCATGGGAGCCTGTTCGGAAGTGTCCATTTCGAGTTTGAAGTGGTCTTTGTCAGTCGCAGCCTAACTGTACTGCCACACCCACTGACCGCTTCCCTGGGGCTAGTTAGCCAGGGTCGCGGCTAGGCCAAAGGGTGCTGCACCCTGGGTGTTAGCAGTACTGATGATCACTGATTTGTCCGTGTCAGTCAGTCAGCAGTTGTTACCCCCTGCGCGCTTAGAAGCGCACAGGAAACTAGACGGGCTGTGTAGCACTTAAAAGTGCACACAGCTTTGTAGTTCTCTTCTACTTCTTCACTGTAGCATGAAGGTCTGGAAGAGCTGCTCCACACGTCCGGTTCCTTCCGCTGCCGAAGGCGAACTCCCTACCCCTCGCTTTCTTTCGTCTTTTCTTTCCCTTTCTTTCTTTTTTTCCGGGGTCGGGCCTCGGCCGAGCGCAGGTGCGCTGTGATTGGCCGGAGCTTCCAGCCAATCACGGGCCACTACGGTGGTCGGTGCGCCAGGATGGATTTCGGGCGTTTGTATTTTTGTGTTTCGTCGGGATCATAATTTCCGAGTGAGGAAATATGCGGATTTAAACTATTTACGCATTTATCGTAAAAAGTTTGTGTTGTACGAGTGTAAAAGTCTTGCAAAGTCTCCGACTCGGTTTCACGATGCAATGCTTCTACAGGGCAGTATCGTGGGGCGTCTGTGGCGATTCGAATGCACCTATTCTGAATCCGCTGCAGTTTTATTAGGTGTGTGGGGGCAGCTGTTGCCCAGACTGGGGCTGCATACATAATTATTGGGCGTATTAGAGCATTGTACAGCAGTAGGCCGGTTTTTACCTTGCTGCCGCATCGTCTACTCATTACTGGGTAGAGTGCACTGATCCTAGCCTGCGCTTGCGCTCGCCTAGTGTCAATGTGATTGCGCCAGAGTAGTTTCCTATCCATGTGAACACCTAGATATTTCACTACATCCTTATGCGGTATTTGTTCGTCAAACAAACGTATTTGCGGCCTGTGTTCTACAGGCGGGAGATTTTTACGAGTAAATACAATAATCTCTGATTTCGTTAGTAGTATAGGATAGCCGGTCCGAGATCAGGGTTCAGGGTGTGGAGCCGGGAGCCGGTGTCCGCCATCTTGGATTCTGACGTCACGGCGGCCATCTTGGATTGTGACGTCACGGCAGCCATCTTGGATAAGCGTAACGGGACACAGCGTAACGGGACACATCGTAACGGGAGATAACGTAACGGGACAAGTAGATCACGGCGGTCATTTTGGATCCGCCATCTTGGATCCGCCATTTTGGATGATGTAATTGTGTGTTCTAGAAAATTCCGGTTATGTGTTTTCCGCCATATTGGATGATGACGTCACCGTTGCAATTTTCGTTACGGCCGCCATCTTTAACTTTTTTATTTATTATCCGATTTTAACGAATTTTTTTTTAAATTTATAAAAAAATTCACTTAATAAAATTTTAATAAAATATTAATAAAAAAATTACTTTTTCGACACGGAGCTCGGAGTCCTCGGTTCGAACCCGACAGAGGCAAAAAAAAATTAAAAAATTACGACCGATCCTTCTCCCGCGGTGGACGCAGGCAGAATGACCCCCACCACTTTTACCAATGCATATACGAACATACCCCCCCCTCCTCCCCCCCCACCACTTTTACCAACGCATATACGAACTTAAACCCCCCCTCCCCCACCACCCTTTTTTTAATTTATTATTTTTCATCGTAATAATCTCCCCCCACCACTACTCTTGTATTTTTCCACTCCCACCCCTACCCTCCTCCTCACCCCTATTCTACCTTTTAGAGTATAAATACCGGCCGCACTACCCGGGAAGCCTTCAGTTTTTGCCGTAGCTCCCAGCCTGAAGGAAAGACGATGTTTGCTTGTTGTGCGAGCGGAGCAAAGATCTTGACGGCCATCTTAGCATATGGTAAAGTGCGCACGCTTGCGGCACTGGATAAGGAGACGGAGTTACCTTATCTACCAAAGGATTTTCTCCTGGTCTACGCCCCGTACGAGATAAGATACGTGTACAAGTTCCTGCCGGTGTACCTGCAGCTAGACCCAGACATCCAAGACTGTCTACCATGAACCGAGTGCGACAAGGATATGTCGTCCGTGCCCGACACGCCGCACATGAAATCGCGGTGCAAGAAGCTACGAGATGCGTGGCAGCGGCAGCAGCAGCCTAGCTCCTGAGTGCCAGGGGTCACAGCTGCGAGCATCCAGACGTCCCGGTCTCCGTCAAGGCCAGCCTCACAGCCTTGTAGTGTCAGCTCTCCGGCCTCGCAGCGCCATCCTCGCAGAGCCAGCATCTTAGCAACGTCACTCCAGCCTCGTCGTATGTGTAACTGTGAGTAATGACAATATGACACTCTTTCTTGCCAACGTCCAGTGTCTTACGTCCCAAAAGGGACCTGTAGTGAAGCAACTGTCCGTGACGTCCGTCATTGGCGGTGACGAAGTCAAGACTAGCGAATACATCTTTAAACCGCCGTGTGACTGGACTAAGCTAGACAGATTCTCTCAACGCGAGAACCGACGTCTGACCTATGAAGTGAACGGACTCTCGTGGAATGAAGGTGATGTGGACTATGAACAACTTACATCCGTGCTACGTGACCTCGTCGAGCCGGAAGACGACGTTGTTTACGTCCGTGGTAATGAACAGAAACGTATTGTGAGTGATTTGTGTAGTGCCAATGTAATTGACCTACGTAAACAAGGCAACTGTCCTTCCTTCAAAACACTGTTAAAGATGTACGGAAACCAAATTGAAAAGTGTGATAAATTTTATAATGGTTTCCACTGTGCACATTGTAATAGTCAGTTACTGAAACTGTGGCTCTATGAACATCCTTATTACTACAGTGATGTTTAATTTTTTTATTCCTTTTTGCAATTGTAAATAATGTTTCCAATGTCATCGACTGATGTGAGGGGTGATGGAATTATGTAAATAAAATATATATAAACCAATGTATTTATCTGTTTTCTTTTCACCTTAATTTCATTGTATTTTTTTTTGTGATGTAAAGTCTATTAATTATACTCTTTCGGAAAAAATTAAAATATAATAATCACTATTACTGTTTCCAACAATTTTCATTCCAAACATACATTATAAAAAAAAATTTCTCAAGAAAAAATAAATCAGCAAATAAAAAAAATAAGGGTATTAGTATTATAGAAATAAAACTCAAAAACAAATTTTACAGGTATATATTTTTTCGTTAACATATACATTTAATTATATCCATATTTTATTTGACATGTATGCATGTGTGTAGATTCGCAGGTCTCTTCCTCTCTCTCCCAGCAGCCCACGCTCGCCCCCGTCGTCTCCCTCCATCTCACCAGCTCCCCGCCCCACACCGAATCTCTCTCCATCTCAGCAACTGCTCACCTGCTAAAAACTTAAACAGAATATTAGTCATTTAAACAAAAAGCTTGCATCGCAGCTCTCTGTGTTCGGAATGGGCTGGAGATCGACACCGCTAAACAGGCTGGTCGCGCACAAGACCCTTGCCTCCATATGCAATATACATCACATATGTAGTCAAGTACTTATGAACAACGTCTCTATTTAGCCGTGGCCCATTACAACGATGCAAGCCTACCAGAAAGAACTACCACATGATACAATGACACAAAGCACGTGCTTAAACTAGCATATGAACACATAGCAACGCTGAAATTGCTCAGTAACAACGATGTATCAACGCCGAAATCTTGCATGTCATCGACTGCGGAACCCAGCGGCGTAACAGTCCAACGTTGACACACAACGCCGAAATCTTGCATGCCAACGACTGTGGAACCCGGCGACGTAACAGTCCAGCGGTGACACACAACGCCGAAATCTTGCATGTCATCGACTGTGGAACCCAGCGGCGTAACAGTCCAGCGGTGACACACAACGCCGAAATCTTGCATGTCAACGACTGAGGAACCCAGCGGCGTAACAGTCCAGCGGTGACACACAACGCTGAAATCTTGCATGTCATCGACTGCGGAACCCAGCGGCGTAACAGTCCAGCGATGACACCATCGACATGACACCACCGATGTAAGGAGCCCAACGTCATGACCCCATCGATGATAGGAGCCCATCGTAGTGACCCCATCATCATGACACCATCGATGTTAGGAGCCCATCGGCTTGACACCATCGGCGTAAGGAGCCCATCGATGCATAAAAAAACGCATTGGTGTAAAAAAAAGCATTGGTGTAAAAAAACGCATCAGTGTAAAACGCATCGGTGTAAAACGCATCAGTGTAAAGCGCATCAGTGTAAAACGCAAGAGTGTAAAGCGCCTCAGTGTAAAACACATCAGTGTAAAACGCATGAGTGTAAAAAAACGTATCGGTGTAAAAAAACGCATCAGTGTAAAAAAAAATTCTTGCATCACAAACCAACGTAGGTGCATAAAACCACCACTTCCATCCCAACCAACCAACCAAAAAAGTAGCACCACAAACATCGTAGGTGCATAAAACCACCACTTCCATCCCAACCAACCAACCAAGAAAATACAGCACCACAAAAACATCGTAGGTGCATAAAACCACCACTTCCATCCCAACCAACCAACCAAGAGAGCGCAGCACCACAAATCAACGAGGATGCAAACACCACCACTTCCATCCATCCCAACCAACCAACCAAAAAACGTAGCATTGCAAACAACGAGGATGCAAAACACCACCACGGCCAACCCAACCAACCAACCAAGAGAGCGCAGCACCACAAAAACATCGTAGGTGCATAAAACCACCACTTCCATCCCAACCAACCAACCAAGAAAATGCAGCACTACAAACAACGAGGATGCAAAACACCACCACGGCCAACCCAACCAACCAACCAAGAGAGCGCAGCACCACAAAAACATCGTAGGTGCATAAAACCACCACTTCCAACCCAACCAACCAACCAAGAAAATGCAGCACCACAAACAAGGTGGATGCATAAAACCACCACGGCCAACCCAACCAACCAACCAATAGAGCGCAGCACCACAAAAACATCGTAGGTGCATAAAACCACCACTTCCATCCCAACCAACCAACCAACCAAGAGAGTGCAGCACCACAAAAACATCGTAGGTGCAAAACACCACCACTTCCATCCCAACCAACCAACCAAGAAAATGCAGCACCACAAAAAACGTAGGTGC
Source organism: Bacillus rossius redtenbacheri (assembly GCF_032445375.1). NCBI lineage: Eukaryota > Metazoa > Arthropoda > Insecta > Phasmatodea > Bacillidae > Bacillus > Bacillus rossius. The sequence continues at coordinate 28,679,285 of NW_026962013.1, read as the reverse complement.
ATAAAACCACCACTTCCATCCCAACCAACCAACCAACCAAGAGAGCGCAGCACCACAAAAACATCGTAGGTGCATAAAACCACCACTTCCAACCCAACCAACCAACCAAAAAACGGAGCACCACAAATTAACGTACGTGCATAAAACCACCACTTCCATCCCAACCAACCAACCAACCAAGAGAGCACAGCACCACAAATTAACGTAGGTGCATAAAACCACCACTTCCAACCCAACCAACCAACCAAATAAGCACCACGAAACAGTGTGTAGGTGCATGAACAAAACGAATCGCACCACGAAACAGTGTGGAGTGCAAGAAATCAAGGAAAAATAGCACCAGAAGACCAAAAATCTAGGTGTAAAAAAAAAAAACAAAAAAAGCACCACAAAAGAGTGTGGGTGCAACAAAATTACAACGAGCGGACTTAGGAAACCAACGATGAAAAATCCATCGACGAAGGCTATGTACACCAAATCAACAGAGACATGGGTGGCTACCAAGTGGCAAACACTAGTCCCATACTCGTACATCACGGTACAGATTCCCGTCAGGGTCTTCTTCTCGGCTACCACAGCAGAAGCCTGGGACCCCGACAGAGAATTCCGCGCGAAACGTACGAGCACAGACACCAGTTTCAACATTTCATGTTATTTTGTTCAGTTGCTTTTTTCGTGGAAGGAAAAAAAATACCTTTTTGCATAAATACTGCGGTATGGTTAAAATAACATTAACCATTGTACCCATATGGTAATGTGTGTATACCATCATCGCATATTATGCGTTTATCATCATGCCATGAGAGTGATATTTTATTTGAGCATTCTGTGTATAATGTCATTTGGTGCGACCGTATGGACCGGACTTGCGCGCGCTTTGTTGCGTGTTCCTCCAGGACCTCGAGGAAATCTTCAAATGTAATTTTATTTTTTACCACGCACTTTTGTATTCCTTTTGCTCTCTTTGTAATCGTTTCCCCATATCTGTATGTATATAGCTTTGCTCGGAGGCCGACAAACTCCTCCATCGTCACCCCATTGCACTCGTCCTTGAATTTGCCCACCACTATTTTATTGGTGGGCGAGTAGCAGGGGTGACAAATGGGATACGCGCTCGTGTCAAACACGCTCATGAGCGCAGAGTCGTCGGCCAGGTCCTGCTAGAAATTGCGCGTCTTGATTTCATAGATGAAACTGTCCGTATCCATGTACGCCAGCGAAATGTTGTCCTTATATTTCTGTTTCATTACATCATAGTGGAAATTATACATGAGCGTTTTGGACAAGTCCAGGACCGAGAACCCCGCATATATAGGGCGGTCAAGATATATTTTCTCATGTTGGAGTTTTATTAGCGATAGGTCTTCGTCCAAAATGGTTCGGTCCTGGAACGCTGGCTTGGCAATCACTTTTCGGAGCCTCGCCTCGCTGCATACGAGCTTCATACGCTGCCGCTTGAATTTATTTTCCATGAGCTTGCCAAAGCAGATGTTATTTGCCAGCTTGAAGAATTCCTTCTCGAAATCATTTGTAGCATTTTGTCTCATAATCGTATTTTTTTCGATGTATGATTTCATCCACGCACGCTGCTCAAATTGAAGTACTCTATGAATTTTCTTTATTTGCAGTCCGTGCTGGAGAGCTTGCTTCAGGTTTCTATAATGAATGATGTAATTTTCCTTATGCTCGAGAGTTGTCATTAATTTAGTTTGTCTCGAGCCGGGCGGGCACTGGCTGACGGGCAGGAACGGCAGGTCCTTATGTTCCTCGTGGAGGGCAGACGGATACTCTACATCAACTTCTAGGATGTACCCCATCCGCCCCTCGTCAGGTATCGTCATCACGTCGATATCAGCGCCCACCCACCTGAAGCTTCTGACTGGCAGCGGCAGCGACATGGCCCATCCGTAGAGGTTGTTGGCGTCCAGATAGAGTATGTGCTTCGACGACTGGCTGGGATCGTAGGTGCGGGGAAGGCAGACGTTGTTGGCCTTACAGTGGCGCTTGATCACTTGTGCCACCCCACCCCTGATCCCAGCCTCGATGAACATATACATGTCATAGTCGGTTATAAGCTCTAGTCGTACCTGCGTCTGTTTCAACATGGCGTCGAACGTGAACCCTGGGGAGCTGACGTAGTGGCTGCAGTCAAGTCCGTACGTGTCGAGACAGAGCTGACGAAAGTTCTCGAAAACGTCTGCAAGAAGCAGCACGTCCGTCTTTAAATATACGTCGCTGTACTCGCCCAGGGTCACACAGCCGAACTTGTTCCACACTGCCTGCGCATGACTGTATTCTGCATCACTGATATGGCTGTTATTTAACATATTGTAAAAATCTTCCTTTGCAGGCAGTTGTGGCTCGTCCAGTTTCTCCCAGCTGGAAACATAATCATAGGGGAATGTACCCTTTCTCGTGACGAGGGACATTTCTTCTGGTGTGAAATATTTCGAAGTCTCTTTGAATTTGTCGGCTGGCAGGTACGACGCGAGGGACGCCAAACTTCGTGCCATGAACCTGAATGTGTCGATAAAACAGGCTTTTCGAAAATGTTATCATTTTTTCCTGCGTGTGGGGGATTATGAATATTTCCTTGTTGTCGTAGCCCAGTTTCTTGATGATAAACTTCTCGTCGTAGCTGAGGTTGTGGAAGTACACAACAAGCTTCTTGGGCCGCCTGCGCAGAAGATTGCAGCTGTTGCAGGCGGCACCAAGGTACTTTCCACTGAAGTGGTCGTGGTCCTTGACTTTATAATTTTCCATGGTAAATACTGTATTACAGTAGCAGCACTGTTGGGCTGCGGCGAATCTGGCATACTCTTGAGCCGTCAGCGGCGTCATGGGCAGGCTGGTCTGGTATATTTCCTTCACCTGATTCCCAATATCGACTATGTCCTCCACGAATTTTGCTTCAGCATCGGGCCCCCTGTATAGCATCGGCTCTTGTGGCAGCGAGGCGGTGAGCGTGGCTGGGATCACGCTATTGTCGACCTTTACATATATGCAATAACTGTATGCTTCATGTTTTTGATATGCATAGGTGCCTGATTGCTGGGGGTCCGGCTGGCATGATGAGATGGGTACTAGCAGGGCTTCAAAATCCGCATAAACGACGATGGGCATCTTTGACATGTGGTGGTAATTTTTGAATTCCATGACAGGTGGCTTGCCGTTCTTGTCAGCTTTAGGCATCTCGACGCGCACGGGAGCATGGGTGTTGCAGAATTTCTTGTGCGCGTCGAGACACTGCTGCCCTGTCAGCCCTGAAACTCGGTGCTGGTCATCGTAGTACGTGAAGCATCTCTTGCAGACATGGATTTTGTGGTCATGGGCAGTGATCTGAGGCCTGACGAGTCTTGAGAAGTTCTTAATATAGCAGAAATGAGAGTTACTATCTTCGTTCGACAGAAGCAGGAGGTCGAAATGATGTTGCTTTTCCTCCTTCCCCACACGCACTGGCGCGATCTTGTCGTTCTCGTCAATGTTGTAGACGTTGACAGACACTTCTTTGTTGTTTCGCTCAAACACCTTGATTTGGTGGAGGGGGGTAGGGAACTCGAGTCCTGAAAAATCAAATTTTCCCTCCAGGTCGTGGTAGCGCTTGTCCACACGTTGAGGACTCACCCCCTCCACGTACCGCGCCAGTATGGCCCACTTGAAGCATTCGTTATCTTCCAGGTTCATGGGATTTATGCATGCTTCACGGTTCTTGATGACAACAGGCAGATCAATGTAGGAGGAGACTCGAAGAGGCACTAGCTTGTTGAAACGGAGCTGAATTTTCTTTACTGCAGACAAGGTCCACCCCGAGCCTTTACTGACATATTCGTCCTCCTCCCTACATATTTTCGCAATGCATTCTGTTACTGCCTCTTCAATGTCGCTCTCTTCGTAGATGGGTACATTCTTCGTCTTGAACGCCCTCTTGTCTACACCTTCATCGAAGGGAGCGGGCTTGGCATAATCGCATTCAAGCCATACACTGAACTTCACTGGGCCATTTTCACGTACTTCCTGGGAAATGCGATTGATCAAGTTATTTTTCATTTCGCCCAGGTACGTGCAAATGTCTTTGGTCGCACCATTGTTGACTGCCACTAAGGTCTTTAGGTTGCGACGGAATGCACTCTCCGCCTCAACGAACCCGGTACCGCCTGCCTCCAAGTCAACCTGAGCCTGGTCAGGCGCTTGCGCCTCCAAGTCTCGCTGTGCCTGGTCGGGCACACTCGCCACGTATTGCGGACGAGTGCTGGGGCCGGGCTGTTGCAGGCCGGAGGTCTCGTCTACGCACCGTCTCTTAGCGGCCAGGCCATTGCACGTCTTGATGTGCGTCAATAGATTGTCTTTGCGGGTAAACCCGCCCTGGCATGTAGTGCATGTAAATGCAATGCGCTCAGGGTTGAATGAGCACTGGCTCTTCTCGTGGCGTCTGGCATCACGGCTATATTTGAATTGCAGCCCGCAGTAAATGCACCTCGAGCCTGTGCTGTGCTCGACGGTGCCCTCACACGTTCTCATATGACGGGCCAAACTGTCCTTGCGGCTTATTGTCATACCGCAGATATGACATTGGCTTGCTGTATTACAGCCAGGATTAGCTGCGCAGATGCGCTCATGTCGTCTGGCATTACGGCTAGCGGAAAACAATTTGCCACAGTATGCACACCCATTCCCTGGTGATGGTGCACATACCTGAGATGACACAAGCTGGACGGCTCCCGATGTCGAGGTCTGGAGGGCTCCCGATGTCGAAGGCTGGAGGGCTCTCGATGTCGAGGTCTGGAGGGCTCCCGATGTCGAAGGCTGGAGGGCTCTCGATGTCGAGGTCTGGAGGGCTCCCGATGTCGAAGGCTGGAGGGCTCTCGATGTCGAGGTCTGGAGGGCTCCCGATGTCGAAGGCTGGAGGGCTCTCGATGTCGAGGTCTGGAGGGCTCCCGATGTCGAAGGCTGGCCGGCTGCCACGGGAACACCAGACGCGGTCCTCTTCATGATGAAGTCTGTAACACCAACGGAAAAATTATAGCAACAAGAACATCATAATTATCACACACACACAACTACACACACACACACAAATAAACGTGCATAAATACAACCACGAGCGCACACACACATACACACACACACACACACACACAAATAAACGTGCATAAATACAACCACACACACACACAAATACACGTGCATAAATACAACCATGAGCGCACACACACACACATACACACACACACAAACAAATACACGTACATAAATACAACCACACCTACACACAAACAAAATACACTTGCATAAAGACAGCTACACGCACGCAGAAACAACTACACACGCATTAAAAAAATTAAATTCAACTCACCAGAAGAACACAGGAACGACTCTGTGTGTACTGCACGCACGCACAACGAGGAGGGCTGGAACGCTGTACAGCACACAGGAACCTGTAACATAGAAAAGGGACCACCTGGCTTAGCAGTCGAATTTTTTTTTCTCAAGACAGCGCAAAGACACTGATGTCAAAATTTTATGTTTTAAGTACTGACCGGAATCGAAGAGGAACGGTGCAGGACTCCAGAGGGCAGACAGGCGTTCTCCAAGCGGATCACACTGGGGAGTAGCTCGACGCAAGGAGATGCACTGAATACCTGCAACACATATAGTATTTTTTACGAAATGTACTTCAATAGTAAGTTACTCGTATTTTTTTTGTATATTTTTGTATTTAGTTTTTTTAATAAATTTTAATTTTTTTTATGAAACAAATTTATTTTTTCTATTTGATTATGATAGCAAGTGCGCGTGCATCTGTTATTTATTTTTTTGGGCCAGGCGAGGGGGCAGGCAGGGCGACTTGGGCGCCCCATGCGGCGGTGCGCGGTAACTAGCCAGACGTAAGCTGCAGGGCGCGGCGGAAACATCGCTCCGTGCACGGGATGGCCAGGGAGCGCGGGGGGTCGGTAGGGTCCACACGCGGCGTGGATGAGGGGGGGGGGACAGTCCGTCCAGGAGGAGGGAGGGGGAGCGCACCATGGGTGGGGGCTGAAGCAGGGAGGGGGGAGGGCACGCTCTGCGCGCGCTGCCCGTCGGTAGGACACGGGTGTGCACGACATCCATCTTGTTTCGAGCTAAGTCGATCATGCATGAATAATAACTAACATGTATGCCAGGGAAAACTATTATTACAAGAAGAAATATACTGCAACTGATGGCACTAATAATTTCGACTAGAAAAAAAAAGTCATAATCAGGACTGTAAAATATTAATACTGAACCTAACGCAGGCTCTAAACAGTTCCACTCGCACACATCATCTAGGCAGTACCAATCTTAGACGTGAAAAATACACTCGAAAAAATTACGGGACGGAAATTGTAATAATTTCTGAAACTTATTTTTTTTGGAACACAGACAATTACTATGCCTAGTGCGTACTTTTATTTTCCTACGAACTCTCTGCCGACCGGCTGGCCGGGGAGCCGGCGGGCGGTTCGTCAGCCGTGCGCGCTCGCTCGAGTGTTCTCACCACGTCACGTACTAGCTGGCTCAGCAGCGGCCTTCACCCAGTGGCCAGCTGTTAGGCTTGCTGACTGAGTGAAGGACGCAGCGAAGGCATACACACACGCGAAACCGTAATGTTAAAATTAAAAAAAATTTCAAAGTTGAAAACATTCGGAAAAATTTCAAAGTTAAAATTTACGAAAAAAATTACGAAAAAATTTCAAAGTTGAAAACGTTCGGAAAAATTTCAAAGTTAAAATTTACGAAAAAATTTCAAAGTTGAAAACGTTCGGAAAAATTTCAAAGTTAAAAACGTTCGGAAAAATTTCAAAGTTAAAATTTACGAAAAAATTTCAAAGTTAAAATTTACGTCAAAATTTTCAAAGTTAAGATTTACGGAGAAGTTGTACTTACCAAGCTGCTGGAGTTGTAGAGACGGGAAGTAAAGCTGGAGAACTCGAACGCGATCATACGACGACGGCGGTAAGACCAAAAGTGAAGCCCCCGCCGCCGATCCATCATATTGCCATCCGGGGCAGTTAGTGTGTGCGAGACCAGAAACCGAAGTTTCTATAACTCGCTTAGTGCATTGTAAATCAGGTGCACCCCACACTTTTGTAGAATCACTTGGATCAACGGGCGGGGCGCGTGTCTTGAGGGATAAGTTTGGCACACGGGCCTGTGTGTGCGCTGGTAGGTTGTGTAATGCTAGAAAAAATTACGTGTACCTAATTCGGCGGGGGAGAGAAGCTCCCCACCAGCTAGATCGGCTAACTGGCGTGATGTAGTGTCGTGTTGGTGTGCAATAGAGGCTTGTCGGTGTGCTGTAATTTCAAGTGACCTAGTTAAATTCGGGTGTGGCGTGTAGTGTAAAGCTGTGCAAGCCGCTCCTACGAACCCCTGGGAACACAGAAACATGCTAGGGTAGTTAGCCCATTATTGCATGTAACAAGGTAGTTCAGGCCGTCACTTCACACAGGCATATCATCGTGTGGTCGTGTTGGTGATACGGTAAAAGAAATTACATAGATTAGTAAACACCTGGCCGCCTTAAGGACCGAACTATTGCGTTCCAATATAGTTCGGTCAAAGTTAGGCTAAACCAGTATTGCTGTAGCTAGCCCCCTGGCTGTTGTCTTCTAAACCTGAAAAATAGAAAGTGAAATTAATAAATGAAGGTCGTCCTATTCTATTATTGTTCGAGCAGAGAGATGCCCTCGTCCAGTATTTTTTTTTATTTATTTAATTTTTTTTTGTTTTTAATTTTTATATATATTTTTTATTTAATTTTATTATTTTATAATTTTTTTTTTATTTTATTTTTTTTTTTTTTTAAATCTAGACTTAAAGCTACTGTACAAGCCCCCAGAGCCCTGCCCTGACAGGCATGCATGCCTCTCGGCCCGGATCCCCAGCGAGGGCTGGGGCAGCTCCCTCTGCCAGTTCACCTGCATGATTCTGCCTTGACAAGGTGCTACGACATGTGTGTGGATTGTCGCGCGTGTTGTAGTGGTGTGGCTGTAAAATGTTACGTACCCCGGGGAAGGGAAAATTCATTAGGTGATGATGGATTTACGGAACTAGCTTTTTTAATTCAAAATCCCATGCCTTTCCGAAACGCGGCCGGCACTGGAGGTGAAGCCTGCCAGGCGGGTCTCGCCCTTCAGACATAGGGAGTCAGCCCTAACAACACAGGCAGTGAATCTCCCGGGAGCCAAAACCTACACCTGCGTGCTTCGGACCATTTTGAATTAGCTAGGAGAGAGAAAAATGCAGAGAATGTAAGAAATTTAATTTGCTATTATTAAGTGGTGAGCTAGAAGTGTATTTTATTGTTATGATTCAAAATCCCCTGCCTTTCCGAAACGCGGCCGGCATTGGAGGTGAAACCTACCAGGCGGACCGCGCCCTTCAGACACAAGGAGTCAGCCCTAACATCACAGGCAGTGAACCCGAGGGGGCCGCACATACCTGCGTGCTTTGGACCATTTTGAATCGAAAGAAGTGGAGTTAATGATGCTGAAGTTATTTTGTAGCTTGTATTTATTTATTTTTATTGTTGTTATTATATATAGAAATTATAATTGTTTCACAATTCAAAATCCCATGCCTTTCCGAAACGCGGCCGGCACTGGAGGTGAAGCCTGCCAGGCGGGTCTCGCCCTTCAGGCATAGGGAGTCAGCCCTAACAACACAGGCAGTGAATCTCCCGGGAGCCAAAACCTACACCTGCGTGCTTCGGACCATTTTGAATTGTATAGGCCGTGTAAACTTTAAACTTTAAACTGTAGGCTCTGCGCGGTGTGAACACGCCCGGAGCTGGAATGCGACTGCCTTGGTGTCGGGAGAAAAAACAGTTTTGTTTGGGGGCCCCCAGCGCCCCGACCAATCAGAGAGCTTCTAGGCCTGTGATTGGCCGGGGCCCCGAAAGCCCCCGCACGAGGTGTTCGGAGAGCTATTTTATGTAATTTAAAATTTATTGAAGACTTTTTTTAAAAACTGAATCCATGTCGCTTTCGTTTTGTAATAATTATTGTTTTAATTTAATCGAGGTTTTTTATGTTTTCGTTGCTCGGACGGGTCGTAAATCGCTATTGAATTTATCAGTGCGTTTTCGTGCTGTGGTAAATTTAGGTACATTTTATTATTATTCTTTGATATTATTTCGCGGATGTACGGAATTTTAAGTGCGTTGTGAATAGTTTCGTTACTCGTAAATCTGTTACAGTCTAAAATGGCCCTTAGGAAATTATTCTGTTTAACTTGTAGCCGATTTATATGGTGATTTGCAGCATAGCCCCAGACCTCGCAACCATATAGCAACTGCGGGCGTACAATTTGAGTGTAAAGTTGGAGTTTTTTCCTGCGTGGTAAATTAGGTGCTTTTAACATTGGGTACAGGCTTCTTAAGGATCCTGTTGCAATGTTTGTTGCTCGAGTAATGTGTTTGCTCCATAGTAATGTCCTGTCTAGCGTGAGTCCTAGATATTTTGCCTGTGAAACATTAGGAATAGGTTGGTGAAAAATTTCTATTTCCCTGTCTGGTCTGCCTCTACGTTTTGAAATTACAAGCGTGGTTGATTTAGCTGCATTAATTTTAATTCGCCACCGAGTGTAGTATTGCTCAAGTGCAGTTAGCTGCCTTTGGACGCATACCATGGCATATCTTAGGTTACCAGATTGTTTAATTATGGCTGTATCATCCGCATACATCTGTACGTAGGCGTTTGCATGCGGTATGTCGGCTGTGTAAATATTATAGAAGAAAGGAGAGAGTGGGGAGCCTTGTGGCACTCCAGCTGTAAGTTCGCGAGTAGTCGATTTAGCCCCGTCCAGAGCAACATAAAAGTTACGACGCCATAGATAGTGGGCCACCAGGTATATATATGTGTCTGGAAAATTGAAGTTTATTAATTTTTGAATAAGACCCGGAATCCAGACTTTGTCGAATGCTTTTTCTGCGTCGAGCATTGTCATTACTGTGTAGGCTTTAGATGGGTTATTAAATCCGTCGGTAGCATCTTCAACGATTTTAATTAAGGGGTGGATTGTTGAGTGACCTTTCCTGAAACCAAACTGAATGTCTGGAATCACGTCGTGTTCCTCTGCGTGTGTTTGAAGGCGCGAGAGTAAGGCTTTTTCAAAAATTTTACTCATACTGTTTAGAAGACTTATAGGTCGCCTGTTTTCTGGGATGGCTGGGTTTTTCCCTGGTTTAGGAATTGTGATAATTTTTGCAAGTTTCCAGGAATCGGGGTAAGTTTTGTGTGTTAGTATTGCGTTGAATATCGCCAGTAAATATTCGAGTGCCTCGAGAGGGAGTTTTTTAAGTGTTTCGTAATTTATTGCGTCCGTGCCGCCTGATTTGTTGTTCGGACTGGCTTTAATTTGCTTTAAAAGTTCCCTTAACGTTATGGGTTCAGGAACAGACTGCGTGCCTGTTTGTAAAAAGTTATTTACCGCCTGTGTTGTTGTTAAAGTGAAGTTTCTGTCATTTACGTCTGTGTTCTGGGAGAATTGTTTCTCCAGTAGGTCTGCGACTGCGTTGGCCTTGTCTTCTGCGATGTATTTAGCCCCGGTGGCTGTTATAATAGCTGGGGTTGAAATAAATTTTTTGTTGCCGCGGAGCCTGCGAGATAGTTTCCACATTTCCTGCGGTTTTGTGGCTACTTCGTTTATTAAGTTTCCGAATTGATTTATTTTTTCCTGTTTTAATTTGCGCTGTACGAGATTATTCAGTCTGTTGTATTCGTTTCTGGCTTCTGTTGTGCGGAGCCTTTGTGCTCTGTTTCTGGCTTGCCGCCTAAGAGAAATGTAATAATCCAGATCGGGGTAGTGTGTTCGAGTGAACTGCCTTTTTGTTTCAAAGCGAGAGTGTTTTTTAATGGCATTTTTTACTGTGTCCGTGAAAAGTTTTACGTGTGGATTTATTTCCTCGGGTGAATTTATTTCGGGGGGCTGATTTAGGGTGTCTATAAGTTCTATCTTAAACCCGTCCCAATCTGTAATCTTTAGTTTATTATTAAAGAGTTGTATGTTGGATGTAGCATTAAAAGTTATTTGTGTTAGCACCGGTAAATGATCGGAGTTTAGTTCATCTAAGGTTTCTGTATTTATCTGAGCGTTTGGAATGTTGGTTAGGGCTATGTCTAAAATTTCTGGGGTGCCACCATTTACTGGATAGCATGTCGGGGAGTCAGGCGCAATAATGATGTAGTTTCCTGCAACCGCGTGGCCGTGTAGAATGTTCCCGTTGGCGTTTGTTTGGGTGCAGCCCCAGTCAGTGTGTTTGCTGTTTAAGTCTCCTGCTATAAAAAATTGATCTTCGACTTCCATTAATTTATTGAGGTCCTGTGGTGTGAGTGGGTCTTGTGGCGTCTTGTATACCGCGGACATGCAAACATGCGAATTATTATTACGGACGTTTATGCTGGTGGCCTCAATGTGTTGTAGTCCATTTATTGTTATCGGGTGGTGGTGAATTCCGTGTTTTATTAGTATGGCTGTACCGCCGCCGTGGAGTGCGGGGCGGTCTGTTCTGTATATTGTGTAGCCGCATATGTACGCTCGCATGTGTGGTTTTAGAAAAGTTTCAGAGATGAAAGCGACATCGATTCCGTATACAAAAAGTAACTGTTCCAGTTCATATATTTTATTTTGGAGGCCGTGTGCATTGAAAATTAGGACCTGTAAAAGCTTCCCCGGGTTCTGTGCCATTTTAAGGTGTAGCGAGATTCAGGATTGCGGATAGTAAGATCATCTGTCGCTTCGATGCGTCTGTTTCAGCTCGGATGGCGGCGTAGTGTGGCGAGAGTGTAGCAATGAGCTGTGAGAAATTGCAGAGTTTCAGAATCTCTGCCAGCTCGAATAGATCACCGACGGTGTTACCTTCTACTCTGTCCTGCGCTGGAGTGTGTGTGGTGCGAGGTTCCTTCACGGCTTGCGAATATTTACGCTCCGATCGTGTCAGCTCGGTGGTTGTTGTTTGCGGCTGTGTCTGTGGCTTGTTGACCACCTGGGCGCGCGGCTGTGCGTGAGCGGGGCGGGTGGGGGGGAACTCCACCTGGCTGTGCGTGGCTGGCGGTTGTTGTTTTGTCTGCGCCTGTGTCTGCACGGATTGTCGCTGTGACCTACTCGTGACCATTTTCAAAAATACTGGACACTGCTTCCATGCTGCAGTGTGTCCCCGCACTTTACAGTTAAAGCAGAATTTATCTGCGTCGTCAGCTTTCGGGCAGTCCTTTCGGGTGTGATTTTCGCCACACCTGACGCATCGCGGTGGCTTACTGCAGCGAGTGTGGGTGTGATCAAATTCACCACAGCGCTTGCACTGGGCGATGTCTTGTGGGCGGGCCTGGTATTTTTGAATAGTCACTGTCGTATAGTGAAGTGTACGAACGGCGAGAATGTTGACGTCTGAGGCCGCGACTGTCGCGCAGAAAGTTCCCGACCTAAATCGTTGTTGCTGCCCTGTGGCGTCTGACCGGGTGACTTCGAAATTACGCACGTCATGAACTACGAATCCCTTCTCCGTCAGTTCCGCGGCAATGTCGGCCTCGACGACCTCCGGGTACAATCCCTTAATAACGACCTTTGTGTTGCGCTCGTCGGGATGCGCAAACGTGTGGTGGTAGATGTTGTGGCCTTTCAGGTATGAGAGAGCTTGAGAGTAGCCCTCTCTGTTCTCAAATGTCAGTCGCAGCTCTCTCCTGCGCGTGATCGTGTTCCTGAACGCGATTCTGTGTGTGTTCAGGAAAGTTGCGATCTCCTTGAGCTTCGCAACTTCCCTGACCATTATCGGTACACCCCTGTACCGTGTGCCGGCCGCGGTTGTGGTCTGTGGTTGTGCACTTGTCTGTGGTTGTGTGTCGGCAGGCAAATTTGCCAGCACGCCGTAGCTGTTCTGCAGCGGGATTGCGGATGTCGCTGCTGTGTGTTGTTGTGCGGAGCCGCGCCTCGAAATCCGCGCGTCCTCACTGTTCGCCAGTACCGTCTCCCGACGCCTACCGAGTGATGTGCTCCGGTTTCCCCTCAAGGCCTTTTTACCCGAGACCTGTTGGAAGTCGATCTCATCGTCAGCGCGTTCGCGTTTGGCGTTAGCCTGTTGGGTTTCCATGGCCTGTTCGTGTGTTGTTGTACTCGTACTCGCCATGATCCCTGTCCCTGTCGCGGTTCCGATTCGCGGGCTATCCGACCCGCCGGGTCGCCTAATACCTGAAGCAGTGGTGGCTGACAAACACTGATATGAACAGCGAAGCTAGGCCTTAGAGAGGCTGTCCTCTCTGCACCACTGCCTGGTGCGAAGTGTGAAGCCCCCGACGTCTCACACGACAATTTATAGGTAAATTCCCCCCCTTGGACACAGGCTCCAGCCAATCAGGTTCCGCGAAAACTGCAGCATGGTCAGCACTATTTTGAATTAATGGGAGGGATGAGGGAAAAGTGGGAGGAGCGAGTGTTGCGGGAATCAGGAGGGGGGCAGGAAATGTCGACTGTTTGGTGGGGGGGATACTCACTAGCCAATCAGAATCATTCAGCTCCTGGCAGCTGGAAGAGTTGCCACGCGAATCGCCATGCTCCAGACGAAATAATTACCAACTTATTGAAAATTTATATATTATTACACTTTATAGATTAGGTTATTTTCATCACTTTCATATTTAAATAAGTTACTGAAAAATATCATTTGTTTTTAATTTTATGATTACTTTTTCAATTCCAAATTATTAATTTATAAACGGAAGGGGAAATAAAAAGTCATAACAATAGTTTTTAATTTTTTTTATTACTTCAAAACATCTAACAAGGCAGAGAGTACAGAACACAGGGCGGTGCGAATGGTTTTTACAGAATCGAATTCGTAACAGTCCGTGGCATTATCACTGTAGATGTGTGGCGTATCGGCGCTCAATCCACGTTTCTTGATGCTTCGGCGCCGAGTTGCCGGTTCTAGTCTGGGAGAGGGCCGACGGCGAGTCCTAGTCTTGAGTTCAGGTCTGGACATGTCGCTGCGCTTCGAAGCGACGAGTTTGGACAGGTCGCTGCGCTTCGAAACCTCGTGTTTGGACTGCTCACTGCAGCCCGGGGTGCCGGGGTCGATACCGCTACAGTCTTCTGGCGTGCAGTCGGATGCGTGTAGAGTTGTACCGAGAATTTCCTCCTTGGTGCATGGAAGAACGGATGTTGGTCTGAGGTTAAACACGACGCACTTTTCCGCTCCGCAACAGTTTATTTGTTGTTGTGATGGCTCATAACTGCGTGGCGAATGGACCATTAGGAAATGCAAGACTCCGCCGTAACATATTTCCGTATATGTGCGTAAGTTTTCTTCTTCGTCCAGGAAACTGTATTCAATACAGCTGTAGTCTGGTTTCGCACTCAGGTACTCGGTTTCCGGCTGGAATGGCGTCATCGTGTCCGAACGTAAACTGATTGATAGAGCATGGTTTTCGAGCTATTTATACTAAAATTACAATTCAGGTGTGCCAATATTTGGCACAAAAAAAACGGGTTTGCCAATATTTAAAAAAAAAGTTATTCGCACTGCTGCGCGTGCCATTTCTGCATTAGCTGCGAGTTTGTGCAGGCACAGACACTTTCAAACTTGTCGCTTGGATGCTTAGCTTCGTACATTGAACAGAGTTTGCGCAGGGAAGGACAGCCGTAGTCGGTCTGTATATCTACGATTTCAGCTGCTCCGACGTCACACAGTTCTCGTAGCCATTTCTTCTGTTCAGGTCCGGCGACGTAGATTATTTCGTTTTGCAGTAATAAGTCTTGAAGTGTGTTTTTCACTTGGTGGTACGGAATTTTTCCTTCGTCCCACTCTAGTCCGTGATAATATTTACATAGCCATTCGTTCGACCGTTTACTTTTTTCGTCTAGTAGTTTCCACGGATACGGGGGGCGGAAGCTGCGGGTTCGAGTCCGGCCGTCGTGAGTGACGGCAATTTCCTTGAGCACGAATCCATTTTGGCTCTGGAACCCCTGCATGTTACAGTACATCCTGAGACCAACTGATGATGGGACGGTACATGCAGACGTATTTATATCTAGTTCATTATTTTCACGAGACCTGAAAACGCATCATAATTAATTACTCTGTCGTGTAGGATTAGACAGAACGCCGTTGTGAGTGGCGGTACGTCATCTTTCGTGGAAATTTCCAATCGACAATCAATCATAGAACTGCGAATCGATTCGTCTTGTTTGCTCACGTCAAATACGATTAGCGGAGCTAATGTTTTATAGGTGTCTGGGCTCAGGATCGGGTGCGATTCTCGTCCGTGGTACGAAGATTGGAACTGCGTGTACATGTGATATACGGCAAGGAAATACCGCCATTTTCAAAATCAATGTTCATGTCCACGTACGGGTAACTTTCGCTGTTTAAAAATAATTTTACATTTTCCATAAAACAGTGGTAAAACACCGATCTGTCGGTCTTGAGGTTCATTTGTCTGTCTGTCTGCAAAGCTAATATTATATATCTAGGTTTTTCCGTACTGCTCGACGTCTTGACGACCCAGTGATTGCGTCTATTCTGGGTCAGTAAGGGGCACGTTACGAGATTCCAGCTCCTGAACGCAATTTCGACCGTCTTGTCCTTTTTGACGTAACTTAATAGTCTGAGCCTTTCTTTCGTGCTGACGGTTATGTGCGGAACAAACCACTCGGTGCTCGTGACGGTGACTGCGACCGGCTGGGGGTCGTTTCCTGGTGCTCCCACGACGGCATTCAGGTGCGATGTCGCTAGAATTAACACGAGTTCTTGGCGGGCTTGAATCAATATTTTCTTGTAATCCTCCGCGAAGCCGAGAAGCATCGATAGCGGTATGCTAACTTCGAATTTTCCAGATTCGTAGATGGGAATTTTGAAATCCGGTTCCATTCCAAAACCTGCGATTTTGGTCGCGCTCAGGTCGTTCGGTGTTAGAGACAGGTAATTTTTCATCGTGGCAGTAATGCCCAAGTCCCACGATTCATCGATCGCAATATTATTCAATTCGAAAATAACTCGTTCGAATAAATGCAATATTCCGTTTCGACCGAAGTATGCAGTTGTAGGATGTGATCCGTCCGCCTTTGTCAGCGTGCCTCTTATACGAATAAACGACTGGCAGGGTAGAGTATAAACGTCTTGTTTCTGTACCGGGATGCGTATTTCCCTACCGGGCATGTACGGCCCTTGGAGGTAGGGTGCGTAGCAGTGATATTCAAATTTATTTACATCGTCGCTAAACTGAGCTTTTTCTGACACGTTTAAATAATCTTCCATGCTTGTGAACTTTGTAGCCTAAACTGCGGAGATACTTAACGTTAAGAGGTGTTAACGCGCCGCGGCCTCGCAACAGACTGGTCCTGGGTTCGTGTCGCTTATTTGATTTATAGGTCTTGAAAATCAGTCCCATCGCTTCAAGTGTAAACGTAGTGTAATTTCTTCGTTTCTAAAATTTACTAGTTTATCGTTTTGATCGACAATGTCCACTACCACTTCGTGTACTGTTTTGGCGAGCACAGGGGCGTAAATGATACTTTGCGGTACTTCGACCAGTTTATATCCGGGCGAAACCGTTGGCGAAAACTCGTGTAGCATGTTGTTTAGTTTTCCGTCGAGGTACGTTCCACTTGCCAAATTACAGTTTATGCGTATTACATTTGTCGACATGATATTTACAGGTCGCGTGGAGACGTGCAAGGTCTTGGCTGCGTATATTTTCGGTTCGAATCCGAGCATGGTACCTATGGTGCCAGGTTTCGTAAAGTCGACATTTTCACTGCAGTAAAGTTCGCACTGTAGCGTGTTTGGATTATCTCGCAATTCGAAAATTGTGTTTGGAGACAGGGCTTGCTTGATGTAATTTGTAATATCGCTCAACTCGTATGCGCCGGTAGGTATGGCAACTTCCCGAGCTGTTGTTCCATCACTTTTCAAGAAGCACATTTTGCAGTTTTCCTCGTCGATATTAGGTATGGCATTATACGTTTGAAAATCTACGAGCCCGATGCTCCATTCTCCGACTAAATCCAGAGGCGGATAGAATGTGGCTCGTAGCTGCGAGCTACGACCTGTCAATATGAGTGTTACAGACATGACTGATTGATTTTCGCTACTGTACGTTTATTTTATATACGAAAAAAAATACTTGTTTTTCATACTTCATATTTGGTCAGAAATCTCAAGCACAAGTGACCACAGTTTGTTTGATTAGGCCTCTGTTCCGTTTCGTAATTGTAAAACAACGTAGTGGTCCGGCCCAGGTACTGTCGCAGTTCGGGCGGAGGGCGTAAATTACCAAAACTGTCGTAGTAAGTTGCTTTTTTTCCCGTCTTTACATAGGCCACCCAGTGCGTGCCGCGACCCACCGACGTGTCTAAATTAATTATGGCGCGCTCACGTGTGTTTGGCTTGCTGGGCAAAGTGTCTCGCATAAACACGCCACGGAAATTTGGTATTTTAAGTTTACGAGCGTACTTTATTAAATCTACGTTGGTGAGCGGTCGTTTCGGTAGGGAACTTAGGATTTTCTCTTTACTCGTTTCTTTTTCATGCCTCGGCCTGCCTTGTTTGGCCGTAGGTACAGTCCTGCGCCGTTTTTTTTACCGATGGCAATGGCTTCCATGCTTGAATTATGTCTACGTGCTTCCTCCAACTGCTTTCGCTGGTTCTTGCTAGTGTTGACTGCTCTAGCGATATTTGCCGCGGCTGCTGCGATCCCGCCTAGTGCACCTATAGCAGGCACCAGCAGCGGTAGAAATCCGCCCTTTTTCTTGTTCTTTCGTTGTATCTTGCGCTTGTGAGACCTGGTCCGGCGACGAGCACCCATTCCTAATTTCGTCTTTGCCTTCATGATTTTAGATACGCTCCAGGCCGCGATTTTCTCTCCTAGTCCCGCGTCCGGCGATTTGCTTATATCTTCGGCTTCCTGTGCCAATATCTGATCTGCTCTGTGCCTAGATTCCAGATCCTTGCTTAATGAATATGTGGTATCGTGCTGCTTGCACTTTTCGTCCAGAGAATTAATTCCCACGTCACCGCGAGCTAACCTTTTCGCTAGTTTAGTTCCGGGGCCGCAAAATCTGTAGCCGGGAATGTGTAGCTCGAATGGTAGGTTGTTTATCAGCGAGTTTACGAGTCCCGCGCCGATGTGTTTTTTGTTCTTACCTCTTCGAGACATTACATGCAACTGACCTAAAATCAATAAATACGATTGCTCTTATAGAATTTCCGTCAGTACGATGGAGGTAGTCAAGCAAGACATTTGTTTTCCAGTGTGCATTACGCAAGACGATGAAACTATCAGTCGTGAATCGCGACATGGTATATTATTACCGTCCACCGTACGTTGCATCATAGCGGGACCGTCAAACTGCGGCAAGACGTGTGTTTTACTGAGTTTACTGGAGGAGCCAAACGGTCTTCGGTTCGAGAACGTTTACTTGTATTCCAAGTCGTTGCAACAGCCAAAGTACCAGCGCTTGGCCACTGTTCTACGCTCGGTGGATGGTCTGGAGTATTTTCCGTTTAGCGCTAATACCGATGTGGTGTCTACCGACGAAGCAAAGCCTAATTCCGTGTTTGTGTTCGATGATGTGGCTTGTGAGAAACAAAGCATAATACAAGAGTACTTTTCCATGGGCAGACACGTCAAGGTAGACTGCGTATACCTGTGTCAGACGTACGGTAGAATACCCAAACATTTGCTGCGTGATAATGCGAATGTCATAGTTTTGTTTCGCATGGACGAACTTAATTTACGCCACGCTTACGACGATCACGTAAATACCGACATGTCGTTTCAGGAATTCAAAGACATGTGTTCCTTGTGTTGGAAAGATGAACACGGATTCCTAGTCATCGTAAAGGACTGGCCTCTATATAAGGGCAGGTACAGACAGGGTTTCGATCAGTTTATCGTCAAACATGAATCATAGCATTTCTAAATTTGGACGCAGCAGTCGAGCTCCGCGTACCGAACTATGCACCGTGAAACACGATGATGAAATACGTAAATACATTTCGCTACTTGGCCAAGACATAAAACGAGCAAAAGACGAAATAATAGTGTACCTCGTAGCCATAGACCAGCGCGTGGAAGCTTCGGATTCTCGAATTCGCGACATGATCGAAGTTTCGAATGCGCAAAGGCGTGACGACCTAAAGTCTCTTCTGTCAAAACTTAATTCACGTCTGGTGTCTAAAGGTGCTTCGAAATAAAAAAAATATGGATGTTAACACCGATTTGGCTAGGCAACTGCACGATGTCATCGAGGCCATACGAACAAAGTACTTGCTCGCCAAGCAACACAGATTAAGCGACGAGGTTCGAAGAGAGGAAAAATTGAAGCTCTTGAGTGCACGTCTGGATAGTTTCATAGCCAGACGAGGGGACGTCGAAAACGAGAAACCGACTAAAATCGAAGTAAAAGAAGAGCCGCAAACTACGTCCACGGGCAAACGAAAGCGAAGTCCACAATTAACAGACGATACCAACGTATCAACTAGCGAAGACGAAGTTCGTGTCGGTCGAACTCTTAGGAAGAAACCTCGAAATAAAAAAGGTTTCGAAGTCGGTCCTCTGGCTAGCGAGTACCTGGCCTCCTCTGTGCCTCGAAACAGCGACGCGACGTATGGCGTGCATAAACGAGGTAGTAAATGGGTCCTTGGTTCGAAGGAAGTACATTTCGTGTCCGGCGATAATATTGAATGTGGAAAAGAGGTGATAAAACTTACTCGTGGATTATGCGAACTTTTGTTTCGTAAAAAACCGCGGCGGTATTCAGAGGTGGATTTGCGAAAATATAGAAGATTGCTGGATGCTTCCAACGCCGTTTACGCGAAAAATGACCCGAAAACGGGTCGATTCAAAGATTATGAACATGAGAAATATCCTTTGATAGCTAGTCTTTTCTTAGACATCGAAGGGGCCGGACTTTATAAACTCGACACTGGTAGAAAATTGGACTATGTATATTATGACGACCCCAATGAAATAGTTGATCGTCTTAGACTGCTGCAGGCATCTCAGAGTGTGGGAAATAATTCGCACACCAACGAAATCGCTTCCATACTTGAAGAATTACGGGAAGCGGGATATATTGAATAGTTATCATGTCAAAGTTTGCCATTGCGGGCGAGTTGCATAAACCCGCAAGACGTAATTATCCGCGTCGAAAAATAAAAATCAAAGGATTGGACGACAATTGGCAGTCTGATCTGCTCGAAATGTGCGAATATTCGCGTGTGAACAAGGGCTACAGGTACATTCTCATAATCATAGACACCTATTCAAAGTTCCTGTGGGCTAGACCCTTAAAACGGAAAACCGCCGTGGAAGTTACGAGTGCCATGGCGAATATTTTGAAACATAAACGAAGACCTTCGTTACTGCAGACGGACGACGGGAAAGAATTCTACAATGCATCATTCAAGACATTGATGAAAAAGTTTGACATTACGCATTATTCTACGTTTAGCGGTGTCAAAGCGTCAATGGCAGAACGTGTGGTTCGTACGATGAAGAATAAACTGTATAGGAATTTTACAGCGAACGGTAATTACAGGTGGCTGAGTTTACTTCCTAAACTCGTGCGAGAATACAATTCTACTGTGCATTCTACAACGAAACTCAAGCCGAAGGACGTAAAGGACAATCGACTGCTTCGAACTGTGTACTCCAAGACGAATATACTAGATTCGCGAAAGAAAAAAGCGAATATCGGCGACATTGTGCGGATTTCGAAAAATCGTGGAATTTTTCACAGGCCTTACAAGGGGAATTGGACTAGTGAACTTTTTCGTGTATGTAGAATAAAAAATACGTATCCACGTACTTATTTTCTCGAGGATCTGAAAGGAAAACGTATAACAGGAGCGTTTTATGGAGAAGAGATTATGAAAACTAAATTTCCAGATACTTTTCTCGTTGAAAAAGTGCTACGGCGTAAGAAGGGTAAGGCATTAATACGATGGTTGCATCATGGACCAGAGTTTGACTCGTGGATTGATGAAAAGGATATTTTAAAACAATGAGTTTGTGTAAAAACTTGTGTGTAAAACATATTTTGTATAAATAAATCTTTGTATGTAATAAATTGTATTTTTTATTTATTTCTGTACGTGTATATATGCGTCATGCGGGGAGCGTACAAGAAGCGCGACCGTCCCGGCCGAAAGACGTTGGACGACTGTCGTGGCTTTTACCCCCTCCACAGCGCCCGTGGCGGTGGTGGGGGGCCCGGCGTCACCTGGCCGCGGCGGTGGTGGCAGGGTGGGGTGGTGAAAATCTTACTTTGCAGAAATATGATCCCTCCTCACACCTGCCCCATGCAGGTGCATCTTCCCCCTCCATGCCGCTCGTCGGACCGTGGGACACGGCGCTGGGGGGCACAGACTAGATGTCCTCTTCCAGGACACGTGTGCTGGTCGCCGCTTGCTAACAATATATTACAAAAATTATTTTATTAAGAGTAACTTTTAATATTTTTAACTATAAAGACGAAATGAAAAGGTTTATTCCAAGTATAAGGTTATAACGAATTAATTTTCTTTACAAGTATAAAGTCATAAAGAATTTATTTTTTTACAAGTATAAAGATGTATAATTTTTTTCCAGGTATAAAGTTTTAAAGATTATATTTAAAAAACAATTGAGTATAGTGACTCGAGGATTTATTATTACGATAAAACACAAACATTACATTTTTTTTCTACGTAATCGTACATACATATATACATTAGTTTTTACCTCAATTCCTCCTCTCCCCTACCGAGTACCTTCTTCGTGACAAATAGACGTAGATTTTTTTTTAATACATACTTTATCATCTAAAACCTTATTAGGTTTTTTTATTTATTTTTGTAGAGGTACATTGAAAAGAGAAAATAAATTATAAGAGGGTGGTGGGGGAGGGGCGGATCTTCATGTGCGAGAAAAAAATAATAAATTAAAAAAGGGGGGGAGGGGGGTTTAAGTTCGTATATGTGTTGGTAAAAGTGGTGGGGGTCATTCTGCCTGCGTCCACCGCGGGGGAAGGATCGGTCGTAATTTTTTAATTTTTTTTTGCCTCTGTCGGGTTCGAACCGAGGACTCCGAGCTCCGTGTCGAAAAAGTAATTTTTTATTAATATTTTATTAAAATTTTATTAAGTGAATTTTTTTATAAATTTAAAAAAAATCGTTAAAATCGGATAATAAATAAAAAAGTTAAAGATGGCGGCCGTAACGAAAATTGCAACGGTGACGTCATCATCCAATATGGCGGAAAACACATAACCGGAATTTTCTAGAACACACAATTACGTCATCCAAAATGGCGGATCCAAGATGGCGGATCCAAAATGACCGCCGTGATCTACTTGTCCCGTTACGTTATCTCCCGTTACGATGTGTCCCGTTACGCTGTGTCCCGTTACGCTTATCCAAGATGGCTGCCGTGACGTCACAATCCAAGATGGCCGCCGTGATGTCAGAATCCAAGATGGCGGACACCGGCTCCCGGCTCCACACCCTGAACCCTGATCTCGGACCGGCTATCCTATACTACTTTCGTTGTATTTACTTTTATACGCCAAGTCGTGCACCATTGTTCGAACTCAGTGAGCGCGACTTGCAGTCTGTTGGTAGCTAGCCGGAGGTTGTGGGACCTGCTATACAGCACTGTGTCATCTGCATAACAGCCCAGCTTTACTATACGGTGTGCAGGGCGTGGCATGTCACTGACATATATATTAAAGAGTACAGGGCCTAAGATGCTTCCCTGCGGTACACCTGCTCTTATTTGTTTTATGTCTGATAGAGCTCCTTCAGTAGATACTCTAAAGGTTCTGTCTGCTAAATAGGACGCGACTAGTTTAATATAACAGTCTGGAAATCCTGTTTGTAAGAGTTTGTAGATTAGCCCCGCATGGAATACTCTGTCGAAGGCTTTCTCTACATCTATAAACGTAGCGACTACGTAATCCTGTACGTTAAATGCGCTTGTGATTTCTTCAGTCAGGCGCACTAGCTGATGTACTGTCGAGTGTGTACTGCGAAAGCCGAACTGTTCATTCGGCAGTATGTTATTCTCGTGAATGTGAACATTAAGTCTGTGTAGTATAATACTCTCCACGACTTTAGACACAGTACTTAGCAGACTGATAGGTCTGTAATTCTGTGGCAGTGTTTTATTTTTACCTGGCTTGTGGAAGACTATAACTCTAGCTTCTTTCCACTGTGAGAGAAAAATATTTAACCGGAACATTGCATTTATGCACTCGGCTAGATATTCGAGTGTTTCGTTCGGGAGTTGTTTGAGAACAACAGCCTGTATGCCGTCATTCCCGGGAGCTTTTCGCGGCTTCATTTTTTTGATCGCGCACTTTATTTCTTGCGCCTGTGTAAGTAATGGCTCAGAGGTTGTGGGCAGTCGAAATTTAACACGGAGTTCGCGGTAAATTTGCTCCGTGAATATCCTATCGCAGGGCTGCATGATGGGCTGGAATGCTGCTTCCAGTGTGTCGGCGAAAGCTTGTGCCTTATCACGGGGCTGAAAAACTACGCCATTGTTTGTTTCAAGGGGCGGGTTTTTGTCCGATTTATTTAAAATCCGCTTCGTCATTGTCCAGGCACTTCCGTCCTGGGTGTCGAGTCGCGCGATTTTAGTTTCCCACTGGCTGCCTCGCCAGAGTGAGATTTCGTCTGAAATGATTGTTTGTAGTTCGTTTATTCGGCGTTTCGTCTCTTGAGTACGACGCCGTGTGTATTCACGCCGCAGTCGATTTTTTTGTGAAATCAAGCTGCGGATGTATTCTGGCAGCTCGTCGTGTGCTAACCTAACCTCCTTTTCTGGGATGCACTGGCTAATACCATCCTGGATTTTTCCTGTTAGTTCTAATATCGCGGAATTTAAATTATCGCTGTTTTCAATGGTTATTTCGGCCGCGTCTGGGAGATTTATCGTTAAGTAGTTTTTAAATTGTTGCCAGTCCGCGTTTTTATAGTCCCTGATTTTTCGTGGCTGGTTGGAGTCTATATTTGCGTCATCGAATATTAAATGAACAGGGAAATGATCCGATGACATGTCGTGTACAACCTCGAGTTCGAATCCCGTGTTGACACGTTTGTTCAGGGCGATATCTAAAATATCAGGCATGTCGTTCAGTCGACCAGAGTCATGTGTGGGCTCTGAGGGAGCATGTACAGTGTAGTTTTTGTTGAGTTGGTGAGTGTAGAGTAGTCTGCCGTTCGCTGTAGCGCGCCTGCAGTTCCACTCTATGTGTTTGGCATTTATATCGCCTACAGCAAGGAAGCTCGGGGCCGCTCCATATAAAGTATCCAGATCTGCCTCGCTGAGGGACCTGCCTGGTGGGGCGTACATTGCAATTAATTTAATTTGTTGCCGATTTATGTTTAAATTAATTTCTATAGCCTCCAGTTGTTGGAAATCAGGGAGCTGGCAGGCAGTGTGTTGTACACTAGTGTGTACAGCAAGGGCTACTCCGCCGCCTCGTGCGTCTCGGTCGCGCCTATGTATGACATAATTTAATATTGTCAGCCTGTCTGTCGATTTTAAATGGGTTTCATTGATCGCAGCTATTTTTATTTTATGTTTATCCAGGTGGTTAATAAGTTCCGGTAATTTATTTTTAAGGCCGCGTGCATTCCAGAATAGGAGGGAATGTAACTTATGTCTAGTGGCCGGGGTTGTGTTGCAACTCGGGGCCGAGTTAAGGCTGGTCATTTATGACGCCAGCAAGCGCACATACGCAATCCATGGTGGCTCGTATTTTGTCGGCCATGGATTTGGATGTGTCCAGCCAGATGACCAGAAGCTGGCACAGAGGGCCGATGGCGCTCTGCAGTCGGGCGTCTCCACGAACGGCTTCGTGGGAGTAGATGACCGCCTGGATGTCCGCGAGCTGCGGCGCCAGTGCGCTGGTGGGGGGTGTCGGCTGGGCAGTTGGCAGCTCTGGCGCTGCGTCAACAGCCATGGCAGCCTCAGGTGCGGCCTGCGGCTGTGCGGGAGCTGGCGTCCTCTTCGCCGGTGTTGGAGCTGGCTTGGTGGCTGCCAGCTTGTCCTGGGCAGGCTGTCGGGGCCTGTCCTGGGCGGGGCGCTGGGGCTTTCCTTGGCCATTTTTGTGGCCCGTGGGGTTCTTCTTGAACCCCTTCTTCCTCTGCCACGGGTTGTTGGCAAGGACTGGGTAGTCCAGCTCATTGTGGCTGGGCTCCCAGTGCTGCTGCAGGGGCGCAAACCGGCTCCCACTGGCCTGCGCCAGATAGTCGCCGAAGCACGGCGGCGGTGGGCCCCAGGGGTTGTGTCGTGGGGGGGCGTGGTGCCCCTGTGGTGCCCGCTGTTGAGGTGGCTGGGGCTGGTCCGTGGCGCGCATGTTGTCGCGCATGTCGCGGCGGGACTGCTGTTCCCGCTTCTTACGCTCTTGGGGGGGAAGGTGCCTCCGCGTCTCCTTCTTGTAGGCACTGCACCCTTTGAAGTTGGCGCAGTGCTGCTCGGTACAGTGGGCACACTTCTTGTGCTCTTGTTTGCCCCCGTTCGGGCAGTCGGTGGCGCTGTGCTGGCCGCTGCACCATCGGCAGATTGGTGCCGCACTGCAGCCCTTGCCGACGTGATTAAAACGCTGGCAGTTGCTGCACTGCGCCGGGCCCTTAGGACGTCGGTAGTCGTCTACGCGAATCCGCATTCCTGCGAACTCGCGCAAAGCCTGTATGCGAGCCGTGTCGCACGATTGCGGGACCTCGATGACGAGGGCGTCGCACTTTTCCCGCCGCTGCCTGTTTTCCAGGAACCAGTGGTTCTGGACAGGCAGGTTTAGGGCGGCGAACTCCTCCTGCAGGAAGTCCGTCGGCGTGTGTCGGTGGACGCCGCGCAGCACGAATTTCTTCGGCACTTCGTGCTGTTGCAAGAGCACCGAATGCTGTGCCCCAATGGCCTGAAGGGCCTTAATCGCGCGTGCGTAGTCCGCGATGGAGGCGGTGTTCACCATGAGTTCGTCTTTGCCGCGGTTGGTACATGTAAAACGCTCGGTGAGAGCGTTTTTCAGCGCATGGTATACACGCGGGTATTGGTGCCCCTGGTCAAGAAACACGAAGAGTGGCTTGACGCGAGGAGCCTTGGTCGCTGCCGCAGGTGGCTGTTGAGGGGGGGGGGGGGGGGTCCCCCGCCTGCTGGTCGGAGGTAGAGGCCGCCATATCATGGTGCGACCTCTTTGCCTTCTTAGTGGCGACTGTCTGCCAGTCACCGTCATTCATTCTCTCCTGAGGGGAGGACGTCATTTCGTCGATTTCCGTCGTCATTATGAAGTCCGTGCCTCACACCCTAGCGCACCCACTGACCGTCCCCCGGGGCTAAGTTAGCCGGGTTCAGGCTAGGCTGTAGGGGATCTAACTCCCCGGGTGTCACAGGGCTCGTTGGTCGTCAGTAATAAAATACTTTTACCTGCTTACCGTAGCTCAGATTACCTGCCTGCGCACACTGAGTGCACAGGCTACCTTTTCAAGACACGGGCTCCGTAAAATCGAGGTTCTAGTGTACTCTTAATTCTGAAGTTAAGTAGGTACTGAACATGTTATTTAAGGGTTTATCAGGGCCGTATTTACACGCAGGCTATCTAGGCTGTAGCCTATGGGCCCGCACCACAAATGGGGTCACCACAAATACGCGTCGACATAGTGTCCAGTTGTTTTGTGTGGATTAATTGCGCCGAACTAAACTCTTCTGTGGAAAGTTGATATATGAATTGTGTCAGCATTTAGAAATTTTCGATTATTTTCATTGGTTTTGGTGTCACTTAATTCCTTAACCTCTAAATACTGTTTGGTTAAATTTTCTAGTTTAATAATAAACTAATTTTTTCAGCGCTTTACTATCACTAAATAAACTTATAGTCATCAACTACTGAATCCATGTGTGCTAATTCTAAATGATAAGCAATTATGATTCATATCGAAACATAGTAATATTCATTTAATTGTGAAACAATTTTTGACTATAATTATAAGCGTAGTTCAGGTGTTACATTTAAAAACAACTATTTTCTGACTGTGATAACTTATTAAAATCGTTTCCCTCCCAAAGTTAAATCTTTTGACCAACACGTTTTAAACTTTATAATCATTTTAATTTAATTTGTACGCAAAATTTTTTTAGGGGTAAAGAGAACAATTAGTCCACGGTGACCTGTTTATGATTTGTAATAAGTAAAAAAGTAAAAAAAAACAAAAGCCTGCTTACATTTGATTGTTGACAAAATCTTAGGCAAACGTGATGTATTTGAGGCAAAGAAAAATTTTTTGGGGTGTCCGGCCTTGAAGGAGTGGCTGGGGGGGGGGGGGGGGCATTAAGGTTTTTCGCCTAGGGCACCAATTTACCTTGCACCAGCCCTGGTTACAGCAACGAATCGAGTCGTATCGCGTACGCGTACAGTATGACGTCGCGTAAATAATAATAAATCTAATATAAACAATTAACAATATTTGATAATTAACAGCTGTTGTTAACCAAGAAACAATTAAATCTCATTACAGCGGCTTTATTGTAATATCTCTTTTAAGATAAGAAAAAAAACGTGAAAATACGCGATATTAAAAAAAAAAAACATATATATTTATAATTTGTAAAAAATACTTTCTTACGTTGTTTCTGTTCCAATCTCAAACTTTGTCTACACACAATACCTTTAATAAACAGTAAAAAACTTGGACGATAAATTTCCAAATTATACTTTACTTATAGCCCAGTTAAAAGACCCTGACGTGGAAAAAATTGTTGGAAAGCTGGAAATCATCTTAAACCCTTTGGTTGGCATCCAAATAGAGTATCCTGAGTAATCGCCCTCACAGGTGGTGAGCTTAAGGAGAGGGGTGGAAAAAACTGTGAAATTATCGGACTTTTTTTGTGTTTTTCACACGTAACTCGAAAACGACGCATCTTAAGTTAAACTTAGTAGTTAGCATAATTAAAGTGTATTTTAGTATGCGTCGAATAAGACCACGAACTCCAAATCGGTTAAGTGGTTTGGCCGCAATCGACATTTTAATATTATACATTTTTTCTATATTTGTAAATATTTTAATTTTTCGCCTGTTTACCGTCAGATATGATCTAAACCACCACTCAGATCAACAAAACGCACAAAATAAAGTTGTAGAGTATTAAATTCTAAGTTGAATAGACATCTTAATTGCAAAATCCGCTTGATTCTTTGCGAGATATGTCCGATAATCTGAAATCCCAGTTATGAAAATGTGCCAACCACTCACCCTACCCTATATCTGTGTGTGTGTGTGTGGGTGTGGGTGCGCGCGCGCCTAAAAAAATGTGTTATATGAATGAATGAGGCTTTTTGTGGTTGACACAAAAAAGTAACTATACTACAAGTAAACTCCCAATTATCCGTATTAATTGGGACCCACAGATGCCTGGATAATTTAAATCCAGTAAAAAAACCCGGATAATCCATTTCACGGTAAGGGCTCTGCCATATATGAGGGCCGCACCATAAATTTGTTTCCAGTAGAATTCTGAGCACAATATAAGTCTTTGTGAACTGTGTCACAGCTTAGTGGAACGTAAACACTATGGCTCTGTGTCGCTATGCGGTCTTACTCCGTCTGCTGGAGAGGAGGCAGTCACCCACTCCTCTTCCTTCCCTCATTTTTTTTATTTATTGTTTATACCCTTCAGCATCAAGTAATTCTTCCTCCCCTCCAGTTTCTCTCCCACCCTCCCCCTCTTGCTCCACATCTTTCCCGTGTGTCCATTCGTTCAGCCGAATGCCAGCCAGATACATCACTCATCCGGCACCAGCTGGGCAGATTGTCGGCTGGCAACACCGGTGTTGGGAAACGAGAGACGGGAAGCAGCAGTCAGGTCATTTCCCTCGGGTCTTAATAGTGACAAAGGTTGACTCCTGAGGGGGTGGGAGATTAGAAGGGTCGGACCAGCTATTTTACGCGGTAACAGGGTGGTTTAAAATATAGACAGGCCAAGCATAAAAATGTGCCACCCTCGCCCCTTGGCCGAAGTGGAAACGTCTTCTTAGGCATCACAAATAGCCCTCCATCCCTTCCCCCCTTCACAACCCGCCCCACTTCACATGATTAGTCTTCACAGTAAGAAGATATGACAAATTTTAGTCTGGCCTATGGTCAGATATGGCCATAGACCTTGATGAAATCTATGAAAACGGAAGGAGGTGTAAGTCGCGGAAGAGGTGTAATGAACAGTGTTCTAATGAAGTGGGTATCGTCCATGCCTGCAATCTTGGAGATATGTCTACAGTTAGAAAATTTTTGTGGGGTCACTTTCAGTACAGTAGAGCAACACGTGGATGCCAGGCCATCAAGGATCACTAGAGACGAGCTGGATGTGTTGAAATTTACTGAGTGGTTATCAACACACAACCCTTTCCTGGAAGTAGAATGCATTATGTCAATAGGCACCGGAGTGGTAGGGGACGGTACAATAAACTGTCACGAGGCATACGAAATTGGGCTGAAGGTCATTAGACAAATAATTGGCAGCAATTTCAAAGATGTGAAATTTCAAAGGAAAATGCGAGTGACTCCATTGGAAAGTTTCAACTCCAAAATCACGAGCCATGAACAGGAAGTGCCAGTCAATCCTGACACAATCTTCAGGAGGATCTCTTTTTCAAAAATTCCAATTCCGATCTCAAAACATACTTTGAATTCGAATTGGCACCCTACCCTCTTTCCATATTTGATTAATCAGGCATGAGGAAAACTCGAAAATCCGTGTTATATGACTTATAAAGCCCCTGGAGAAATTAAGATGAGGAAAATCATGATTTGTATGACCCATTTTATGTCATTGATGGAGGTTTTCTTTTGCACAGAGTTTTTTGGCAGATAAGGGAGAATTATTCCAAAATATTAGGTAGGTAGGTTCAGGGGCGCAACAACAGGGGGGGGGGCAAGGGTATTTCCCCCCCTCTCTCTGAAACCTTGAATTGTGGGCAAACGGGGGCAAAGAAAGTGCTGTGTAATCAATTTTTAGATAAAACTGCTTAAATAGCACCATTTTCCACCTTGAAATACAAATTTTCCCGGGGGAGGACCCCCGGACCCCCCACTTCAATAGAGGGGGTTGGATGATTCTTTATAAAAAGTGATATTGCCCCCCCCCCTTCGGATATTTAGTGGTTGCACCCCTGGGTAGGTATGTGGAATATGTGAAAAAACACTACAACAAAAAAGGCACTGCCATAGTCTTCGATGGTTACCCTGAAAATGCCAATGAAACCAGCACCAAATCAGCAGAGCACCTTCGTCGGAAATCAATTTCCGCTGCATCCACTGTACAATTAAATGAAAGTATGATAGCTACAATGCCGAAAGGAAAGCTTCTATCTAATGACAGCAACAAACAGCGCCTCATATCAATGCTCGCAAATCGTCTAAAACTTGAAAAAGAGTGCGAGTTTGCAGTGAAGATAGCCAAAGAAGATGCTGACAAAGACATTGTCCTAGCCGCTTTGGAACTTGCTGAAGAACATCGATATGTAGCAATAGTGGGAGAGGATACAGACCTACTAACACTGCTTACTGCATTGGCACCAACTACAACCACGGTTGTGCTCATGAAACCAGGGAAGGGGGCAAACTATAGCACTCGTTACTCACCCTCCAAGTTCAAGTTTTCAGACACTGCAAAAAAACTATTCTTTTCTTGCACGCCTTCAGTGGATGTGACACAACCTCAGCATTTTTCAGACAGGGAAAAATGAAATTTGTCAAGACCCTGGAAAAAAAGCAAGGAACCGCAAGATGCTGTGCCTGTATTTCTTTCACCTGTAGTCGACAAAGATCTTATTGCAGCAGTGGGGGAACAATTTCTCGAGGCTGTTTATGGAGACAAGGTTTCCCTGGATGAACTGAGGTACAAAGTGTTCGCCAAAACAGTGGCAAAAAGCAACATGAACCTGGCTTCCTTGCCCCCCACAAAGGCAGCAGCTCGAGAGCATAGCTTTTGGGGCCTACCATCAGGTCCAAAAGTGGCTCGGTGTCGATAAAGATGCACTCAACTGGGGATGGAAAAACAGCAAAGTTGGATTGGTCCCCATCACTACTGAGAAAGAGGCAGCTCCACTGAATGTACTCAGACAATATACTGTCAATCTGAAAAAGGATGCAAGGGATCAGGCTGTAGCTGCCGTAAAACGGGGCTTAACTGCTCCTACATTTGTGTAGCTTCCGAGGGGCAGTCATGTGCTAATGCACCAAATTTAGACACAGCTAAAGCCACTAACTCAGAGCACGATTCTGCAGCTGATGTATTGTCAAGTAAGTCTATTGCCATTTAATGCTCCTGGTAATATTGTTTTAGTTTGTACAGTTATTTACACCACAATAGGTATCAATGTTGTTCACTTATTCAAATTACCATTCATTTACTGTTGCTGATACATCATTCTACTTCTTATTCAGATGCTGAAATCATGGACCCCGACCAAATGAATGACGGTGACGAAACAAGCGACGTTGAACACGACCTATCCTGTGCCTGCACTGAACAGCAGCCATCTACTTCCAGGCTAGTTGATCCCCAGATATCCACATATCAAGATCACCAACCATCAACATCTAAACGTAGAAGATTATCTTCGCTTGTTTGAATTTTGAGAATGCACATATTTCTTCGCAACTGTAAATATAGTTATTTATTTTTTTGGTCAGTCACAAGCCTCATTCATTCCTTTCTATAACCCATTTGGCAGTATGTATAGGATTAGGAAGGGGGTGGGGGTGCACAACAACTTCATAACTGGGATTTCAGATTTTCGAGCATATCTCATGTTGAATCAAACGGTTTTTCGCAATTAAGGTGTCTGTTCAACTGCTTTACAACTTTATACTTTGGGTTTTGTTGATCTGAGTGGTGGTTTAGATCATATCTGACGGTAAACAGGCGAGAAATTAAAATATTTACAAATATAGAAAAAATGTGACGCCACTCCCGCTGCCTGTCTAAGTTTTTAAATGATTATTAATGTTGAAAGTGATCTCAGGGATTTTTAACGGGGATTCGGCCTCGTGGCTACAGGCAGGAGCGCGTCGCGATTCGAAACCTACCCGGGCTGTTCAGGCCACCCAGGTCGCCTTATAAATAACTGGTAAACGAATTGACACGACACTGCACTTTATTCCGAACCGATACACTTATTGGTCCAGGTACTGGCCGCGTCTGTTGT
The DNA here is from genome assembly GCF_032445375.1 of Bacillus rossius redtenbacheri. Taxonomy (NCBI): domain Eukaryota; kingdom Metazoa; phylum Arthropoda; class Insecta; order Phasmatodea; family Bacillidae; genus Bacillus; species Bacillus rossius. The sequence goes on along the minus strand of NW_026962013.1, from coordinate 28,647,083 downwards.
CTGACCGCTGCGACACGCGTATCTCTCTGCGTAAATGGTACGCGCGACCAGGATAGGTTGCAAAGTGGTGTACACGGACTTATACAGTGGCCGATTATAAATGTGAAAGGTGCGGCGGATAGTCACAGGTCTCCTGTGCTGCAAGAGCTTCTACAGGCAGTTACGTTAACATGGAAAACAGCACACATAAACGGACGTTCCAAAGTTATTTGCAATCTAACCTGTGGCGAAATATGAAGGTCCCGAAAAGTACGTAACCCGGTACGCTGGAAACATACACTTTACAGTCACTTATTAATCAGAAATTACTCAGATTGCACGTTACAAGTTACACATTTACATATTATGAAAGTTAAGAGACGTAAATTAACGGGTAAGAACTCGACACACGTTACTAAGAGTCTTCGACGATAATGATTATATGGCTTTGGAAGCCGGAAAGCTGCGTACCTCAATTACGCTGTCCTTAAACTGGACATGGAATTACGTAAAATATGTAAAACTCCCTGCTGGTAAAAGGATTTAAAGAACTTACACTATTGCTGAGACTTGGATGAGGCGCGAAATCTGAAGGCTCTGCGTTCGCGGAGCGACCGACCCCTGCGAGTCCCGGACGGCAACTGGCGCGAGACCGCCCTGCGGCCTTGCGCCTCGACACGTGCAGCGCGGGAAAACATCTACGACCAGTTTTGGACTTAAATGACATATTTCACAATTTATGGTTTTGGACATAATTTCCCTTGAATTAATTCTCTTTTAAATTGTTATTAAATTGGTTGTTTTTGATTTGAACAGAATAATTACATATTTAATTAGGCGCATTGCCACACCCGGCCGGGCACTGTCGTCGCTTTGGTGTTCGTCGCGGCGCACTTTTACACACTCGGCCAACATCACGCTCGGGCGTGTTCGATGCACTTCAGAGTAAGTGTTGTTGTGACATAACGGCCTGTGCGAACCAGAGGGAGCACCGGCGGTCGGCGTCAAATATATAATATTAAAATGTCGATTGCGGCCAAACCACTTAACCGATTTTGACGTTTGTGGTCTTGGTATAAGTATTCATCCCTCAACAGCAACGGCGGTCTCAGGTTTCACATTTATGGATGTGAAAACTTGGAATGTAGAAAACTTTATTTCAAAAGTATTTTCAAAACTTTCCTTGCTCTACATAATCAGTAAGTAAAGTTTCTTTTGTTAGCATGACGCCGTCCCCACTGCCTGTCTTGAAATTAGGTTAATTGAATTTAGATATAGTGAATTTAGTCTCAAGGGCGGGGTTCCTGGCCTCGTGGCTGCAGGCACGGACGCGTCTACAAAGGGCCCCCCGGGCTGTTATGGCCTCCCAGGACGCCGTATCAGAGAAACACACACGTAAAGTTAAACTATTTATTTCGGTAGCACACGTTACAGAACGTTACACGAGGCACTGGCACGTGACTGGCCATATCGTCGTCGACCTCCACTCCGCCTACACAGCCCTCGAATGGCGGCACTGGTTACATCTCGCGGTGTTCCGGAGACTGCTCCACCGAGGGGTGCAGGCTATCCTGAGCTACGGTGACAACGGTTTGTGGCGCGGCCTGTCTGGTGCATAACACGTGGTAGTTCGTAATGCCCTTCCTGACTGGAATTAATACTATCTAGGTGAATTAACTATTAATACTAACTGATGCACGGGCACGATGACGACGACATACACTACTCTAGAACACGTTAATTGACACTGAATAATTATTGATAAGTCCCGGACTCGAAGTGGGTACGGCCTCCAGACTTCTATTGGTCACGGAAAGTGAGGCTGGTCCTCGTAGTGGCGGGGCCACGTTTAAGCTGGGCACGGACGCGACGGGACCCGACGTGGTCTCTCGTTCGCGGCCATGGAACGTCCCAGGTATTGAAGCATTCGTACGTTGATGGGGCGCGTTTGGCGCAATGCCGCCCTGCGCGGGCAAAGTTCAAACTGCTCGTGTGGGAGGTCTTACAGCGTGAGGCGCAGGCACCTCGGCGGGCTGCCTTGAATTATAAATACGTATTACGTTAAAGACCCGTAGTCGGGTCACACACTTTAATTATGGACCACACGACAATTCGTATGGCCGGTTAGGGCCGACCGGGAAGCTGAAGAAAGATGATTCGGAGATGCTAAACGTGGTTATTGGCGCGAAAGTTGGATGCTCCCCGTGCGCGGGGCTGCCGGCCCTGGCGAGTGCTGGATGGCTACTGACGACTCTCCCTGGCGGCCGGGCCAGGGAGGGGAGGAAAACGCGCGGGAAGGCGATGCCGGACAGTTTTGTGCACGGAATTAATTTACAACATTATTAATTAATGAAACACAATTTTTATGCTTGTTAGAATTGTTAGTTTCTGTTTGTTAAATCATTTGCATGGGCACTGAATACCTCATGCGCATGCCACACCCGGCTGGGCGCTTCGAGCATTTAGGTGACCGTGACTGACGTCACGCCGTTCGAGGCACTGCGCTAAACTACACACGCGGGCGTGTTCGGCGCACTGACACTGATTCAGGTGTTGAGGACACATAACGGCCTGTGCTCTCAGAGGGAGCACCGACGGCGGTGTCAAGCATCTTCCACTACTTGTCGGTTACAGTATTGTTACAAGTGGGAAATATTAGTCCAGAAATGATAGCCCAGTTAATTAATTTCAGTTTTATTTATTAAATAATATGTACACTATTAGTTAAATTAGACATCTGTACAAACAAAAATCTCACTTTTGTAGTCTACTATTTACTCTCCCCACTGGAACTTGACTCAGCAGTGGCTCTGTATACTGTATGTCACTGCGAACCTCAGTCCCAGCACACTGATTCGCACTACTCACTGGTCCATTGTACATATAAAACTGTACCAGATACTCCGGTCCCTCATGATTCAATCTTCACACAAAGCTTGTTGGTTGTTACTTGCTATCGATCACAAAGGGGTCACTCATTCACTTCACTGGCCTCGCAGGTCATCCACCCCGGTTATAATCCTTTCAACTCTGCCTCCCAGGAAAGGTCTTGTAGCTGTTGTATCACATTATCAATATCCTTCACTTTACACTATTAGTTGCTAGAACAATGGTATCCCTAGTTATGCCACTTCATGCAGGTGGGGCTCTGGAAACATGCCGAACTTTCGAGGGAGGTAGAGCAAAGTCGCTGTCATTAGGAGTTTAAATGCCAGTATAAGACGGGCAGGCGCCAAGTGCATTGTGTCCCTCCCGCCGGCTGGCCGGCCAGCCAGCCTTGTCGCTAGCCCACCGTAACAGTATGTTGTAATTAAATGATTACTTAGTCTGAATTTTTCATCGCCTATCTTTACATGAGTCAACACGATGTTTGAACTGGGCAAATTTGGTGGTGGAAATATGTCTCCATTTATAACAAGTCATTCCATTTCAGATTTACTGAAAATGCTAGCGTCACCTTTACCATAGGAACTCTTATTGGCTATAAGAAACTTGTAATCAGCATCCACAGTTGCGAAAAGCACAAAATAGAAGTATCTTTTGTAATGGTATAATTTACTTCCTGTTTGGACTATTCTCACATGCAACAACATTCGGGCAATACCTGCGAATCCAGAATTCATCTACCTTTTGTTACTGGTCAATATGGTCTTGAGTGAAAAAACTAGGGATCAATTTTTTCTTGAGTGCCTTTAGAATTTTTGTTACGATTTTACAAATGGCTGAAGGAGATATACAATAGGAAACTGTCGATGACTAAACCCTCTCCAGTGGCAAGAAATCTGTAAAGAGAGGACACAAAAAACAATACAGTAGTGATGAAAAAGTTATTAGATACCTATCACTTTATAAAAAATATTACTATCATAATTAATAAATGTAAATGTCTGATAGTTGTAATAGTAGATTATATTACTTTTAATTAATAACCCCCCCCCCAAAAAAAAACCCAACTAAATTGAACATAATCAGTGGTGAAGCCAGGGAGGGGGGGGGGGTTAGGTGTTCAACCCCCGCCCCCCTTAGCACCAAATCTTTAATTAATTTCTTATTCATCACTCAAACAAATTCCATATTAAAATTAATAAAATTTTTACCATTACAATATTTAAATTTAAGTACCGAAAACTGCTAAAATATCACTATTTTACACCTTAAAATCCAAATTTTCTCGGGGGAGGACCCCCGGACCCCCCGCTTTAATACAGGGGGGGGGGGGAAGCGGCATGCTTCTTAACACCACCCATACACAAATCCTGGCTACGCCACTGAACATAATAATGTGATTGGCTGGTACACATTCATTACTATAAATTCTTGATCATGCTTGAGGGAAATACCCAAGTGCGAAAGCTTCCCAACCTACGCCACCTTGGCCCTATCGGCAAACGGGTGAAGGAATACCGAAACAACGAGACGCTGCAATGTTTTCGCTGCCAGCGATATGGCGACAGATCCAAAGATTGTTATTGAACACCATTGTGCATAGCATGAAGTGTACACAAAAAATAAGAGCAGGGACTGTCATATGCCCTGCACTGTCAAACCCGTGTGTCCAAAATGCGGTGTCGATTTTAGGGGCTCCAAGGAATGCTCGGTTCGGCAAAAACACATCATAGATGTCATACTGAAACCCCAGACACCTCCACAACTTACTCGGGAGGACTTCATGAAGGAGATGAAAATAATTTTCTCCAAAATCTCAAGATTTCATATCAGTAGTTTAGCATGCCGTCACACAACTTCGTAGTGCCCGATCAGCGGCCAACTGAGTAATGTTCGATGGGCAGCAAGATTAAACTTGCCACATGGAACATGCGCTCTGTTCGTAGCAAAACTGTGGATCTACTGCAATTCATCTCACAGTTTACCCCCGATGTTCTCAGTCTCACCGAAAAATGGCTCATGGCGATGGAAACTTTTGCGTTCCTGGCTATGTCTGCATCAAATGAAATCGTAATAGATGTGGAGGAGGCATCGCACTTCTCATCGGAAAACCTCTTCAATGTCATCACCATCAATTACCCCAGCTTTACGTTGAGGAAGAAACTATGGTAACAATATACGACAGACAGCCAGTGACCATAGTGGCAATCTATATACCTTTTGGGCACATGTTCCTAACAGCAAACTTTGAAGCGACGAGGGATTTGGACACCCACCTCATCTTTGCCAGTAATTTCATTGCAGCTCACTATTCATGGGGTTGCACTTCCAACTCCCACTGTGGAGTGAAACTCTTCCATTACCTCCAGCAAACACTGTTTGTAATGCACTTGCTTGACTACCCCACCTCCCTGCTGCTGCCAATAGGGAGCCTACAATAATCGACTTTTTTCCTTACTATGCTCCCAGTGACAATTTACGATGTCGACGTCATCACTGTAGGGTTGACACCGGTCCGGCTGCCTCCTCGTCAAAGTTATCAAGTTTTTGCGGAATGGGTCTCGGGGTTTGGGTTCGGCCAAGTGGCAGGAGGCAGGAGCGTGTCCGTAGAGGTGATCCTTGGGCTGTTTAGGCCACCCAAGACGCCTTACTCAACAAATACACTCTACTACGTGAAGTGTGTTTTTATTACATATCAACCTTTACACGGTGATATCCATCCCCGGGCCGCGACTGTTCGAGGTTGGTGAGTTCTGCACGTGCACGTCTGTTCAGTGATGACCCCGCTTATAATGGTGCGAGGGGGAGTTTGATGAACAATACGTGGCAGACATTGCTGCTGTGATGGTGCTAGGCGCGCGACGGCTTTTAAGACCTGCGCGGTGACGCACGACCGGTGAGGGTCATAACTCACGCTCTTGATGAGGCTGCAGAATTGGCGCGAAGTTGACTTCTCAACATTGCGCGAAGACGACCAGCCTCTCCGAGCTCCCAGTGGATACTCCCGACTCCGTGTAGCGCAGCGCTACAGCGGGCCTGCTAATTGCGCGCCAAAAGCACAGCGTGCGGGGAACAGACGCGGCCATGTTTAGGACATAGTCGCACGTTGAACAATTACATTAATAAGTAAAAACGTTTGAAGAATTATATATTCCATAGTTTATGTCTGTGTTAGTAAACATGTGCCCTTGAATGCTATAGTCCGGCGGAAGCACATTGCCACACCCAGAGGCGTAGCCAGGGGGGGGGGTTAGGGGTTCAACCCCCTCCCCTTTAGCACCAAATCTTTAATTAATTTATTATTCATCACTCAAACAAATTTCATATTAAAATTAATAAATTTTTTACCAATACAATATTTAAATTTAAGTACCGAAAACTTCTAAAATATCACTATTTTACACATTAAAATCCAAATTTTCCCGGACCCACCGCTTTTTTACGGGGGGGGGGGGGCATGCTTCTTAACACCCCCCATACACAAATCATGGCTACACCACTGGCCACACCCGGTGGAGTGCTTCCGCCGATGTGGCCGGTAGTGGTACTAGCTGTGGGTTGTTCAGTGCACTCACACTCTTTGCACCATGTTGCACGCGCGGGCGTGTTCGTGGCACACGGCTTTGAGAGGCGTCGGTAAGGCATCGCGACCTGTGCGACTATGAGGTGCACTATCTGCTGGCGTCAGGGTTTTGAGACCAATACCATGTCACCGGACTGCTCTACTTCTCCGCGAATACCACCAACTCACCTCCGAAATTCGACTACCCGAAGGGAAACTACACACTGTTCGAAAAACACATCTTTATTCACCTCCATCTCGACTTTTCCTCTCCGCTCTACCGATAAATTAGAACATCATACCTTCGGGTTTACGACAGTGATCAAAGAGGTGGCCGATTCCTCGATTTCGTACATCCAAGACAAGAATGCCATGCAAACTCTTCCAAACTCTTGCGAATGGCGATTTTCTTGAGGGATCGTGTCTGTTATATTTGGCAAACACAACCCCATGCACTGCCAGGGCTACACACTACTTTGAGGAAGGTGCCATAAATTGTTTCAACATTGGCAGGTCTTAGAAGCTTTGTGTCGACTAGCCTTCCTTGCCCATTACCCTTGATGGTACTTTTCTCCCACATGATATACCTGGAGATTTGTCAGACCCAAAAGATGCTGCGAACGCTCCCATGACGGTCACTGACATGGCTCTTTTACCGTTGCCAGACTCACGGATGTGTGCTTCCACATTTCCAATTTGGCTTTCGCCCATTTCACTCTACCATGCACGCACTGGCAAGAGTCACCAGGGTTGTTCATGAAGTATTTCCCAGAAAACAAAGAATTGAGCTTCTCCTTATGGATATAAAACATGCCTTGGACTCTATCGACCACATAAAATTGTTGGCGTGCTCATTTCAGCAGAAATCCCGTGAACCCTTCTGCGATTGTTATGGTCCTTTCTTACTCAATGAACATTCAGGGTTTGTGTAGACGCTACCCTGTCCGAGCACTTCCGAATACAGGCGGGAGTCCCACAAGGCTCCATACTAAGCCCTCTACTATTCGCTTTGTTCCTTCTGACGTCGACCCAAGTGTCTCCTCTGCTCATAAAGTCCGTTATGCTGCGCCAACTCCTGAACCACCCCTGCCCGTGCGGGGTGACATTTTAATTTGTATATATTAAGAACGTAATTTTTATTTAATAAAGGGTCATGTATTGTTTTTATGTATTATTTTCCAGTAATTTTTGCAGTTTTATTATTGGTATATGTCTTTCTAAAGTATTATGTTAATTGCTGTCACCGGGCGACTAAGCCAAGGCCAACACCCGGAATCTCTCCGAGCGCTGCACGTGTCGTGGAATGGGGGGGAGGTCGGGCGGAGAGGCAGTCGCGCGGCAGTCGGAGTCTGGCGGCCGGAGAGGACAGACGTGTCCTGGGACGAGAGTCGCAGGGCAACGACGGAGTAGTCATCTGGCGGCCGAGGAAGGCGGCCGCACGGCGAGACGAGTGCGGCAGCGAGACGTGAGCCAGAACTGGTGAGACTGGATCCGGGCGATCAGGACTTTCACGTTCACGGGCGTTATGCTATTGGTCGTCATTGTATCTAATTTAATTGTAAATAAGTATTTTCTTGGTTTTGTTAAGGCGGGACATTGCGCGCATCGGCGGACACGTGTGTGCCGCAACGGGACGGACTTCACGTCGCTGGCGACAGCATTCCAACTTAATTGGTTTCTCACTATCATAAGGAAGGGGCAGAGACAGTTCATCATTCGCATAAAGAACCAGGGGGTGCAGTCCGCACTTGGCGCCTGCCCAACCCCAAACACGTGCAGCCGAGCCTCACTCCGCGGAGGGACTGGTGTGCCACGTATAGTCCCTTTTACCTAGATTACGCGAAGGGCTCAATAAATACTTGTGGTCAATCTGTCGAAACATCATTGTAGCTCGGATAGTGTTAATTTCCCCCGCCACGTGGCCTGAACCCTCCCTGAGAATACTAAGCAAACCCGCATCACGGGGGTGATATCCGGGGCTACGACACTTCATCATGTACCAGTACCTCGTAGCGTAAAACTCGCAATGTATGTCGATGGCACTGCGATCATCGCCTGCAGTGCTACCGATGAAGATTGATGTTACATTACGAACAGCATTATGGTGTTTTTCAACGATTCTTCAACTCCAGGGGTATCAGTGTTAATACCCAAAATACCTCTACCATATACTACTCACGCCTTCGAAATAAATGCTTCCCTGCATTCGACTGGCAGCCATAAAGGTTGAATGGCAATCGAGGGGGAGGTATCTTGGTGTGTTACTAGGCTCAAAACTCAGTTTTCATGGCCATGTCCGTTGGCAATGCCAAGGCTGCACTAAGGCAACTGGCTCCTGTTCTTAAGCCGCAAACTCCCCTCCTTCTGGAGACATGTATATGGATATATGAAACCTATTTTTTACCACTACTTACTTATGCTGCTCCCATCTGAATAACAGCGAGGGAATCCACTTTCAGGTCACAGTTTACGGTGTACCACCAGGCCAGGCGCTACAATTCTTGGCCGGCCCCGACCGACTTCTCGATGTATCATTCTCAAGATGACGCCGACCTCCAATGCTCCTCTATGTCGCATAGACCGCTATGCCTCATCAACGTCTCCTAGAAGCGTGTGCACCGAACGCGCCCGTGCGCGCAGCTAAGTGTAGTGCGTGCGTCGAGGCGATCGCCGTGCAACGAGTGCTGCGCCGGCGGAAGGATCCGGCCGGGTGTGGCATATCCTTCCGCCGCACTACAACAAATTGTTATAATTATGTTTTTCCACAGGATTTTATTAAACATTATTTTTCATTAATTAATAATTCAGTCTTTGCAAAACCATGTTTCACCGTGCGATTTGTCCCGAACCTGGCCGGTTCAGTTTCCCGCGAAATTCACACGTTTCCGCGGGAGGGCTGGCGGGGGAGGGGGGTCGCGCGCGGCGACACAGGCAGTGTCCTTCCGGGAGCTCGAGAGGCCGGCAGCCTGCGCGCAACGCGGAACCTTCAACCTTTGCATTCACCGACATGTAGTTTTTCAATAGTGTAGTTTCTCTTAAACCTTTTACGTACAGTTCCGCGGTCGGCCTACATTTACCATGAGGTACTTAATTTAATTCATCAGTGCTCCGAGATGAGTGTTCTACGTCTTACGTAAGTACTGTGGGGAGATTAGGTGGTTTTACGTCGGCGCTTCACGCCCAACCTAGCCTATCGGCTACCTAGTTTTGGCCCGCACGGGGCAGCCAGCAGGCGACGCGTGCCATCAAACTTTATAACGAGTCAGTCCCTGGGACACACCTAGGCACCACGTAGAGTCGCCGGAGACACGGGCCTACGTGTTGCTAGCCCAGTTTAATTAGAGTTAGGTCATAGTGTAGTGTATTGTGCGTCAGAAATCATGTGCCATATCAGAGTGTATTTTTTGTAACTATCGCATCACGTGTACAAGTCCGCCCCTCACGCGCATAACAATCGTGAGCCGCCACTGAGGAAGTGAGCTGCGCGTGTGACTAGTCGCGTCGGGCAAACAGTTACGGCCAGAACGGGCAGCACCATGTATTGGGCTGTGCTGTATTAAATTCACCAATTATCTTCAGAAGCTTTGTGTTATTATTCAGGCGTCCCGAGCGGCCATAACAGCTCGGGGGGCCCTACTGCGTTGACCCCTACCTCTAGCCACAAGGCCGAACCTTCCCTGAGATCTCGAACTGAACAAAAATCACGTCTAAATAATCGGAGGTAGTGGGGACGGCGTCAAATTGGCGCCCGACTAGTGTGGCTTTCATTTTCTAAAAATTAACTTCCAAATTTTGTTTCAAATTTTTCAAATTTTTTCTCATTTTTTTCAAATTTTGTGCTTCAAATTAGTGTACCAGTAAGGGCTCGCGTAGGAAGTCAGGAATCGCGCGGAAACGGACGCGACGCGCAGACAGCCAAAGGAGCGGGCACCTGGCGATAGGCGCGCGTCAAGTTACACGCCAGACGCGCATCAAGTGACGCGCCAGGCGAGATAACGGCTGTGGGAGCGGAAGTCCGCGCGCCTCACACACGGATCAGGTGGCGCAGCTGCGCAGCTGCTACGCGCCGAACATGAGCACGAACAGGAGTCGTGACGAAGCGGCGAGCATGCATAGTGGAGCAACGTCACAAGTCACCACGAGTCACTAGAAATGAACGACTTCCAGGAGGCCTACGAGGCATGGGCAAGCGAGGGCTACCCATGCCCAGGGGACAACTGGGAGTACGAAGAACAGGACGAATTGAAGGAGGACGACACCGCAGCGGACACCGAGGGGCCGGACGTAATCCGGACACCGCTACGACAGCACATAACGCAGCCCGCATCGCCGCTGCCACACGCGGCCATCCACCACGCCGCGGTAACAGCCATGATGCCGCCCGCGTCACTGACAACCCAGACGTCCGTCCTCAACAGGACGCCGCCTCCGACGCCGCCTCCGACGCCGCCCCCGCCATATGGGGTGGTGACGACCTCACCGCAGATGGAAGACGTCACACCCGTCCAACCACTGTGGTACGATTGGCACGCGGAGACCGGGTGGACACGTCAGGCCGACTCAACCACGCCACCTCCAGCACCTCCGACGCCGCCCCCGCCATATGGGGTGGTGACGACCTCACCGCAGATGGAAGACGTCACACCCGTCCAACCACTGTGGTACGATTGGCACGCGGAGACCGGGTGGACACGTCAGGCCGACTCAACTACGCCACCTCCAGCACCAGCCCTCAGCCGCTGAGAAAGCGACAGGCGCGGCCGTGCACACCGACACAGCCACAGGGAGATGCAGCCTGGCAGGCAGCCAGGTCGCCAATCACACGCAGCGTCACTGCGGATCCACCACGCCACCTCCAGCACCACCGACGCCGCCCTCAGCCGCTGAGAAAGCGACAGGCGCGGCCGTGCACATAGACACAGCCACAGGGAGATGCAGCCTGCCAGGCAGCCAGGTCGCCGATCACACGCAGCGTCACTGCGGATCCACCACGCCACCTCCAGCACCACCGACGACGCTGCCTCCAGCCACTGGGAGAGTGACTGGCACGGCCGCACGTCTCAAAGCGGCCACATCGCGACCCAGTCCGGGAGACAACCAGGTTGCCGACGACATACCACAATGCACTGGGGGCATGTCACCTCTGCCCGCCGCGCACGTCAAAGTGGGCGTGTCACCTCCGCCCACCGCGCACGTCAAAGTGGGCGTGTAACCTCCGCCCGCCACGCACGTCACAGAGGGCGTGTCACTTCCGCCCGCCGCGCACGTCACAGAGGGCGGGTCACTTCCGCCCGCCGCGCACGTCAAAGTGGGCGTGTCACTTCCGCCTGCCGCGCACGTCACAGAGGGTGTGTCACTTCCGCCCGCCGTGCACGTCAAAGTGGGCGTGTCACTTCCGCCCGCCGCGCACTTCAAAGTGGGCGTGTCACTTCCGCCCGCCGCGCACGTCAAAGTGGGCGTGTCACTTCCGCCCGCCGCGCACGTCACAGTGGGCGTGTCACCTCCGCCCGCCGCGCACGTCACAGTGGGCGTGTCACCTCCGCCCGCCGCGCACGTCACAGGGGGCGTGTCACTTCCGCCCGCCGCACACGTCACAGGGGGCGTGTCACTTCCACCCGCCGCGCACGTCACAGTGGGCGTGTCACCTCCGCCCGCCGCGCACGTCACAGGGGGCGTGTCACCTCCGCCCGCCGCGCACGTCACAGGGGGCGTGTCACTTCCGCCCGCCGTGCACGTCAAAGTAGGCGTGTCTCCGCCCGCCGCGCACGTCACCGAGGGCGCGCTGCCGCCACGCACGCCACTGTGGGCGCGCCACCGGCGCATGCCATGCGTGCCGCTGAAAGCACCGCGCCGCCTCCGCATGTCATGCGCGCCGCTGAAGGTGCCGCACCGTCGTCGCCTGCCACGTGCGCCGCCATGGGAGCGCCGCCGCCTGCCACGTGCGCCGCCATGGGAGCGCCGCCGCCTGCCACGTGCGCCGCCATGGGAGCGCCGCCGCCTGCCGCTGAAGGCGCCGCGACGCCGCCGCCTGCCACGTGCGCCGTCATGGGAGCGCCCCCGCCTGCCGCTGAAGGCGCCGCGCCGCCGCCGCCTGCCACGTGCGCCGCCATGGGAGCGCCGCCGCCTGCCGCTGAAGGCGCCGCGCCGCCGCCGCCTGCCACGTGCGCCGCCATGGGAGCGCCGCCGCCTGCCGCTGAAGGCGCCGCGACGCCGCCGCCGCCCACCTCGGCCGCCGATGACGCTGACCCACATGTACCCGACGCCGCCCCGGGTGTACCAGGTCAGTGTGCCGACGTATCTTTAAGTGTGTGTGTGTGTAGTGAGGCGTTGATGCACATAGCGGTCTCAGAGAAGGGGGGGCATTTGACGATGACCGCCAATGCTCCTCTATGTCGCATAGACCGCTATGCCTCATCAACGTCTCCTAGAAGCGTGTGCACCGAACGCGCCCGTGCGCGCAGCTAAGTGTAGTGCGTGCGTCGAGGCGATCGCCGTGCAACGAGTGCTGCGCCGGCGGAAGGATCCGGCCGGGTGTGGCATATCCTTCCGCCGCACTACAACAAATTGTTATAATTATGTTTTTCCACAGGATTTTATTAAACATTATTTTTCATTAATTAATAATTCAGTCTTTGCAAAACCATGTTTCACCGTGCGATTTGTCCCGAACCTGGCCGGTTCAGTTTCCCGCGAAATTCACACGTTTCCGCGGGAGGGCTGGCGGGGGAGGGGGGTCGCGCGCGGCGACACAGGCAGTGTCCTTCCGGGAGCTCGAGAGGCCGGCAGCCTGCGCGCAACGCGGAACCTTCAACCTTTGCATTCACCGACATGTAGTTTTTCAATAGTGTAGTTTCTCTTAAACCTTTTACGTACAGTTCCGCGGTCGGCCTACATTTACCATGAGGTACTTAATTTAATTCATCAGTGCTCCGAGATGAGTGTTCTACGTCTTACGTAAGTACTGTGGGGAGATTAGGTGGTTTTACGTCGGCGCTTCACGCCCAACCTAGCCTACCGGCTACCTAGTTTTGGCCCGCACGGGGCAGCCAGCAGGCGACGCGTGCCATCAAACTTTATAACGAGTCAGTCCCTGGGACACACCTAGGCACCACGTAGAGTCGCCGGAGACACGGGCCTACGTGTTGCTAGCCCAGTTTAATTAGAGTTAGGTCATAGTGTAGTGTATTGTGCGTCAGAAATCATGTGCCATATCAGAGTGTATTTTTTGTAACTATCGCATCACGTGTACAAGTCCGCCCCTCACGCGCATAACAATCGTGAGCCGCCACTGAGGAAGTGAGCTGCGCGTTTGACTAGTCGCGTCGGGCAAACAGTTACGGCCAGAACGGGCAGCACCATGTATTGGGCTGTGCTGTATTAAATTCACCAATTATCTTCAGAAGCTTTGTGTTATTATTCAGGCGTCCCGAGCGGCCATGACAGCTCGGGGGGCCCTACTGCGTTGACCCCTACCTCTAGCCACAAGGCCGAACCTTCCCTGAGATCTCGAACTGAACAAAAATCACGTCTAAATAATCGGAGGTAGTGGGGACGGCGTCAAAGAGAATGGATATTGCATAGAGGTGACGATGTATTACTTCTACATATACCATGCATTCGGACCGACATAGCGTTAGAGTTCGATTGGCTTCAATTTCCAATATGCATTGTGTTTGCTATGACTATCATTATAGTGCAAGGATAATCTTTGCAAGTGTGCGGTTTGAAAATAGAAAACGAATGCTTCTATCATGGGCAATGGTACGGCGCAAGCTGAAGAGTCGGTAAACAATCAGATTTTTATGTTAATGTAGAAAACGGACAAACAAAAAATGTAGTCCATTCACTTGTTTAAAAAAATTATTTTATGTAGAAAAAAAATGTTTATTTTCCTTTTTTATCATTCCAAAGCATAGCCACAGAAATGCAAAGCAGGGTAATAAATTGAATGATGTGTTTCCTCCCAGTTTGCTATCATACTTTAAGTTTTTTTCCTATTCATTTGATTTCAGACTGAGCTATGGCGAAGCGTGGCCGGGTTTAACTAGTACCTACCCCTCCCTTGTCAATATATGGTTCCTTTCCAAAACATAAGAGCCCCAACTACAAACATAAATGGCCCAGGGCCCCTCAAAGATTAAAACCACCATTACAGCCAGTCACCATGGAGAAAGTTCTGATGCCAATTTCTTCATTTGAAGGCCCATTAAAATTGTCAATGGTCCATTAAAATAGAGAATTGCTCGGTAAGCATTTAATGCATTGTCTATTCAGTTTTTAATTTGTTACGCCCAGCATGGACAATACAAATTAAAAAAAAAACGGTTTACATTTTTTCTACGGTTGGTACTTCTCTTCGGGCGCGGTCGTAAGTTGCAAGGGAGTTGTTTGAATCACGTGACCACGCCATCAATGTGATGATTTGTTTGTGTTGTTTCTGTGTAAAATAATTTTGTTTTTGTTGTAAGCTTTATTGTGCTGCAGACGTCTTTGTAATTATGGAATCGTGTACAATGTATTTATTTTTAGTTTTGGTTTTAACGTGTACTCTTCAAACAAGTAAGTTTAGAAAATGTGTAATTGTCATAGCTTCGTTAGGGAATGCATTTGTGTTAATATTAAGTTACATGGTTAAAATTAAATTTCTGAAAGAGAGACACTTTGCTGAAAATAAAATTTGAAATACCTTGATATTTTTTTCTTTAAAAATCCTGACATGATTTTGAATTATTTTGTAAGAGTGTGTTGTGATATTTCAAGAAGTGAACCATTAGTTAACTGTTTTAACGGGTTTTAGGTATTTTTTGATTACTACTTATGTTACGCACTTATTTTTATTCCAAAATGCATTAAAATAATTCCTAACATGTTTTCTAATTATACTGTAGTAGAGCATTGCATATGAACAAGTGGTTCCCCTGTGATAAATCACTTTTAAGTAGTGGTAAGGTTAAGCTCACATGTGAAAAATGGTATTTTCGGTTTAACGGTTTGAGTAAAATTAATGTAAATATTATCTTTGATGTAAATATAATGATGTAAATTTATTTGGTGCTTTAACAACTGTGTCATAGAATGGCTAATCTATACAATGTTTATTTTTATTTGTTTAGTTTTAAGTAATTTGTTACTATAGCAGCTCATCGGAAAAGAGGTAAAATTGGTTTTATAAATACGGAACATTTGAAAAATTATTTTGTAAAGAGGCATTGCGATATTCTAAGTATTTTGCAATCTTAATTAACAGTTGTCTAGTTTAGTTACATTTAATGAAGCCTACTACTGTAAAATATTGTGAATGGTTGGTTAGGTAGGTCAAATAAATTAATTACATGTTACATATTTATCATGTATTAAATATAGTTTAGGTGTGAATTATTTTAGTTAACATAACCCATTTAACCTCTCACTTGTCAACAAACATCAACGGTAGAAATATTTACAATCGCGGTAGATGCCAAAAAAATTGCTAAAAATCCGAAAATACTTTTATTCTATGCTCTTTCACTTCCTCTTTTCAAATCAACCGGCGGAGATAAGAAATTCCAAATACTTTAGGAGATATGGAATTTTTAAATTTTGAACATGTAGAGTAGCGGTATTTGCGAAAAATAATTCTAAAAATCTGAAATTACTTTTATTATATGCTCTTTCACTTCCTCTTTACATTAAAACCGGCGGAGATAAGAAATTCCAAATACTTTAGGAGATATCGAATTTTTAGATTTTCATCACAATACCTGTGAATTCAGGCGGCCACCATTGTTTCTTGTTTACGAGACGAGTATGATTTTTTTCCGCGTAGGTGAACCGACCATTGTTGCTTGTTTACGTTTATGATTTTTTATTTTCGCGACGTAGGTAGAACGACTACATCATTTTCTACTAATGGCAAAGGAATGTACCCGCCTCTAACGTATCTGAGTTTTTAACGTTTCAAATTTTAATGTTTTATTTGTTGCGCAAGTAATAAGTAAAAAAATTACGTGAGTTCCTACCGTTCATCCTTTGTCCCGGTTTGTTAGGTCAGGTCAGCTACATTATAAATACTTTAAAACTAAACAACAATTAAAATTAATTTATATTATTTTTAATGTCTGCTTAGTTTGAAAGTATTAATAATGTAACTGACCTGACCTAATCGACCATTTTAATTAATTAGGCATTCACGAACGGTAAATCGAGACGCACATAAAGTTCTGCCATTCCCGATTACACCCGAACCATTTACCTTCGGCCAACCTCGGTTTTATTTATTAATATTAATATTTATATTTATCTGTTTATTTTAATGTAGCTATACTAACCTAACTAACCGTCCATAGTGTTTTAAAGTGTTTTAATGTATCTAACATAACATAACTATAATAAAAGTATTTTCAGATTTTAATAGTTACTCCTAAACAAGCAACAATGTAGTCGTTCACCTACGTCGCGGAAAAAAAAATCACACTAGTCTCGTAAACAAGAAACAATGGTGGCCGCCTGAATTCACAGGTATTGTGATGAAAATTTAAAAATTTGATATCTCCTAAATTATTTGGAATTTCTTACCTCCACCGGTTGATTTGAAAAGAGGAAGTGAAAGAGCACAGAATAAAAGTATTTTCAGATTTTTAGCATTTTTTTTGGCATCTACCGCGATTGTAAATATTTACCACATCAACTTGTTCGAAAACCTAACCTGTGAAACATTTAGCTATTAAATAAATCAAACTTTCACCAATGCTATGAAATATGAATAAACCTGAAATAAATCACCTTTGAAAATACCTACAATCGGTCACAACAACTTCTAAATTTTAAAACAAAATTTTTTGAATTCTACATGATGAAAATTATATTCTTTCCTAAACATGCTTCTGGAATATTTTTCTGCCTTAGGTAAATAAGTAATAAAATTATAACTTTGACTTTCACGTAATCATAATAATATTTTAGAACTAAATAACATATCGATGTATGGAGTTTTCTTTTCCTGTGTGTCAGTTTATTAACAAATTACCTAATTCTTTGTAAAGTACATTGTGTCAGATCATAGAAGATAGAGGTAAGTAAATATTGCTGATGGTGTTCTGTATTAATATTTTTCAGAATTATATTAAAAATGTTGAAATTTTTTTAACAATTTCTATTAAGATCCTTAGAGGGGTAAAAGATATATCAACAAAATCAGTCTTGCCTTGCATTTACTTTAAAACTGTTAATATTTGTTGGAATAATAAAATGTGTATAGGCTAGGTACAAGTATAAAATTAATTATGTTTAATTTTTTATTTAATTTATGGCTACACTGAACTTAACAACTCGTGGAATTTTATTAAAGCTGCAATCCAAACAATTGCATTTTGCTCTTGTCATTTCCTTATAAGCACATTTAAAGAAGTATGTATTTTGTGAATTAAAACATCTTGTTCATCAACAAACACACTAGTGGTGGAGAAGGGAATGTCATTGTAGACCCCTAGTTTTATTAAAGAAAACAAAAAAAGTTAAGTTTCATGTGAATTTGGTTGCCTGCGGACAATAACTTCTGAATTTCTATATCAGTATTCATTTGGTACTTTTTGTGACAAATCTTTAGCTACATTTTGATAGTTTCTTTTTTATTAATTCATACATTTGATGTCTGGGAAATATACAGATTTTATTAGAGTGATTACACTGCATGAAATTGGGCACCACCACGTGGATTGGCACACGGAACTGGCTTACGACTCTATCCCAGGGCCTTGACTTGGCCAGTGTGGTTGCTAGGCTCGATTTACCCTGTGTTCTTATTTATAAACCCTACCAACCCGCTCTGAGTAGCAGGCACGCTGTTACAATACTGAACGGTGGTTGCCAGTGGGATCTTTAGAAGGCATCCCACAAGCCTGGGTCCGTGTACAAGTGCATTCGTGGCAGAAAGAAGAAGTACTCACAGTTTCTGGTAAGATGGTTTTTATTCACGCAGTATTCCACACGAGAAATGCAATTAACATCTCTACGCACAATTATACTGTAAACACCCCAACAGCAATTCAATCGGCTTAGGCGGACCAGGACAACACAGGACCTGCCCTAGATGTTAGTTTCGTCGTCTCACTTCAAATGCCCATTAACTACTAGACTTAAATCGTAGGTAAAACAGTCTACCACCCGAAGATGAAGAAAAGGTTTAAGAAATAATTATAAGCAGAGGATGCTAAGGGATCAGGAATACAAGCATTCAAGTTCCGGAGGTGCTGTGGTTGCTTCCTACTCAGGGTGGTGGTCAAGGAAAATTGGGGAGGGGTCCACGGGTCATTACCACAGGAGTCTTTAGAATTACCGTTCAGCCATTAGTATCAATTATGTGATGATAATAGTAACATAACATAAAACCCTAAAAACTCTTTCAATTAAATTACAAGTGGAGTTCAAATCTAAACCGCTTGGTTGGGGTTTCTTTCTGACGGGTTGCGCATAGCGTCGCTTAGTCCTTATTATAATAACCTGAAAACACACTTGGGACTTCAAATAAAAAGTATTAGTGACAATTACAGTAATTAGGTAACTAAACATTAGTGGTACATGGCACAGATTCTACATGCGCCTCTTGCGGTGGCGGACATAAAGGGTGGTGATGGGTGGAAAAGTGTCAAGAGACAGAGGGCTCAAACGAGTATGTATGTATGCGTGTGTGTGTATTTGTATGTGTATATAGCATGTACATGTGTGTGTGTGTATTAGGACTCATATTTGATCGTCACATTTATAAACTGAATGTGAATGCTTGTTCAGGGTGCAGTAGTCTATGTTGCGATAAACTCAGAATATGTTTGAATTGCGTGTTCCAGGTATGGCCATCAAGTGTTGGAATTGCAGATCGGACGAAGACCCTAAATGTGCGGATCCGTTTGACAACTCTACAGTTCCAATCACAGATTGCAAACAAGAGCCAGACCTAGAGCATCTTCCTGGCGTGCGACCTAACATGTGTAGGAAGGTGCGACAGAAAGGTATCAAAAACTGTATTGCTCGTAATATTTTTTATTTATTTATTTATTTAAATTTGGTGGGTGGGGCAGAAGATTTAGCATTTGATTTGAAATTTGCTACTTTATAGTAGTCCATTTATGCTAATTCCAAGCAATTTAAATAAACAATATTTTAAATACCAAGAAGTGAAGCTTTGATTAGGTACATTAAAACTTTAATTAGGACATTAATGAAATGAATGGTATTATAACTGAGCACTTTCATGATGTTTATATATTTGTAGTAGTTTTTTTTATTATTGCGTGTATTTTCATGCGAAAAAAAAAAAAGTAGTGAAAAGGTTTTTCTTGCAGTTTGGACCAGATGCTGAAAAATGCTGTTCTGTATGTGAAATTGAAATTGCTAAAGTCATTTTTGAGAAAGCTAGTACAGATGTACAAAAATGGTTTGTTTAAAAATCCATGCCAATGAATTGTCATAATTTAGGTGGATATACCCATCCTTATAGTTTTATAGATAATTATTGATTGTTTGAAATGATTCTATGGAATCTGAAAATTAGTGATACTATTCTCCGTTCACTCTTACCTGAGTTTTGGAATAAACAAAGCCTCTTGTAAACAAACATTCTCATTGGCTGCCGGCCGCCGCGCACATTATTCGTGCGCAAGAAATAGTCCCTTGGTTACGTACCATTTGTAAGTATTTTTACACTGCCTTTTTTATAACAATTGTTGATATATAGCATTATATCGTTTCACCATTAATTTCCAATACAGTTTAATGTGTCAGCAAGTATTTACTCACAATTATGTTAGCAGACGCCGTGTGTACGTGTACAGTGTACAGTTGATGCCCGGCGCAACAGTTGCATTTCGGATTCGCGTGCGCACGGTTTGTATGGCTGACGTCGGACCGAGTTTTGTAAAACACAGAACGGGAAAGCCTTTGAAAAGTGCACAGAAAACTATTGTGTTGAATGTTTTTAAAACATTTTCAGTCAAATATCCCGATTGTCGTGTGAACGATATCGCGAGTTTAACTGCGGAATTTACGGGTGTTTCGAAGAGCAGTGTGCTTCGTGCAAGGAAAGAATTACAGGACACCGGGACATTAACATCTTCCGGGAAGAAAAGGAAACGTGAGAGTCCTGTTATAAAAACTTGTTATGATTTTGTGAAGACTGTTATTAGGCATAAAGTGCATAGTTTTTTCTTCGCAAATGAACCATCTACTCTGAACAAAGTGCTACGGTGCTTCCTGTTGTATTACGTCTCCGTTATTTTATTAGCATCGACTGTACTGAAGTGTGTCTGTTGCAACTAGTGCTTGGCGCGCAAGATGAATTCAGCCTATCACTTGCTGACGCGGTGCAGTGATACGGCGGTGTTTGTTTATTTCAGAACTCGGCTAAGAGTGAACGGAGAATAACATGTGTCTTGGAAAAATATACTTTTCAGTAACTTGGCTGCCACCTTAAAAATAGAAAAATTACACTTCTATGTGTGGTATTTGGCTGTTAATACATGACTGTAATGTGTTTCTGCTTGTAGTACGTGTATAAGTTTTGACAGACCATTACATAAATTTGGTCACTTTACTTGATTATTGAGTATATAATACTGTACTGGATTTGTTGTTAATCTAGAAACTACAGCAGCTAAATTGACTATTTATGAGTTAATGGTGCGAGACGTGGGTCTGACTTCTGGACGAAATCGACAAAAAAGTGAGCTCTGCGCATGCACGGAATTTGGGCAACAGAACAGCTACGGATTGGACACCAAAATCTGTTCCCTAAAAATAAGGGACTGGTCGTGTCCTATTGTGCACTAGGAATACAGTTAGGATACAGGGGTAGCATATTCAACACCTAAGCCCTTATTTTTGTGTCTTGGAGTACCGTTCTTGGTGTCATGTTTGTTTCTCTTGCACATCTATGAAGACACCGAGTAATTGGGTGTGGCAAGGACTGCAGATACATCAATTGAACATTGCACACATTATTCTGAAGCGACGAAATGCTACTAGAAACTGAATTTTCGGGGTTATATAAAATTGTAAAAACATAACGTACATATAACCTGTAATTGTATTGTATGTACTAGCATTTTACACTAAAACGCCTTGAATCGTGAATTTATGCATTATATTTTAGCAAAAATTTAGCTATTGAATTGCTTTGCTAAAAACACAGATGGCTGCAGCAGCACTGACTGTAGCACCGTAGTCAGCCACGTGTCTGTATTTTTTTTTTTGGTTTATTTTAGTTTTACATGATGTACCTGTCACCCTACATTCTGTTTCCAGTTGTAGATTCAGTGCGTGATGTATTTCCAGTGAACGGACAGTGGCGCTACTACCGGAGCTGTGCCTACCTGGGCCAGGTGGGCACTCTAGGGGACGAGCGCTTCTGCCTGATGCGGACGGGCACCTACAACATCTTCATGGAATACTGCACCTGCAACAGCAAGGACGGCTGCAACTCTGCCCCCGGGGCCCACGACATGGCGGCGCTGTGCAGCACAGTGGCGACCTGTTTCCTGGGACTCTGGGTGGCCGGCATTGCGAGGGCCATGTAGTAGTAACTGCAGGGTGTTGAGAGCTCCGCCGCCTGCAGGAACCAATGCTTCCAGCGAGGTGCACTATACTCGATATCTGAAATTAAGTCCGTCCTGACGTGGCAGCTGGAAGGAATGGTATTTTGTATTCAATATACATTTTTATAGCAAGTATTTTACATAGTTAATGCCTTTTTAAGATTGATATGTGTAAAGTTTTAATCTTGTTTGATTGACTGGTACCACTGTAATAATTTGTGTTCAGAAAAGGCACAAATTTAAAGCAATTTTTGTACAATGTTGTGTCAATACTGTCTTTTTGTAGGAATCTAAATATAAAAAAAGTTTAGCATTAATTAGGTATAGTCTAGTCACTTAAATTATATATTTAGCATTTTGATGAAAGTTACACATAGATTTTTGTTCAGACTTTTAGAAAACACTTATTCATTAGAACCCCAGTTAAGCGCGACTTGATCGTCCAATTTGTGGCTTAACAGTGATGTTTATTTGATTGTGTTAGTTCTGTTCTTTCATCAAGTATAAGTTGCTTACTAAACGTTGTTTACTACATCACTTTTATATTAGACACCTGCGAGTACTCGAAATTCGAGTTTCGAGTCGAGTTTTTTAGTAATACTCGAACTCGAGCTCGTGGCTTTTCAACAACTCGAAATTCGAGCGAGCTTTTCTTGCACTGTACCTATAGAAAAAAAACTCTCATTATATCGGAATAAAAGTCTTACAACACTATTATCCTTTACTTTATAATGTAACATGATCGACCGTATACATGAACACATCATTTTTACGTACCCGGGATTTACGAATTTCCGTGATTAATTTTTTTTACTTCTATAATTTTCCGCATAGCATTAATGTATCACTTTCCTCCTTTATGCGGAAGTATTTCCCGCCTTATGCGGAAACATTTCCCGCATTTTACTATAAAAAGCATTTAAATTGTCCGGGGTCTCATCATTTACACCATTAAATGTGTGATATAAAGTCCCGTTTAACATTTTTATGAAAATTCCTGCCAGTAATGGCGCACGTAAATATAAATATGAAGAAAATACAAATGAACAACAACTTACGAAGAAATATGGATGATGTACCATAACTACAGTACAATTCCAATAGTTATCTTAAGATAATTACCATAAAAAGAACTAAAGATTCTTTGTAGATACCATAACTACTGCAGAAGCATGATAGTTACCACATTTGCACTATAGTTGCCGTAATAACCGAGATGTGTATTTACCGTGATGGTAATGTATTTATTTAGGACATATTAAAATTAAAGAACATTATTGAAAAAAAAAAGGATGTTAAATCTTGATATGTACGGTTGGCACATGTTGCTAAGAAATAATGTGATCTGAAAGAATGTAGTACTACTACGAAAAGTGAAAAGGGTACTCGTGGATTTTTAGGTTATGGCAGTCTCTTTCGTTTTTCAGTAATATCGGTCGAAAATTAACAAGAGTATTGGAAGTTGGCAGAAATGCCGATTCAACTAAATATTGGCAAAATCGGCTTCTTCAGTACAGCTCTACATTTGATGACATGAGTAAACATATTTCAGACTACAGGACATTGAAAAAGACTTTAATTTCCAAGTAGGTTTATTGTGCGTAAGTTTTTTTTGCAAGTGTAAATTGAATTAAGTAAAATGCTTCTATTTTTATTACTTTAAATTGATTAAACTTAATGACAAGTTACAGATATTTGACACTAATTTTGAGGTTAAACAATTTGGTAAATATGTAGAGTAACGGTATATGCGAGAAAAAAAATGCTAAAAATCTGAAAATACTTTTATTCTATGCTCTTTCACTTCCTCTTTTCAAATCAACCGGCGGAGATAAGAAATTCCAAATACTTTAGGAATATCGAATTTTTTAATTTAGTAGGCTAACAATGATAATGGTTTCTTTTTTTATTTCCATATTTTTCTCAAAAGTTCTCACATTTTATTACTCCATCACAGTAAATTTATGTGCAATAAACTTAAAAAAAAAACTCGAACTCGACTCGATACTCGCGAGTATTTTAGCAAACTCGCTCGAGCTCGACTCGAAGTGAAAATCTTCTGCTCGCAGACGCCTATTTTATATTAAGTAGTAGTTGGCTCCTATAATATTCAGATGTACACAATATTTAATATCAGATAAACCCAAGAGAAACAAATTTTTATTTTTCTATGTTCACACAGTTAAAGTCTGTATGAACAGACTATATAAATCAGTGCGCCACGTGACAAGGTGCAATGGAAGTCTCACTTTTGCTGGCTATGCTGGCTTAGAACTACCAGTGACCACCTATTTGTTTAGTTACACCTAAAATAAGATTACTGCTAGAGTACAGTTTAGATATTCGGACGTGTAGTAGCATTTTTTTTAAGTGTTTTGTTAAGTAGAGTACCACCTACTGCATTATGTCAGAAAAGGCTCAAAATATAAAGTTTGTACAGTAAAATCCCATTATTATGACCCTTCATGGATCCTGGGAATAGGCTCAAAATTAGGGAGGTTTGCAATTATAATTTTGGACATCTTGACCCACCCAGACCCTTATATGTCAAAATAAGCCATTTTTTGTACCAAGTCCATCTTCAGTGGTCCTTGGCACAAAAATGGAATAGTTTCCTAAATTAAATATAAATTTATTTTAATACCTAGTAGCAGACATCTTCTGAAAAGAAAAGATACAGAATAAAAGCATATTTAACCACCTACTACTGTTAATCAAAACTAGTTTAAACACAGTGCAATGCACTGCACAGTTGTATCTTTTAACAAGCACTAAGTTAATTGGACACTGATTTCTCAACTAAAGTAAAAGTTATTTACACAAAAAATCTAGATTGAATTTAGTCACAAAAAAATTGACACATTGAGTTTTAAACTAGTTGCCTAAAAAAAAACTGTAGTGATGACTATGAAGATAGTACTGTGTCTGACAGTACTTCAAGGTGTGGTACCAATCTCTCTCACGACATTGTAATGTTGCTTTTACAAAAAAGAGCTATGTACATGTCTGATATTTCTTACAGATATTTATAAATTGAACAAAACATTCCATTTGAGAAGTGTATTAACCAAACATTCCATTTGAACAGTGTGTTGTAAATTAGCGAGCATTCCATACTTGATACACATTTGAATACTTTATAATCATTGGGTTGCATCAATGTTATTATTCCATTTTACATTACAGCATTTCTCTATGTTATATACAGCATTTCTCTATGTTATATAATCTTTTATGATAAATGTTTTTACTGTAGTTTTTGCAGTAATAGTCAGCTGCTCAAATATATTACCACTTATGTGACATTCATTAGTTGGGGGTAACTGTGTGGAATATAAGATTTGTTATTAAATGTTTAAATTTTCTTAATACTAAGCTTTTACAGAGCAGGTTTACATGCTTTGACAGTTTTAAATTAAAGTAGTTTTTATTCATTGCTGTTTTTATACAGTATACATTAAAAAATATAAATATGTACATTAATGATGTTTAAATCATTAATTTTACAGTATAAATTTATGTTTAAAAAATTGATAGTCATTGATTTGTAATGGTGTGGGTGTATAAAAAATTGGAGATTTTTGGTACACTGTAATTGTTTGTGTCTAATTGCAAGTCACTGTCTCACATTGCAGAAAGTAAATATTTTGTGTGTCTGAAACAAATTAAAATGTGTACAGTGGTCAGCTACACTTGTCATTGTCTAGTAGTTATATAAAATGTATGGCTTGTTTATTGTTTTAAAAAAAACTTGCGGTGGGGCCGTGATGGTTGAGAGTTTTGATCACGTGCCTCCTTCCAAGGTGTTCCGGGTTTGATTTCCAGCAGGGTATAACCAGGAATTTTTACGAGCAGAAAACATATCCAATGGATTTTCTCTGGGTACTCCCAATTCCTCCACCCATTAATTTTTTCAATGCTGCATTAGCATCTCATCGCCTTTCATTGCCTGCAGTGATTTAGAGTTGAGTAAAGTTTAAGCTCAGTTCATTTAATTTCATGGCTTGCTGCTGAAATTAATTGTGTTGCACTGCGGGTATTTTTACTAAGAACTTGACTGTTCAAATGTAGCTCATTTGTTTTTAATTATATGGCAGTTCAAATATAGCTCATTAGTGTGAAATTTTAGAAACACTGAGAATTATTACTTTAATTGCTTGCCTAGCTATTGATCTGACTCCTATGTTTATATACATGTCCAACAAAATTAGCTGGCAACAGGCATTGGTTTGAAATTACACAGAGCTCGCGATTTCTGCTTTCTTCTGAATCCATTTCTGCCATAGATTCAAAAACATCTTTTTGAGTACTACAACAATTGAGTTTTGTTTGCAGTGGAATTAACGTATCTTGAAGAGACAATGCAGCTACATATATGATATTGTGTCTAAAATATTTCATAAAATCATTTATAGTACTTGTTTGAAGCTTAGTACTTAACTTTTAAGTGTTAGTGGTATTTAACACTATTGACTGAAGATAGTTTGAAGCATAGACAAATGATATAAACTCACAAGCTACACAGTAAAAAGAAAAATTTGTGTATCCTACACTGAATGATTTATTGGTTAATAGAAGAGGCAAAACATTTATGTAATGTCCCATTGTTTGCTGTTGTAAAATCTAGCATTTTGCATGACTGATTTTCAATGTGATATTGTCTGATGTCTTACAACTACATAGTATGTTCATGAAAAAACACGAAAAAAAAATTACAACTTTACACACGGTTCAAACAAAAGCCTATATCTAATATAACTTTTTTGGTTACAAATCACATGAAATTGAATGCATTAGTTGATTTTGATAGTTATACTGACACATTGTACACCCAAGAGCATAAAGACAACTAGAATTGGCTTACACCCACTATTACAGCCCTTTCACACAGGCTACTCGAGTTCTGGTAACTGACTGGTGGGCTATGAAATGCTGGATCATTGTCATGATAGGGATTTCCTTAGAGCGCCCACACGGGCAACTGTACCGTCAGCTTTCGGGCAACTCTCGAGCGATGGTTGCTCGGGGGTTGCTCTCCCTGTTAGTTGTCCGCCACCGCCGTCAACCACTGTTCACTTCAGTTAAGTGAGAGATTTTACACAGGCAACTGAGTCTCGTCAACTTTCCTAATTTTTGGCTGCAGAACACGTGTGCTACGTTTGGGTACACA
This sequence comes from Bacillus rossius redtenbacheri, assembly GCF_032445375.1. Classification (NCBI taxonomy): domain Eukaryota; kingdom Metazoa; phylum Arthropoda; class Insecta; order Phasmatodea; family Bacillidae; genus Bacillus; species Bacillus rossius. The sequence continues at coordinate 28,619,923 of NW_026962013.1, read as the reverse complement.
TCGTTTGCCCTACAGGCGTTTGCCCTAAACGTAGGGCAAATGCCTGTAGGGCAAACGACTTTAGTGCAAATGCCGTTTAGTGCAAACGACTGTAGGGCAAACGCCGGCAAGCACTTATGTTTTGGATTAACGAAAACACGCCAACTTTTTGGGCAGACGCGTGTAGGGCAAATGCCTGTAGGGCAAATGACTGTCGAAAAACTTCTTTTAGGGCAAATGCCTTTAGGGCAAATGCCGGAGCTTGGTCCGAATGGGATTATCAAACATTTTGTGCAAACGCCTTTAGGGCAAACGCCTGTAGGGCAAACGCCTGTAGGGCAAATGCCTTTAGGGCAAATGACTTTAGGGTAAACGAAGTTTAGGTTATTTTGGGAAATGTAGGTTTTTTCAATTATGTATTGATTCAAACAGTGTTCTTGTAGTTTATATTTCCTCCGCAGGTGGCAGTACCTAAATAAATGTTTTCCCTCTAAATGCAAAGTTTACAAAACCGTCGCTAGATGGCAGTTATGTAAGCCTCTATCGAGGTTTGGTGGGAATTCATGTGGTATGAACTTCCTAGATTTACCAACAGATGGTTCTCTGCGCTAAGTTCAATGTTATCGAATATTTTTTCTGTAAAATATTTCGGAAAATTAGGTGATGTAAGGTCTTCGACCTAAAAAATCGTATAATAAAAAAACAGTATTGGCGATTTAACAAAAATATCGCTGGAAAAAGTTCAACTTTTTTTCCGGGGCTTTTCTTATTTCAATTTCAGCTGTCAGACGCGCATTACGCTATGATTACTTAAAATATTACGAGCATATAGGTAAATAATGCGAATACTAGCTGTTAATTAGCCTAATAGTACTAATGCGGTTAAACTCCTGCATATTGTTCATACTATTTTATTCTGGAATGTATACACAACATACAGCTGAAGTACACAATGAAGAAGTACCTTTTCCAGTTCGTTTTGTTCTGGGTTTTCCATAATTTGCACTCAGTTTGTAATGTTTGGGTTAGATCATTTTGACGTTCAGTTATAAGAGTTGGCCGATAATAGTCATTGGTTGGCATGCTTCTTAAAATAAGCTACATCCGTAATATAATATATATTTAAATATATCCATAATATTTCCCATATTTCCATAGTGGATTCCACTTATATTCCCAAAATAAAATAATGAAGATACGTAATGGTATTTCTCAATAATAATAATGTCACTTTAGCCCACTGCACACAGAACGACTTTCCTTGCGGGATTGTATGCATATTTTTTGTTCCACAATATTCCTTCCTTCTTCCAAAGTGACTTGCAGTGACGCGATGTAATGTTCACACTTACTTAATAGTTCATTTTCAGGAAGATCACGCCCTTGTACATCAGTAACTTGCCCTGATGAGGATCCATAGTCAACATTTGGTTTAGTCGATTGGAGTTCACGCCGTTTTAGTTTCAACAAACTATCTTCTTGGTAAGCCAGTTTACGCCGAGTTGTGCCGTGTCGAATCTTTTTACGAATGACTTTCTTGTTTATTGAACCAGGGCTCCTACCTGACATTTTTTTGAAAGGACTGTTCTCACAAGCTAAACCTTTTTTGAATCTTGTCCTGCCATGTAACATTTACGCTGAAAAGAGCCTCGCTGTGTCTGTGTGTAGGTAATTTATTATTTTGCGTCCATTAAATTTGGCAACGAGGCTCGTATAGAATTCTGCCAAATTACTGTTTTTGTTTTCTTTGAGATATCTGTCACAAAAAAAATGTCTTATTAAAAAAATTAAAAACCTTTCGTTCGAACAAGATTGTTTTAGATATGAAGCGTCTGTGTGCATAATAGTGTGAAATCATATATCCCATAATTATAAATGAAAAAACCCCGATGGCAGCCAGTCGGAAAGGTAGATTTCGCCGTGCGGCCTACCAATATAAAAATAAACTTTCTGAAAAATTCCATAAGTTTCATTAACTATGTAAAATCTTATGAATATTTCTAGAATATCCAATGTAACAATAAATTGCAAATTAATTGTTGGCTCAACAATATGTATGGGATATAAATCCAATCCAACAATACATAGACATTCATATTTACCTCAATTAGAAATTCTGAAATTCATAGGACCTAGATCGGAGAAAATATCGTGAAATTTTCTGTAAGCCACTCTGCGAAATCTACCTAAAAACGATCTCAGGAGAAAAAAAAATTATAGTCACGTACAAACTTAATTTGTGGAGATGAACTGCGCGTGCACAACCAATACTATTTTTGATACATGATTGTTATGCTAACAGTTTTTGTTATGGTTTGCTGTCCTGTAAGCTTGCCCCGCACGACGCCCAATTTCTGCTTTATATTCTATTATACATATGGGTATAAAAGTGGGTATATAAATTTCATTAGCAGAAGTGAAGAAAGAATTCATTACTCCATACACACGATACCCAGAGTTCTAACAGAGAAAACAGCCAACATATTTGCCGACCTAAGCTAGCAAGTCGGGTTGGATAAACCTATTGCGTACATTTAACCAAATACTGTGTGTGTGTGTGTGTGTGTGTGTGTGTGTGTGTGTGTGTGTGTGTGTGTGTGTGTGTGTGTGTGTGTGTGTGTGTGTGTGTGTGTGTGTGTGTGTGTGTGTGTGTGTGTGTGTGTGTGTGTGTGTGTGTGTGTGTGTGTGTGTGTGTGTGTGTGTGTGTGTGTGTGTGTGTGTGTGTGTGTGTGTGTGTGTGTGTGTGTGTGTGTGTGTGTGTGTGTGTGTGTGTGTGTGTGTGTGTGTGTGTGTGTGTGTGTGTGTGTGTGTGTGTGTGTGTGTGTGTGTGTGTGTGTGTGTGTGTGTGTGTGTGTGTGTGTGTGTGTGTGTGTGTGTGTGTGTGTGTGTGTGTGTGTGTGTGTGTGTGTGTGTGTGTGTGTGTGTGTGTGTGTGTGTGTGTGTGTGTGTGTGTGTGTGTGTGTGTGTGTGTGTGTGTGTGTGTGTGTGTGTGTGTGTGTGTGTGTGTGTGTGTGTGTGTGTGTGTGTGTGTGTGTGTGTGTGTGTGTGTGTGTGTGTGTGTGTGTGTGTGTGTGTGTGTGTGTGTGTGTGTGTGTGTGTGTGTGTGTGTGTGTGTGTGTGTGTGTGTGTGTGTGTGTGTGTGTGTGTGTGTGTGTGTGTGTGTGTGTGTGTGTGTGTGTGTGTGTGTGTGTGTGTGTGTGTGTGTGTGTGTGTGTGTGTGTGTGTGTGTGTGTGTGTGTGTGTGTGTGTGTGTGTGTGTGTGTGTGTGTGTGTGTGTGTGTGTGTGTGTGTGTGTGTGTGTGTGTGTGTGTGTATATATATCGTGCCCACTGTTAAAGTCGTAAGACTGTGGGCATGTAACAAATATGTAATTAACTAAAATTGCAACGGTTTGTATTGAAAATTATGTAATTAGGTGAATTATTTTTTTAAATATTTATTTTCTAAGCTTCACTTACAAAAAATATAGAGAAGTTGATTCAGTGTTTAAAAACAAGATCATAGCAATTTTGAAACTAAATTTTTTTGAAAATATATTAACTAAAATTGCACTTTTTTTGCTGATTCATTAGCATCTGAAACAGAGTTATATTTAATGATATTTCTTTGTGTATTATACTTTTACGTAATTCATTATTGTACATTCCACGACATATCAAAATCGTTCCTAGTTTACACTCATACCTATGACATTCATTCAAATATTGTGGCAATATGGATGATATGATTAAATGCATTTTGAAAAGTTGTACATTTCATTGGCTGTCACACATAAAATCAGTCTTTTATCATAGTTCACTTGTTCCCATAAAACTTATTAGGGGTTAAGCTATAGATGGGCTGGGCGAATTAGCAAAATATGCACACTCTCGATGGAAGTATTTTCACCGCATTCTACAAACATATGAATAAATCGACAGATTCAGTTGGACACATGGTATAAAAAAAATTGAAAATAGGCATGAAGGTCTCGGAGGCTATTTCAACAGTAACTTTTAAACACTGAAAATGTTTTTATAAATGCATATGCATAATCTTCTGCCTTAAATTATTTTAGGGTCATCGTTTTTAACACGACTTTAAGTGAAAATTTCAGCCGGCAAGGATAATAAAATTTTGTAAGCTCCTTTTGTTAACGCTTGTTTTTATATATAGCAGCAATATTAAATTAAGTTAATTCGTTCGCTAGTTAACCCCCCACCCCCCCCATCTTGGAAAATATTACATCATCAACCTCTCTGTTAAAAAATGATTTAAAAAATACAATCTAGTCACTGAGATTGGCGCACCATCTGTTGTAAGGTTCAATTACCAGCTGCATTCTTAGACTTCAACATTGGGAAAGCAAACCGTATGTGCTGCCATCTAATTTGTGAATTTTGTACTTTGTACTCATTTGGAGAATGGTTCCAACATTTGTCAACAGGGGCGACACACGTAAGGACATCTATCTTCGAAAATATTCATAGGGCAAACACCTGTAGGGCAAACGACTTTAGGGCAAATGCCTGTAGGGCAAACAACTGTAGGGCAAACGCCGGCAAGCATTCATTTTCGGATTATTGAAAATTCGCAAACTTTTAGGGCAAACGCCTGTAGGGCAAACGCCTGTAGGGCAAACGACTGTCGAAAAACTTCTTTTAGGGCAAACGCCTTTAGGGCAAATGCCGGAGCTTGGTCCGAATGTGATTATCAAACATTTTGTGCAAACGCCTTTAGGTCAAACGCCTGTAGGGCAAACGCCTGTAGGGCAAACGCCTGTAGGGCAAACGACGCACTCCCCTACGTTTGATACCGAGAATCTCATTGGAGTTGGTTCATGAACTGCCAGCCCTGTGATTTAAGATTTACTGCTGTCCCTCGGAGCTACGTAATAAGATTCCAGGCATACTGCTGCACTCGATGCATTTTGAATGGTCAGAAGGCAACATAAATTAGTCTTAATACTTTTCATTGACAATTTTTTTTTAAATGTTAACAGATGTACAATCATACATTTGTTTTCCAGTAACACTATACTGCGACTAAGTGTCTTTGCTGTCGCAGGGTCTGTTTAGATTATGTCATTACGTTTTATGATAGTTGGCCGGTCTGATAATGGTTTGTGAAGCAATGCTTATTGAGAATTATTTATAAATTTTTTCATGTACTTTGATATTAATTTACATAGTGTGTAAACTTTGTAATTATTCCAAGCTGGATTAGTTATGCTGTGTATTTTCCACGGTTATAAATTTGGTTGGAGAATTAAGTTTACATTTGCATATAGTTATCAAGTTGAGTTGCTCTGTTACCCACTTACAACTAAATTGTGGTCAGAAAATTTTAGTACTTTACGTATGGTACAAGAACTCTCCAGCAATCCGTCCAAGTGCAAGGAAAGTTTACATGTGAAGATATATTCTATATTTGTTACTGTACATTTTATGTGTAGGGCCTACTGTTTGAAATGTGCCTTTTTGTGACCATGTAGATCAACTACTGACACAGTTAATACGTACATATCTTGGAACAGCGTGCTGTATTATCAAATTAGACAGTTTTGTCTGTTCACGTTGTCTTTTTTTGTGTACAAAAGGGTTATGTACTGTAATTTTTTTACTCGTGGATTCGCTGTGGTTGAATGAAACTGTACTATTTGCCTTGTAAAAATAAGTCTTTACCTCACATTGAAGTATGCAAGAGTTGTTGATCATTTTTTTCTGGGCATTATATATATATTTTTGGTAATATGATTCGTAGTTATTTTGCTGTCTTAGCACTTATAATGGTTACAGTTGAGCTTTACATTGCACACTTACGGTATGCTCCAAACCACTTGCAAATATGGCAAATAAAACAAAGGTACCCACATTAAGATATCTAGAAAAAGGTCAAAATTGAAAAGCAATTTTAAGGATGTATCAAACAAATGTTTTAGTACTTTTTTTTTACACTTTGTGTACAACTTTAAGTTGTTTTAGACAGTAAATAATTATTTATAATTATGATATTCACTATATAATGCAAAATGCAAAATTTGTCTTCAAAGTTCACTTCAAATGGAGCTCAACCAAAGATCTTCAACACATTTACTTATCTTTCCAGTTGTTCCCATAATCAGAATAATGTAGTTTGACTCCATATAAATGAATAATTTTAACATGCTGAAAAATAATGCAGAGTTAGCAGATATATACAAATATTCATGAACCGTAAAAAATATCAACTCATTTTATTCATCAAATAGAATAATTAGGCTGTATAGTTATTATAGTTATATTACTTTTCACAAAATACTAATGTAAGGTCTTATATTTGAAATTTTGTTTGTAAAAAAAGTTATTTTTAAAGAACCTGTTGTGTTTCTGTTATTTATTATATCTATAAATTTGGAACTAACAGTTTTTTTATTTAATAGTTTTTTTTCTCTTGTTTTAAATCATAAAATGTTGAAAGTTTGTATTTTTATACTGTACAAAGGTATTTTTTAAATGTCTTTTGTTATTGGAGTAATGTCCAGTTACATAATTATCTTTATTTATTAATGTCCCTACATTGTGTTCAATTATTGATACAGTTGTAGAATATTATCACTGTACAATATATAGAAACTGTGAAAACAAAAGATATGTATATTGTTATTTTATGGAAGTATGAATTACTTTAACCTGTAGACATTAGAGTTTTGTTCTGAAAATACTGCTTGTTTTCTTTAGTGTTTTAGGTTTTGTTTTATTCAATAGTTGTATTTTACAAACTTCCTACCTATTCATCTTTTAGTGGAACTCGATGCTTTTGATTATTAGTTTGGTGGTTAAACCAGAGCTCAAAATGTTATTGCCCCCCCTCCCCTCCAGCTCTTCTTGCAGTATCATTGTACATAACATAATTTTTACTGTAATTACAATATTTCTCAAATACAATCTACTTTTCATATATTTTTTTTATTATATCTGCATGTGTGTGCAACATATCTGTGTGCTTGTCAATATTGCATATAGTTTGTTTTTTGCGATAAAGATGGTGTGTGTGTGTGTGTGTGAGTAAGATTGAAGGAGGTGGGTGGTTTTCATGGTGGTTTATGGTTTTTACCACTCCTGTGTTGCTAGAGGTGCTTACAAAAACCTATCACGTTTAGTTAACTCAATTCACTCTGTCTTGTGATAGAGTTACTCTATCATTTTAAGTTAAACATTAAGTTTCCAAACTAGTAAATTTTTGAAACTTTTGCAGTTCAAAAATATGGATAAGTTTTTATATTGCAAATGTTAAAATTCACAAACATTTGAATCTTTAAGAAAATTTTAGGCAAATAAATACAAAATATTTTATACAAAACCATAACAAGCTAATATCTATTTTCGGAATAAGTAAGAAACTGCTCATTGACTACCTTAATCAGGTGATTAATTTTATTTAGTCAATTTATTTCTTGGTAAAATTATGTATGATTGCACCAAACAAATAAATTGCTTTTACTTGAATTTCAATAAGTGTTTACATTTTCTTCCCTTCTTAGGTAGGTATTTGTTTTTTGCTTTACACAACTCATCCTATATTCATGCAGGGTTTAACCATAGGCGATAAAGTAAAGGATCTAGTTTACCCAATTCAGATTTTGAACACTGGTAAACTATTTCTGAGTTTAATTTCCGAATGGGTAGAATAAACTTTTATTCTGAGTTAATTTGGAAAGGTTTCCTCAAGTGCCTCAGGTGTAATTCAAATTTGGAGGGCTGAAGAGTTGTCCTGGTCATAATTTGACTTGAGACACCTAAGTGATGGAGGAAGGACAGTAACTGTTGATTAAAGGCATTTGTTGGCTTCCTGCACATGCAGAGGCAGTGCATATGGGCCATTTTTATTAATTTATCCTCCATGTCATTCCTCATTTATAGTAGCATTCAAATGGCAGCTCATCATGGTCAGACCTATGTTTTTGTGCCTGTTGAGGGTAAGGAAATGCATTGGAAGGCTGCATTTCCACACCTGTTGACTACAAGGATCATGAAACTTCAATTACTGCTTAGTAAACATTTTTTTAAAGTGTTTAAAAAGTTTTTTACAATTGTATGTTGTCTTCATGGGCATCTTGTGCATATTAAGTAATAGGAAAATGTAATTATGAAGATTAATAATAGGAGATGTTTTTTCTTTAGTTGCTTGACGTAAGTAACACATCAGACTTAAGTTGTGGTTGAGATGATCAATCACTCGCTTGCCGTGATGGCGATTTAACTCTGTTTGAACCATGACGGGGTTCGTATGCCTCTTTAACATCCTTAAAAAGTCCTTAATTTGTCATTAATTCAATAAGGGCCCCAAAAAAGTTCTTAAATGTCACCAAGAATATTTAAAAACTCAAATTTAAAGGTATGTCCTGGATGCCACGGACTAAGGCACATAGAACCTGGACATCTCGGGGTGTGAAAGTTTGCGGTGTTTCTTCTTACGGGACGTCGGTACATTCCCGAAGTGCGTCCGGCCGGAAGGTGAGCTCTCAGTCGACTGTCTGCTGCCCGCACTCCCTGCAACCCATCCTCCACCACAGGTAACATTACCATGCAGGGCAGCTCAGAACATAGGCGTCCAACCCGGTCTCGGGTATCCATGACGTAGTGCCCAACCACTGGGTCGGGAGATGTACAGGCTGTATGGCAATGTAAACACTGTTTTTGATACTATTATATTTATTTAAACTGCATGGTCCAAATTCAAGTTATACAATGCTCTTTTCAAAGCGTTCTTACACTTTGCGGTTACTTATTATTCAAAAGGTGTAAATTAACTTTCTCCGCATGGAATCCCTACAAGCATGCTACGTGTAGACTGGGCGGTGTGATCATGGTGACATAGTGCGTAGTTGAGGATGAGTTCAAGTGGCCGCACTGTTTCACCTACCCTTACTTCCTCCACGATCCAAGGTGTGGTTTGTCTTTATCAAGCATCAGTTTGTGGGCACCAGCTGTCTTCCGCTTGCTTCGCTGATAGCTGGATGGCGACAGATGTGTTCTCGAGTGACATGTTCATTGGAGGAGCAGCTGTATGGTGTATCAATAGGCTTATGATTGGGTTTCATAAACATCTGCAATGACCTGTAAAATTTTTTGCTGAAATTACTTTTTTTTTTCATGGATGATGATGGATGAGAAGGCACGAAACTACATAGTGTCTGCTGTTTCTAATGATAAAAAAATGTACACTGTATAAAAGAAGTATGCTATAGTCGAGACAAACTTACAGTTTTTATGCATTTTGATGACAAACTTTGGAAGTAAGGAGTCATGTTAAGACACTAGTTTTTAAGTAGCAAATCATACTACTACTATGTAAAACATTCACTTTATAAGTGTTAAATTTAAATTATCTGTGCTATCAAAGCTTGTAACTTACATTAATTCTATGACCTACAGGTAGTTTTTGCTTGGCATGGTAGTGATAGTGAAAAACATGACCCAGTGAACTTGATGTTGAAAAAAGGAACTTTTATTACAGACAACCAATTGCAGACAGAAAGTTCAGGTATAAGCAAGTTGGCATAGAATCTGTCTCATATTTAAAAAAAAAAAGCACTATTTTTTAAACTGCCCATGAAGAATTTAATTCACAGAGAAAAATTAGTTCTGAATTTTTTTTGTATTAGTGAGTGTAAGGGCACATATCTGTAGGATTCGCAAGGGAGGGCAGTGGAAATTTCCAGAGGGGGCCTGCACGGCCAGTTTTGCACTTAGGATTAACTGATATGACATCTCTAGATATGATGCTTGTATGTTGTATTGTGCCCATATTTTGACCTACATGTATGCAATAAGAAGAAAACTTAAAAATATACAGAAAGTTTTCCATAAAACATAGTTATTACATAAAACCTGTTTCACAGTCACGCTTTTGCAAGCACAGGCGAGTTCCTTCAGTGAGGGGCTTCTTAATTCCAGGGGGAGCTGGGCCCCTCTTGCCCCTGGAATTTAGGTCCATGAGTCAGTACATGAAAACTGTAAACCTAATGAAAATTTTATTTTTCTTCGTTAATCTGTTTTGAAAACATTTCCTTTTATAATTTTTTCCATGACAATTATCACTGGGGTTGGATAGTTAATAATGTATTTAGTATTCTTAAAATGAAAATTTATTTTATATCACTAATACAGTTAAAATATTCCTGTCTATATATTTTTTTTTGGCTGCAACATGGAGACAAATTTTCATATAACTTTATAGTTACAGTATTTATTCATAGGGAAAGACTTATGATACAAAGACAGTAAAAAATATTTTATTTTAGTTTAAATTTGATTTTTTTGCTTCATAAAATATAGTAATAATAAAATTTATATGATAATTTTTCTCATCTTGAATAAAAATAATTACAGTTATAATAAATTAGGGTTACAATACACAGAACTCTTAAATATTAATTAAATCTAACTCAAAAGCTAGGCTGGATTTACACTAACCCATCCCTTCATCATGTATCTTTAGCTAATTAGACGAACAAAATAGTTATAACATCCAAAATATTTGAATGCCTATCAACTCTTATTATGTTAGAAGGCTTCGAGTACTAGATGAGTGTTATGATCGAAAGGCATTTTTTTTTAATCAAACAATTTATAAAGCTTTACTGAAATTTTTTTATATAACAAAGATTCCATGGAAGCAGTTTGCAGCTGTTGGGAGATAGTGCAATTTGTGGCAGGTTTTATTGCTAATCTACGCTGTGCTCAGCATTCTAGCCCGGCTGTAGGAGGTATATCATCATGTGCAGTAGTGGCTGTAGAAGAGCATGTGTTTGTTTAAACTGTATGCTTAACTGTATTTGTATAACTATATGTCATGGTTAAATTGTGTCGGAAAACATTTTGAAGTTTTGATGGTTTTGAAATCTTGCACAATTGTCAATCTTATTTACATTATACTAGACAAAATTCCTCCAAAGTTCAAGTAATTTTTATGGTTGGCAGCATTTATTTGGATAATTATTGTGACAAACTGGGTTATAGAAAAATCTCTGTGCAAAATGACTGGTGCAATGGGCTGATATATATCCATATTTACTCTAGAAAAGTTCAAAGATAATATTATGATAAATAAATTAGCTTTAACAACCTTTGCTCTTAATCAACTGTTCAAGTCTTTAATCTTTGTTTAAGCTTAGAAATTAATATTACAAAGACTAAATACTGAGTAAATAAATACATAAAGGAATCATTGCACAATTGTAAAAAAAAATTAATGATTACCACTAATGACAAACATATTCAGGAAACTCCAATTCAAAAGTGTCATTTGATCATCATTTACTGACGCATATCAATCTCCCTTTGTTACTTTGAGTGTCACACTTTTCTGAAACACATTAGAAGAAGAAACTGGGTCCATGCCTCTGGTACACTGGCTTTACTAATGCTGGTGGTGCAGTTGTATCATGGTGGTAGCTGACGAGCAGAATATTCTGGGTCTGCCCCCTCTGATCCACTGTGGGGATACTGCCATGATGGGTGAAGCTCGTAGAACCTGCTGTAGGATGGAACACACGGAGAAACTGGTCATTGCTGAGTGATTCGTGGTATTGTGTTTGCCCACGATTGGTCCTGCCGGGTTTAGTTTGTGTATTTGTGAATACATCACGATGGGTGCCGAATTCGGGAGCCTGTACTTCAGTGAAAACATCGAGTGTGTGCTCTCCACTTCGAAGTTTGGAACTAAGTGGTTGAATCCATTGTTGGTGATACCGTTGCCGTTCTTGCTGCTGCCATTGTTGCTCCCATGATTGCTGTTTTTGCTGCTGTTGATGCTCAGGTTGTTCTAGCTGCTGTCGTTGTTGCTGCCAAAGTTGCCATTCTTGCTGCTCTGGCTGTTGTTGTTTTTGGTGCTGCTGCTGTTGATTCTCTGTCTGTTGCTCTTGCTGCTGTCGTTGCTTTTCTTGTTTATTCTGTCGATGCTCAAGCTGCTGTAGTTCTTGATGTTGCCATTGTTGCTGCCTTGTCCTGTGTTGTTTTTGGTGCTGCCCTTGCTGCTTTTGCTGTTGATGTTGAGCTTGTACCTGTTGTTGATAAGGTCGCTGCTGGTTTTCTGACTGTAACTCTGGATTTCTGTTGAGTTTTCTTGACGTTTGTATAGTACTATGCACACTTACAGGAAGCTCTGTTTGGAAAATTTCATGTTCGGTGTATTTCCTAGTGCCACGAGGTCTCGGAGTAGTTGACTGTGTTGATGACTCGTGGTGGTTTTGCAATTGTGTTCTCGGTGGTAATGTTTGGTGTTGTGGCTGGAAGTCGTGAGATTCTGTATTTGCTTCTTGTGAGGTTTTAACGTGGCTTGGTCGTGTCGGTGAGATCGAGAGTTCCTCTTCAGCATGTTTATTGCTTGGTGTCGTAGAGTGACTTCTTGGCGACATCTCAGTTGTAGTTCTGGTTCTTCTCCTTTGGGAGCGCCCAGGGTATGTTCTAACTGTCGAAGACACCTGCGGCGAACTTTGATTTCTGGTACCAAAATCAATATTAGGTTTGCGAAATCTACTTTGACCCTCCTTCGGTCTAGACCTAGTGTTGACCTCTGTTGTAGTCGAACTGCCAATGCTCTGGCCATACTCTATATCATCTCTGGTATTGCTTTCCATGTTTCCTTGATTTTTTCTGAATCTGCTCCTGTAAAAATTTCTTGTATTACTGGGATTGTAAATGTCATTTTTGTTTCGTCTCCTGTGCGTCCTTGTTGGAGGCTTTGGTGAAGTTAAAGTGTTGTAGATGTCTTCAGTGACTGTGGAAGTTGTGGGTGATTTTGAGAATGAATTTTCTTCGATGTTGACATAAGGCTCAGAGTGATTTTCTTTCAATTCCTCATCTGGAATCTCTGCTAACCGTGGTTCTTTTACACCAAATATACTTTTTTCATTCATCTGCCGTACCATATTATTCCCGATTAACGTTCTGCTGTTGAAATCGAAGTAGTCTGGGAGTTGATTTTGTGATGATAATTTATTATTTTCTTCGTCTGTTAATTTGCACTGCTTAGCATTTGAATTCACCCATGTTGAACTGCCACTTATGTGTCGTCTTTGGTTCTGCCCGTTGGCCTCATTGCAGTCTCGGCGCTGGAGTATGTTTTCCATAGGTTCCAGTCTCGCGCGTTTGTAGATCACAGGTACCTGGTCACTATGGGCAGGCACTGGCAGGCCTTCTGCAGCGTTGTTTATTTGAAACTGAGAGCTGTCGAATGGAATTTCGATCGACTTCATCACTTCGAATTGGGTTGAAGGGAATTTATTTGTCGGCGGTGGTGCGCGTATGGCCGCGAGTCTTTGAGCAGCGTTCAAGGAGAATAAGGCTTGGTTTATTTTTGGTTTGGATGCCCTCCTGGCAGTTTTTTCCACATTTATAATGATCTCGGAAGGTGGCAAAGCTACGGAGAACGTATGGAAGGTTTCCTCTGCCTGCAAATCATTGACACTCGTGGTCGACGCCACAGCTTCGGTGGAACTGCTTTCATCTTTCACTTCGTTCTGCGAGGTGGCTTCCGAATTTCCACAGAGTTCTGTGTGATTTTCGGGATTGACGCAGAGTGAAGTTGTGGTTTCTTGTTGTTCGTCCAGCTGAGAAGCAGTTGTTTGTTCGGTGATTGGTTGCTCATTAGTTTTTTGAAGAGCGCAGTCAATGTTGGCATTTAGTATTTTGCCACAAAGAGCAGTGTCTCTAAACTTGACGATTCTTTCAGTTACGTTGGTGGGTATGGCCTCATTGCCAGATGATGTGCGGCCTAAGAGTGCCGTGGTCAGGAGAAGTAGTAGTGTCTCGTGCATCTGTCAAAAAATTAAATATGTTAAAAAAACATTAATAAAACAGTAAATGATGAAATAAAATAAATAATTCTAAAATTAAATTATTTTAAATAATGCAGAGTGATGTTTTGCTATAGTCACAGAATTAAACGAAAAAATAAAACTGCTACTTAAAGGTAATAAAACAGAAAATTCATATAATATTCTAATTAAAAATTTTATATTGATGCTGTACTTAACAAAATTTCAGGATAGACCGTTGTATGAGGATCTATTTTGGTACAATATTATAGTGTTTAAATTTAAGGTTAATGATATTTTAAGTACGAAACTTTTTTTCTTTTGGAAAATTTGTTCAGTGTTCCTTAGAGAATGGTAGCGGCTAATATTAATTTCCTAAACATATTTTGTGGTCGTAGCCGCCAATTTTACCTGCAAACCATTGAGCTTTCGCAACTAATCTAATCGTATCTCAGATGATTAGTGAATCGATATCGTTCGGTTTGGAGAGTCAAGTTCTCGTCGCCTTCCTTCAGACACTGACGCACAAATTCGCGAAGTGACATGCGAACGTTGTAACTGTCGTAACTCGCATTCTGCGTGCATGCAAAGTGTTTTTAGTAGTGATAAGGTGGATATATAGTACCACGCTGGACCTTAACATTTTGCATCATAACTTAGCAATGGTCTTCAACCTTTGCATAATCAAGGACCAATTGTTTCCGCAGCCAAAGTGGCGCGGACCGTAATGAATAATCAGTGTCACGAATACTTTATTTTTCCCACGATGATTTATTTGCCGTTACTTCGCAAGAAGACGAAAGAAAAAACAATCAAATTGCATTTAAGTAAAACATGTTTTAAACATATCAATGTCATCTTTATATGTGATAAAAATTATATTGATGAATAATATGATAAAAGTATTAAATGTTTTATTTTAATTCATGTTTCTCTTTTGAGTCATGGTACGAATTCAGGCGAGATTTCTTTCTTTAGTTGTAAAATGCATCCAGTAGACAGTCGGTAAAGTGCCACTAGACGTCATTGTTTTTAGACGTAGTAGGTACTTTTGGAGGTTAAATAAAAAAAAATGCTAGCTGGAACATGTATGCGGGTCGTGGGTTGTATACAAGTGATTTAGAGATAAAAATCTGACCCCATAATAATAATAATAATATCGCGACTATTATTTTATATATCATAATATTTAGCTGTAATTAATTTTGTCACATTTGAAACCATACTTATAATTCAAATAAATTTTTATTATCTCACCCGAGAAATAATGAACGGCACTCAGTATGTACCAGTAGCAAAAACAAAGCCTGGCTCTGTATATCGCAATGACCTTTGAATTTTTGAAACTATGTCGGTAATGAAATTTAGGAAATGCTATAAAAAAAAAACACTTTCGTTATAACACGGTGTTAGAGATGGGTATAGCTGTGAGTTCCAAGTAGCAGCCTGATATTATTGCTACCGATTCCTGTACCTGTTTTTAATCTTGTTTTGTTAGGAAAAGATACAGAATATTTGACATTAAGGACTGAAGGCTACCTTAAAAACTTATTATTTTTACATTATTTAAAATTAAAAGATTCTATATATTTTTTAAGGAAAATACTTAATTGAATAAATATAGGATTTCCTGTTGCTAGGAACTAGGCAGATATATTTTTCAATCCAGTAATTTTCATTTGTAGCTATAATAAAAATCGTTTATGTTGTTTTCGAGAAAGAATTTACAATTTCAAGAATTGCTCATAGAAAACACATTTAGCTGGTTTGGCACATATCTGCGCACCAAGTGAATAATAAAAAAAAGGGTTAATTCCAATGGCTGGCTTCCAGTTAAAATACCTATTTTGGCCGATACGACGTAGTAAATAGCCATATGTTCACTCACACGATGCTGTAAAATAGATTAATAAATTACCGTTTACGACATTCTGATAGTGCTATTATTTCACAACATAAATGGTAGTTATATGGGAAAAACTAGCAACGTTCCATTGTACTATTTCACATGCCGTTAAAAGCTAACAGGTTGCTATTTCACAGCCCATCTCTACACGGTGTACAAAAAGCGATGGCCTGCTATGTATATTTCCCAAGGACTGGAGTCGATCTAGTCAGTCAATATATAAATGTGTAAATTTTTTGAAAATTTTATGAACACGTGCCCTTGTCCATGACGTAAGAAAAAAAAACATTTTATTATTTTTAAAATAAAATTTTAATTTTTATTAAATTACCCTTGCCGGGATCTAACAGAAAACCCCGGACTCAATGGCGTACGAAAATACCTTTTATTTGTATTCAATTATTTATTATTTTTTTAATAACAATAGTGTTTTTTTTTTTTTGTGATTTCAGGTACATATGTAATCGGGGTGTCAAATTACACACAGCCCCAACCTGTAAATGTGATGCATACGTATCGCATAACTCAGTGTTTTTCAATCTTTTGGATTTCGCGACCCCGGCGACCCCCTTGTGTCACAGAAAGACAAAGAAATTATTTAATTAAAAGACTACGTTAATGGTATTTTATATTTTGGTACAATTATCTATTATTCGGATCTACACTCTGCAGGAAGCCGCGAGAGTTTTGAAAGTAAGTACGAGGTAAGTTGGTAAGGCTACGTGCGACTTAACTTGGACGCCAACTCGCGCGGGCCAAACTGCGTCGGCGACGGCCACGTTGCCACGCCGCATTGTCGTTGCGGCGACAGGAAGCGACCCGCGCGCGCCACCCGCCGCCGCCCGCAATGTTCTTTTGTTTCAACTCTCATCTCACCCAGTTAAGCGTAGTCACCGATGAGTACGGACGTCATTCTTTTGTTTTTTACTTGCTCGGCGCGTTTGTAAAGTGGATAAGTTTCTCAAAAGATCGCAGCCTTCAACATCTGGTACGAGTGTCAATAGCGGTGGTGGTGAAACAAACACCCCCCCCCCCCCAAAAAAAAAAGAAAAAAAAGACATTACGATGACAGTTATTTGAGACACGGGTTTACAGTCATAAATAATAAACCTCAATGTGTAATTTGTGGCGATGGTTATCACGTGAGAGTATGAAACAGTCAAAGCTTATGCGGCATCTCACAAACAAGCATAAAAAAGAAGCTGATAAGCCGTTGGATTTCTTTGAACGAAAGTTGAAAGCTCTTAGTCAGCAGCAAAATACTATGATTCAGGTAATAAAATAGTGTTTCCCTAGTCTCCACAAAGTGTTGTTAAGACCCTCAAAACGCTAGCGATAAGTTCAAGTCGAGTCTATTCTGTTGCTGTTTTTACTGTTGATGTTTTATGATGTTTATTTCTTTGTTGTTTGCATACAACTTTTTATTGTACTTCATTTTGGTGTGCAAAGGTTCCGCGTACTTATTTTTTTTTATTGGCTATTCACTTTTATATTGTCTGGTTTATTTTCAGGCATCCAGTGTTAACGAGTCAGCATTATTAGCTTCAGCCGGCGACCCCCCGAGTAAGGCTTCACGACCCCCCTCGGGGTCGCGACCCACAGATTGAAAAACACTGGCATAACTTGTAAGGTTTCCAATGAATTCTATTAGAAGTATACTTGTAATTTTCGTCCCCTAATATCGGGGCGTAAACTCAGGCATAAAAAAAATCTCGAAACTCAAGAGTTTACAAGGATTCCTCCAAAGTTTTTCTATTAGGCCCTGACTGCACAATTTATTGCATTTCTTTGATGTAGTAGATGTAGAACATTTTCTCCCCTCCACCTCCACCCTCGCACGCGCAGTGTAGGTAATGATACACGCAGTTTCTAGTGGAAAGTGGAGACTCGAGAGTGGTGTTTATCCCCGGTCACTCTAGCGTGGGCAATTAAGAACGGGGGAGTTGCCCATCCGCCTTCGTGTCTAACGGCAACCACCAGATGGAGGCACGGACGTGAACTGTGGAGATGAGGTTGTATTAGGTCGATTCGCTAGCTTTTGAAGCATAATTGGTTTGCACCGGACTGAAATCCGTGGAAAATATTCTCCCCTCCCCCGATTCTTTTCCAGCCACATTCTGTGCTGCAAAACTACATGCCGAGCATCGGGTGTCCAGGCGCAATTTACAAACCGCTCGAGATTTATCAAAGGTGTTTCATTATGAACAGTTTTTAAGAGCCAGTTAAAGTGTGTGCTGAACCGTAGAACCTTTTACTGTATCTACTCATTACATGTCTCCTGTTGCATTCGTTATGTAAGCGCGCATGTCGCTCTGTTTTAGTGAAGTCGTGGAGTGTGAGGAGTTCCTAAAGTTAACTCACCATCAGGTTTCCAGGCTAATTTGCAGCGATCGACTTTGATAGTTTAGTCTCGCGGTTTTAGTTTTTAACGTGTATTGTTTTGACGGCGTTTAAAGGATAAAACAGGTGTTTTCGCGGGCGATTTCAAGCGTAAAACATTTGGGACACACTATTTTCAGCAGACTAGGGACGTGCAGGAACCTTTATCTCTAACATTTCTCCTTAAAATGATAGGGTCACCTAGGCGAAGACCGTACGCCAGTTCAGTGTCTCGCGCGTAGAGGCGAATAGACACATGATGTACGAGCCAGTATCGCCCTTAGCGCCCAGCCGTTTGGCTATTGACTTGATGATGTGCATCGATAACTAAAAGCTATGAAACTCTCAGAAACGTGCTGTTACAAAGACGCAAAGACATATAATTTTTAAGTAACTAGCAATTTAGACTTGGAACTTCAAATGAAATTTTTGGATGTAAGGTATTTTATTTTTGAAAACGGATTGAGGTGGTGTTTTGACAAAACAAAAAGGCTCTCATTGCATATAGTATGGGTTCGTATGTGTCCCTTTCGACCTGTTCTGATTGCAGTTTTCTCGAAACCAGTGCCGTGATCAATTCCTTCCCCAAAAAAATACCTTTGATTTGTGTCGCAGCGTGTCAATAAAAATATAAACAATAAAACATGTAATTAACTGAAATATATAGATCAGGCGCGGTAGCATGGATGTTCAGTGCTCGGTTCCCTATGGGAGCAGGAAATTTTCATTTGAGTGCTTCTGGAACGGTTGGGCCAAAATTTGTTGGAGATCCCTGTTCTATTAATTTGTCGCACTTTCCATATTATTAATATTTTGTGTGCTTGGTAAAATGTTTTATCACGGTGCATTAATAATAGTGTCCCAAGTATTTAATTTTTTTTTACATTCTAACATGGCTTGTAAGTGTTCGAAGGAAATAATTTATTCCACTGTGACAACAATATAAACGTCTATTTAAATACTCAGGTTCAAAGAACCTCAGCTTCGAAAAGTGTACCAAACTAGATCCCATGCACTTTCGGGCAAATAAAACGTAATGTTAACACACGAACTAAGAAAAAAGATGGCGGGGATTAATCATGCACTTGGTAAGTAAGTTGTCTAAAAATATATTTTCTTGTACTTGGCTTAGCGTCTTGTAAACTACGACGAGGCATATAACGTATCCAACCCTACAATTTACATAAGCGATTTTGGGGAATCATGCAAAGCAGAAATCAGTATTTATTGGAATGTGAGTGCAGTGTCTTACCACTTCATCTGTTAAAAAAAAAATTATATATACATATTTAATTTTTGGTATTTTCTCATTACATAAAATCCTCTCCTATTATGACACATTCGCTAACATTTTATAACAAGTTATGACTGATGAACACTGTTGATTGAATTTATACCTTTAAGCCGCAGTGAATGAATGGATTTCGATTTTGTTTTGTCTGTTTCTGTTTTATCTTTGAATATATATACTGTATAGAAGTCGCGAGTGGATAGGATTTACTCTACGTTTTTCAGAAGCTTATGATGAGCAGCTTGGGAACTTCACCGCTGCAGTGCGCTGCCGTAACGCCCTGTATCGTCTTAGTTGTTATTTACACGTTAGAGCGCAGCGCTGTCGCCCGCTGTCATTCCCCGCTCCCCTCTTCCATCATTCACTGCAGCTCAACGTCGTTCAACGGGAGGGGGAAGGGGTGTTTGAAGAGTTCGAGACGTCCGCTAGGGACCACCACAAGTCGATGCCCTAGAGATGGTGGCGATTGCGGCGGTGAATTAACCAACTACCTCAAAACCGTATTAGAAGTTTTAACCTGGGCTGGCGACTTCTATACAGTATATATATTCAAAGGTTTTATCTACGTGTATTTTTCCTCGAGTAGCATTAATGACCTTTGGATTTTTTTAAAATGTGTAACATCTTAGCTCTAGATACAATGCATTTGGTAGGAATAATTTCGTGAGCGGAATATAAGTCGCATGGAATGGAAATGTGTTACCACGGTGCTGCCATCTGTGGCGGATGGCGCTAAACAAAGTTCACAAAGCCAAAGGGAAACTTTATAGTATTAATTGTTTAACAAATTTTAATAAGATGGGCAATATTTTAATAAAAATTTCTTGTCAAAAATCAGTTCTAAAACCGGGGTTTATTTATTTTTTGTATTTTTCGCTTTTATCGGAGCCTTTTCATTATATCATTTTAAATTTCGGTCTGCTAATCAAATGATTCAATAGCTGAGGTAGCTGCTTCGGCAACGAATTCTAGCGGCGGGTGCGTAAACTACGTGTGATTCACGTCAAGAAATATAACTGAAAACACAATTTGCGTGTATATTTATCACGCTTGCATTATTTAAAAAAATTATAAGTTAAATTTTGTGTCCTAGTTTCTAATTATAAGTGTATTTGCAACATGAGAACACATGGATTTGCTCGTTACCGAAATTAGATGTTACACATTTCTGGCGAGTACTAAAAGATTCACTCACATATTTTTTTTAAAAATGTTTATTGGGCCATGTATCACTTTTGAACACAGTAAAGTTACACTGGAAGAAAGAGCACTGTCGTGAAAACCTTTTAACAAAGACAAAACTCAAATTTACGCCCATGCCTTAAGCGGGACTCAAACCCACAACCCCTTGAAACCCGAAAGCGAGGCGTACCTACATCCGACCACGCAAACGCAGGTCGGTTCTTCGGTTCGCTGCGTACAATAAAGGCCGCATTCTTAGGCTGGGCGCACATATAATTAGACAAGACGCAACGCATGTATTTTCGTTATGTTATTTCTTCCCGCACTCTTGAAAACAAATTGTTGTCGCGATACTCCTTCAAAATATGGATTATAATAAAATAGGCCTTCCCTGTACTAACTATACCAATAGTGTCCGTAACTAAATGTGCAACGATGACGTCATACACATTCAAGATGGCGGGCGTAACTAAACGTGCAACGTTTCTAGAATCTGCATCCAGTTACATACTAGGGAAAGTCTATTAAAATACTTTACAAATGAGTATTTACTAAATTGAAATTAACAATCAACTACGGTGTGGCTTCGGTGTGATAATTTTTTTATGCTCGCGCATGCGCAGAACACAAGCCATCAGACAGTCCGCTCGCGACGAAGTTTGAGAAGTCAATTTGACGTTGTCCCCTCGCGTCTGATCGCGACAGTTTTGTGGCGTCGCGCCTCTTCTGATTCTGTGTGCGTTGCTTTTATTGTTAGTGAGTACACGGCAGTCAACTGCTATCGGACAAGAATGTGACGTCGTGTGCGTTGTTGTGTGTGCGCCCGGCCTTGGTCCCGTTGGAGAGGGACTCACCTCGACCGCCGCTGACGGCCGCAGGACTCCGGTGGGGCTTCTGAGACGCCCGCCAATCTCCGACCACTGGTGCTAGCGCGCGCGAGGGTTGTGTCCCGAAGACGACTGCGGCCGAGGAGGATTCCGCGAGGCCCAGCAGTCCCGCACGCAGTGGTCGGGAGAAAGCCACGCTGCCACATCCTCCCCCTTCTCCCCAACGAACACATCCCACCCCACCCCATCCCCTCCACGGCTTGTCTGCAGCGTGCCCTCGCTCGCACGGTCCACGGATCTGGAAGAAATGAAAGAAGGCCTCCCAAGTGTTCCTCGCGTGCGCCTCCACTTCACGAGAGCGGTCGACCGAACCTCTGGAGAAACGGCTCATTTCCCAGCGGCGCAGAACGCGTGGGTACACGTAACGCGATGGGATCGCTCCAGTTTCGTAAGGCGTGTGTGATTTGCCCCCCCCTCCCTTCTCCCTCCGGCCGACGATTCCCAACAAGACAATGGCGCATGGTACCGGCTTCCATGCCGCAGGAAGTCGCTTGGACTGCTCGCGACTGTTCTTGTGTTTCGTAACTCCTTGCCCGCGAACCCGTTTGTTTACATACTTACTCTTGACGTACATACGTCAGACCAGTTGCCTCTGAAAAAACTTGATGTCGCTTTGCATTCGATAGGTATTAAAAATAAGGATTCGTTTTGGTGATAGTAGTATATAATAGCCGTAGCTGGCCCTGGCTTCTGGCTGTGGAGGTGGAGCCGATGTCCGCCATCTTAGATTGTGACGTCATGTAAGCCATGTTGGATGATCTTGACCCGGCAGTTATCTTGGATCCGCCGTCTCGCATTCCGACATTTTGGATTCCATTTTTTCTATAACTTTCTGCCATTTTAAATTATGACAGCACCATTACAATTTTCTCTATGGCCACCATCTTGAAAATCCCTAATTTTTGTGCTAAAAAATCGGGAAAAATTTCTAAATTCATAAAAATTTAATTAATAAAATTTTAATAAAAAATTCCGCCAACTTGAATTACGACATCGCTGTTGCACATTTCGTTATGGTCGCCATCGTGGATTCTAGAAACGTTGCACGTTTAGTTACGCTCGCCATCTTGAATGTGTATGACGTCATCGTTGCACATTTAGTTACGGACACTATATTGGATTCTCGAATGTTACCATTTTGTGTATCCATTGCATGTCCTGTGTGTGTACTGTGTGTCCAGCATGTTCTGTGTGTACTGTGTGTCCAGTGTGTACTGTGAGTTCAGTGTGTTCATTGTGTGTCCAATGTGTATATTTTTTTATTCATTGAATGTTTTGTGTGTGTAATATGTGTTCATTGCATGTGTCATTCAATGTCCCATGTGTGTAATGTGTATGTTCTGTGCGTTCATTGTGTTTACTGTGTGTCCATTGCGAGTACTGTGTCTGTACTGTGAATCCATTTTGTATACTGTGTGTGTTCTGTGTATTCATTTTGTGTACTGTGTGTCAATTGTGTGTATTGTGTGTTCTTTTTTTTTCCTGAATGTACGTCCTTTTCGTTAAATATACATAGTCAAGTCTGTAGTAGCTCTGAATATTTCCTGGTTCAAATCATCTTGGTCTTGATAAAACATTTTTCAGGGATTCTTGGTCCTTCAGTAAGTATAAAACATGTTCTGTTCGTGTAATTGCTTGTAATTGATTTTATCGATACTTGAGGTCTGACAGTTCGATGACTTTTTTTTTGACTGCTTGAAATATGTTACATTAACTTTCGACGAAAAAGGTCTTATGGTTCGGAGACGTCTGGCCTATACATGACCTGGTCTCGTGGTCCGAAGATACTTAGCCTATACGTATAGCATTGTACATGAACTGGTTGGAATGTATTTCATGCATTGAAAAAAAAAAAACCTTCATACTTCCGTGTTAGGCAACGTGGCAACATAATTAACTAGTTGGACCGGTATCATGTATATAATCTTTTTTTTTTTTCGTAGAGAGAATGATTAATAAACTTGGCGAAGTGTAACAGGATACAGAATTTAATTAGATTTTAAGTTTTAGTTACTCTTATCACTGGTCGAGAATCTAACCAAGGACGGATATAGATTGAAGCAATCATTATTACGTAATTTGTTTTATGGATTTTGAAATTTTCTCCGAATTTCTAGTAAAACAATTATGAATTTCCAATATGGTGGTCAAATGTCATTATAGACTTACTGAAGGCTGGTAGTAGAGGAATTTAAGCTTCTCTTAGGACTTTCCACCATATTTATTGCAATTAATATTTTTACAAAAAATAAATAGTTTGCATCAATCAAGTATTCAACCAAGGACAGGAATCGATCGAATCAATCAGTATATTAATGATTGATTTTTTAAAATGAATTTTGGAATTTTTCCCGAATTTATAGCTAACTAAATACAGATTTCCAAGATGGTGTCGAAATTTAAAGATGCGGTTGCCCTGGCACTAAAAAATTACTGCACTCTATCGGGTGAAAATTATACTGATAAGGCAGCAGCACAATCTAGCAAACGAAAACAAGGCAGTCTCCAGCAGACGAAAACAAGATGGCGGACATAACATACTAGCTGACGATATATACACACATATATATCTTTATATATATATTTCTTGTGTGCGTGTGTATTTCACTGAACTCCTCCTAGATGGCTGGACCTATTTTGATGAAATTTTTTGTGTGAGTTCACGGGGATTCGAGGATGGTTTAGATTCACAATTTGGTCCACTGGGAGTTTCGGGGGCGTAATATATCAAAATTTCCAGTTTTTGGTAGGAAATCACCATGGCAACGGCTGTTGCTTTGTTGATGCTTCATTCGTCTATATGGCAACGACTATTTCATTGTTAGTGCATTCCTCATCACCGTTGAAATTTGCGGGTACTTTAAATATAAAAAATTGCCCTTTTTTTTTCAAGTATATATATTTTACAGACTTGAAACTACACAGTAATGTTCCTTATGTTACGCAGGATGACATTTTCCGAAAATTAGATCCCATGGGTGGTTAAAACCAGGCAACAGTGGGTACTTTGTTTGCATGAGAACAGGATTTTGCATTGTTCATGCCTTCTACGTCTCCATGGCAACGGGCATCGCGCGGCAGTGGCGTACCCACAAAGAGGGGCATGTATAATGAGCGGCGCAAGAGTGATCTGCCTGTAGACTGCCGTAGCGAAGTACGGGTACATCAGTTGTACGTTGCGTGCACGAGTCAGGAAACCATCGGTGCTATTCATTTTCTCTCCAGTACATTATACAGCATTGTAATAAATTTTCACTGATTTTTTTTTATTTACCATTACTGTAAATGGGAGAATTAGTAAAGCCGTGTGAAGCCGGGTCAGGCAGCTAGTGTGTGTATATATATATATATATATATATATATATACACACACACACACCTTGGCATTAGTGGTGGGAGGTCAGTCTGGCGATGGCTTTCCCGAGGAAGGATCCATCGCCAATTTTAATGGAAATACATCACCAGGTTTGAATAGAGGATTTCGTCATGAAATGGTGTTTTTAAAATAACATTTTATTAAAATTTGATTAATTAATTTTTTATAAATTTGTTACAATTTTTTCTGATAGTAGTTACGGATTTTTCAAGATGGTGGACATAACAAATTTCAGCTCTCTAGAATCAAAAATGGTGGCCGTAACTAAATGTGCAATGATGGCATTCACATCCAAGATGGCGGGCGTAACGAAACATGCAACGTTTCTAGAAACCAAAATAGCGACCATAACGAAATGTTAAATGGTGATGTCTTAATTCAAGATAGCGGAATGTTTTATTAAAATTTAATTAATTTTACACGAATTTAAAATATTTTCCCGATTTTCTAGCATAAAATACGTATATTTTCAAGATGGCGGCCATAACTAAAATTGCAATGGTGACGTCGTAATTAAAATTGGCGGAAAGTTCTACAAAAAAATGTTGGAAAAACAAAATGTCGGAAGACAATATGGAGGATCCAAGATGGCCGCCGGGCTCTAGATCAAGGTCAAAGTTTAAGGTCATCCAAGATGGCTGGCGTGACGTCACAATCCAAGATGGCGGTCGGCACCAGGCACCACAACCAGAAGCCAGACCCCGAAGGAACCAAACTATACTACTTTAGTATCGGAGCTAGGGAGTTGAGTCAGCTTGATCACGCCGAGCGAAGTCGTTCTATACGAGTGGAATGACAGGTACTAGCAACGAACAAGGAGGGAGACATAAAATTGCAACCATGTATTGCGTGACATGTAACGTTATCTGTTGGGTGGGCCCATAACTACAAGAAAAAAAAAAAAAAAAAACCGGACGGGAAGTTTAAATCCAAAGTGTTAATTAGACTGTGCGAGAAAAATGCTGTTTCGTAATAAAAAAAAAACATGTCATATATAAATTAGTAGGATATGCAAAATTTCTGATATGCCACACATAATTGGCTACCAAAATAAAACGAATTAATTATCACTGGTTTGTTTGCCTGATAATAGCTTATGCATTAGGCCTAGTATTTCTCGTAATCAAGATAGCTATGTTATTAATATATTATTCAAGCTACTATCTAGTGGGCGGGCCCAAAACTACTTCAGAAAACTTATGTCTCAGTCTCGGCAGTAAAGAATTTCTCCCCGACGGGTACTAGTGGCTAGTGAACTGTCCAGTGTAACCAGCCTCCAGGTTCCTGTGAAGCCACTCTTCTAGCCCAGCGGGAGCTGTAGTGGTGGAGGGGACATGTTTTCTGGATCTGGTAGCTTCAGTAGGAAGGGGCTCTGGACTATACAGATCTGCAAGCAGACTCCCAATCAACCCTTAAAGGGCGCACATTTGGGAGGGGCGAAAGGAGGGTGCGTTGGCCTTCGGGCCTCCGAAAACATGTCCAGTGTAACCGAGGCTTTCGTGGAAAGGCGCATGCGCGGAGCTGTGTCCGGATCGGGCTGGCTCGTCCGTCGCACGTGCAGCTGCTACGTGGCTCACGCCGGCAGTGCGGGAAAGGTCGGTGCTTTGTGTGGCTGTGTGGTGGCGCGTTGGTTCGACGGGGGCGTATCTCGGCCGACACCGCGGACTGACGCTGAGGGGCGAAACCTTCCTCGACGACAGTTCCGGCAGAAAGGTAGGGAGAGCCTTCTCACGACACCAGTGCGTAGCGTGTAGCCTCTGTTGAATCGGGCCCATTTACCAGCTACAGGCCCCTGCTAAACACGCTCAACGTAATCCACTCTCCGCTGACTTTGTTCCAGCTGGTTGAGATGCAGAACGGTATACAGGCTATTTCCGAAATTTCACCGGTGCAGTCTTAACTACCTCAAAAGGCTGCATTCAGTGAGAAACTTAGTCGCGAAAGAATATCCGAATTCTTTTCGATGTTAGCACAACCTGTGTATAAACAAATACTCTTATCGGCAGTTATTTTCATGCGTTTACAAATGTTTACAAATGAACATAAAATAGCGTAGGCAGCAGTTGGCTGGCTAAGAAACATCTTTACAAAATTTCTTGGACACACGTCATTGCTGTTTTGCACTGTTTGAAATGAAAAAAAAAATAAGAACGCAAACTAAGAAAAAAAATGAAAACATTTAACACACAGAGAACAAGCCTAAATCAGCTATGTCAACAGATAAACATGTTTAGGTCATGATTGAGTTTATCTGTTTGACATATCTGATTTAAATTTGTTCTCTGTGGATTAATATTATCAATTTTTATTTCTTTAATTTGCGTTCTTGAATTATTTTTTTCATGACAAATAGTGCTAAACTGCAATGGCGCATGTCCAAGAAATTTTATTAAATCAAAATTCCCCATTGTGTGCATCATTTAAAGAACGTAAGTGTTCATGATTTTTTTGTGATGTAATAAACTTCGGCTATAATTATAACATTGATGTAAAATTATATTTATAATCAATAAAAGTAAAATTAATTATATTTCACGGCCATAAAGAATGAAGTCCACTTGAATGTAGGTACTTCTTAATCGTCACATTCAAGGTTTGATAAACTCCATGTATCATGGAGATATATAAATCGTTCCACTTCAGTGGACGAACAGACTGAAAGGGTTAAAGTGCAAAGAGTTGAAAAAAAAAATGTTTGACATGTTTTCTTTTGCACTTCCTCGCGGACAGCGGGACGGTTCGATGCGCATAACACCGCAAAGCGGACACTACTGCCCAAGCGAACAACGGGCGGCCGCAGACAGGCCAAGCCCCTGGCCACGCGCCGGTGCTTTACATTTCTGTTCATTTTTGTCTGTCCCGTATTCTGTTAAAAGTGCGGACGTTAATAGGGAAGGAAGATTACATTTTTATTATCTTGTTAACTTAAATGCGCCGGCCAATACCCATTTAAATTCATTATTTCGTATTAGAAAAAAAAAACTTTCAAATATATATATTTACTGCCACCTATAATTTTGTGGTTGTACCAGAAAATTGGATGCCGAGCATTTACAAAACTGACCCAAGGGAAAGAATATCAAAATATCCTATGGTGAGTCAGCAGAAAACCATCGTCGAAATTTTAAGTTCGAGGTTGGTTTAAAAATGTTCGGAAGATATATATATTTTTTTTTTTCAAATTTTCTGGGGGAGGGCCCTCAAAAAAAAAAATAGCCCCGGGTCCGGCAAAGTCTAGGGCCACTGCTGGGCCCATGAACGTCTGTGACATCATCAAGAAAACATCGCGAGAACCCAACTCAGGATGACCGGGATTCGAACCCTGGTCCACCAGTATTTTGATTCAGTCGCTTTCCTTTACGCCACCTCAATGTTTGATGCAATATTTTTTTGAATGGATATTTAAAAAAGGTTTTCAGAAGCGATTTCATTCGAATATATGCAAAACTCCACGAGACAAGAAAGTGAACTAGTTGTTTAGCCTGTCTCATGTAACTTGTCTCAATATTTAGCATTGATGTTGTAAAATTACTAAAATGTTGGTTAGGTTGGGTGTGTTATATAAATGTAAGTAATCCTATCCGTAATTCTTTATTTTTTTTTTCAGGTGGGGTAGGAATTTTCTCGTCTATGTGACCGTGATTGAAATGAAATGTTGATTATGTTATATCAGTGGCATTTTGAATTCTCTGAAATTGTTACAATGTAACGAAATATCTAAAAATGTTTTTTTTTCTACTTCTTTTATTCCGACCGCGGAGTTGCGTGAGCTAGCGGCGAATTTCGGGTATTTTCGGGATTGATCGGGAGGGGGGTCTGTGAAAAAGTGGGATCCCCCCAGTGGCCAATGAGCAGTTCTCGTGGTGGTCTGCTGCGCATGCTCGCGTGTTTGGGCCGCGGTGGAAAGCTCCCGGCGCGCATGCGCGGGAGAGAGCGTGCCTCGCGCGGCGGAACGAGACACGCACTAACCGCGCCGCCGCGGGAGTGGCTGGAGCCAGTTCTGGTGGCGTCCCCAGGATCCAGTTCAAGGCCGCAGCCAGGGTCCCGTACTACCTTTATACCATATTTTTATTAATAATGTTTCTTTTTGAGTTTTAAAAGAAAGTATTCACACTAAAATCTCAAGGAATTTCACATGTTCAACGTTTACACATGTAAATTTAAGTAATGATTTTGCTTGTTAAAAGTAAACTGAAAATCTTATATATTTTTAAAAAAAATTTCTTAAGTCATTTGTTTAATATTATCGATTGAAAAAATTCATACACACATTTATATTATTAAATACATGACATACCACATGACAATTTTTTTTTTTGGAAATACATGCTTACCGCTAGCTTGTGTGCAAACCTGCATTAAATAATAAGACATCTTGCAAACAAAATTCCTCCCGCTTCTGTGTTATGAGCCAGGTTGGGCAGGATGTGGGAGGAAATTAATTTTAAAGATTTCAATAATCCTTCCGAATGAAGCTCTCTGTGACCTTGTGTAGCTTAGTTGCTGTGATTTTATTATTCTGTCATCACTATTTTTTTTTAAAATTAAAATCCGATAAGGGAATGGTACGGACCCCCCTCCCCACTTGGCTAAGTCTCTGCCCAAATTCCAGCCCCTTTCAGACACCCCCACCATTGCTACGTCCCTGCCCAGATTCCAGCCCCTTCAGGACCCTCTTCACTTTGCTATGTTCCTGCCCAAATTACAGCCCCTCAGGACCCTCCTCCCTTTGCTACGTCCCTGCCCAGATTCCAGCCACTTCAGGACCCCTCCTCCCTTTGCTATGTTCCTGCCCAGATTCCAGCCCCTTCAGGACCCCCCCTCACTTTGCTATGTTCCTGCCCAGATTCCAGACCCTTCCAGACACCCCCACCTTTGTTACGTCCCTGCCCAGATTCCAGCCCCTTCAGGATCCCCCCTCAATTTGCTATGTTCCTGCCCAGATTCAAGCCCCTTCAGGACCCCCCCCCCCTTACTTTGTTCTGTTCCTGCCCAGATTCCAGCCCCTTCCAGACACCCACACCTTTACTAAATTCCTGCCCAGATTCCAGCCCCTTCCAGACACCCCCACCTTTGCTATGTTCCTGTCCAGATTCCAGCCCCTCCAGGACCCCCCTCACTTTGCTATGTTCCTGCCCAGATTCCAGCCCCTTCCAGACACCCCCACCTTTGCTACGTCCCTGCCAAATTCCAGCCCCTTCAGGACCTTCCTCCCTTTGCAACGTCCCTGCCCAGATTCCAGCCACTTCAGGACCCCTCCTCCCTTTGCTATGTTCCTGTCCAGATTCCAGCCCCTCAGGACCCCCCTCACTTTGCTATGTTCCTGTCCAGATTCCAGCCCCTTAAGGACCCCCCCCCTCACTTTGCTATGTTCCTGCCCATATTCCAGCCCCTTCTAGACACCCCCACCTTTGCTATGTTCCTGCCCAGATTCCAGCCCCTTCCAGAAACCCCCACCTTTGCTATTTTCCTGCCCAGAATCCAGCCCCTTCCAGACACCTCCACCTTTGCTATGTTCCTGTCCAGATTCTAGCCCCTCCAAGACCCCCCTCTCACTTTGCTATGTTCCTGCCCAGATTCTAGCCCCTTCCAGACACCCCCACCTTTGCTACGTCACTGCCAAATTCCAGCCCCTTCAGGACCTTCCTCCCTTTGCTACGTCCCTGCCCAGATTCCAGGCACTTCAGGACCCCTCCTCCCTTTGCTATGTTCCTGCCCATATTCCAGCCCCTTCAGGAGCCCCTCACTTTGCTATGTTCCTGCCCAGATTCCAGCCCCTTCCAGACACCCCCACCTTTGCTACGTCCCTGCCCAGATTCCAGCCCCTTCAGGACCCCCCCCTCACTTTTCTATGTTCCTGCCCAGATTCCAGCCCCTTCAGGACCCCCCCTCACTTTGCTATGTTCCTGCCCAGATTCCAGCCCCTTCAGGACCCCCCCTCACTTTGCTATGTTCCTGCCCAGATTCCAGCCCCTTCCAGACATCCCCACCTATGCTACGTCCCTGCTAAATTCCAGCCCCTTCAGGACCCTCCTCCCTTTGCTACGTCCCTGCCCAGATTCCAGCCACTTCAGGACCCCTCCTCCCTTTGCTATGTTCCTGCCCAGATTCCAGCCCCTTCAGAACCCCCCCTCACTTTGCTATGTTCCTGTCCAGATTCCAGCCACTTCAGGACCCCTCCTCCCTTTGCTATGTTCCTGCCCAGATTTCAGCCCCTTCAGGACCCCTCCTCACTTTGCTATGTTCCTGCCCAGATTCCAGCCCCTTCAGGACCCCCCCTCACTTTGCTATGTTCCTGCCCAGATTCCAGCCCCTTCCAGACACCCCCACCTTTGCTACATCACTGCCAAATTCCAGCCCCTTCAGGACCCTCCTCCCTTTGCTACGTCCCTGCCCAGATTCCAGCCACTTCAGGACCCCTCCTCCCTTTGCTATGTTCCTGCCCATTTTCCAGCCCCTTCAGGAGCCCCTCACTTTGCTACGTCCCTGCGAAATTCCAGCCTCTTCAGGACCCTCCTCCCTTTGCTACGTCCCTGCCCAGATTCCAGCCACTTCAGGACCCCTCCTCCCTTTGCTATGTTCCTGCCCAGATTCCAGCCCCTTCAGGACCCCCCCTCACTTTGCTATGTTCCTGTCCAGATTCCAGCCACTTCAGGACCCCTCCTCCCTTTGCTACGACCCTGCCCAGATTTCAGCCCCTTCAGGACCCCTCCCCACTTTGCTATGTTCCTGCCCAGATTCCAGCCCCTTCAGGACCCCCCCTCAATTTGCTATGTTCCTGTCCAGATTCCAGCCCCTTCAGGACCCCCCCCCCACTTTGCTATGTTCCTGCCCAGATTCCAGCCCCTTCCAGACACCCCCACCTTTGCTATCTTCCTGCCCCGATTCCAGCCCCTTCAGGACCCTCCTCCCTTTGCTACGACCCTGCCCAGATTCCAGCCACTTCCAGACACCCCCACCTTTGCTATCTTCCTGCCCCGATTCCAGCCCTTTCAGGACCCTCATCCCTTTGCTAGGACCCTGCCCAGATTCCAGCCACTTCAGGACCCCTCCTCCCTTTGCTATGTTCCTGCCCAGATTCCAGCCCCTTCAGGACCCCCCCTCACTTTGCTATGTTTCTGTCCAGATTCCAGCCCCTTCAGGACCCCCCCCCCACTTTGCTATGTTCCTGCCCAGATTCCAGCCCCTTCCAGACACCCCCACCTTTGCTATCTTCCTGCCCCGATTCCAGCCCCTTCAGGACCCTCCTCCCTTTGCTACGACCCTGCCCAGATTCCAGCCACTTCAGGACCCCTCCTCCCTTTGCTATGTTCCTGCCCAGATCCAGCCCCTTCAGGACCCCCCCCCTTTGCTATGTTCCTGCCCATATTCCAGCCCCTTCAGGAGCCCCTCACTTTGCTACGTCCCTGCGAAATTCCAGCCCCTTCAGGACCCTCCTCCCTTTGCTACGTCCCTGCCCAGATTCCAGCCACTTCAGGACCCCTCCTCCCTTTGCTATGTTCCTGCCCAGATTCCAGCCACTTCAGGACCCCTCCTCCCTTTGCTATGTTCCTGCCCCGATTCCAGCCCCTTCAGGACCCCCCCCCACTTTGCTATGTTCCTGTCCAGATTCCAGCCCCTTAAGGAGCCCCCCCTCACTTTGCTATGTTCCTGCCCATATTCCAGCCTCTTCTAGACACCCCCACCTTTGCTATGTTCCTGCCCAGATGTCAGCCCCTTCCAGACACCCCCACCTTTGCTATGTTCCTGTCCAGATTCCAGCCCCTTCAGGACCCCCCCCCTTACTTTGCTATGTTCCTGCCCAGATACCAGCCCCTTCCAGACCCCCCACCTTTGCTACGTCTCTGCCAAATTCCAGCCCCTTCAGGACCCTCCTCCCTTTGCTACGTCTCTGCCCAGATTCCAGCCACTTCAGGACCCCTCCTCCCTTTGCTATGTTCCTGCTCAGATTTCAGCCCCTTCAGGACCCCCCCCCACTTTGCTATGTTCCTGCCCAGATTCCAGCCCCTTCAGGACCCCCCTCACTTTGCTATGTTCCTGCCCAGATTACAGCCCCTTCCAGACACCCCCACCTTTGCTATGTTCCTGCCCAGATTCCAGCCCCTTCCAGACACCCCCACCTTTGCTATGTTCCTGTCCAGATTCCAGCCCCTTCAGGACCCCCCCCCTTACTTTGCTATGTTCCTGCCCAGATTCCAGCCCCTTCCAGACCCCCCACCTTTGCTACGTCTCTGCCAAATTCCAGCCCCTTCAGGACCCTCCTCTCTTTGCTACGTCTCTGCCCAGATTCCAGCCACTTCAGGACCCCTCCTCCCTTTGCTATGTTCCTGCTCAGATTCCAGCCCCTTCAGGACCCCCCCTCACTTTGCTATGTTCCTGCCCAGATTCCATCCCTTTCAGACACCCCCACCTTTGCTATGTTCCTGCCCAGATTCCAGCCTCTTCCGCCAACCCCACCTTTGCTACGTCCCTGCCCAGATTCCAGCCCCCTCCAGACATCCACATTTGTACTGTTTATTACGTTTATTTTTTACTAGCTGCCCGACCCGGCTTCGCACGGCTATACTAATGGAAAAAAATTAAGCCACATCTCCCATTTACAGTAATGGTAAATTTTAAAAAAAATTCAGTTTAAATTTATTACAATGCTGTATAATGTACCGGAGAGAAAATGAATAGCACCAATGGTTTCCCGACTCGTGCACGCAAAGTACAAATGATGTACCCGTACTTCGCTACGGCAGTCTACAGGCAGATCACTATTGCGCCGCTCATTATACATGCCCCTCCTTGTGGGTACGCCACTGCCGCGCGATGCCCGTTGCCATGGAGACGCAGAAGGCATGAACAATGCAAAATCCTGTTCTCATGCAGACAAAGTACCCACTGTTGCCTGGTTTTAACCACCCATGGGATCTAATTTTCGTAAAATGTCATCCTGCGTAACATAAGGTACATTACTG
Source organism: Bacillus rossius redtenbacheri (assembly GCF_032445375.1). Lineage (NCBI taxonomy): Eukaryota > Metazoa > Arthropoda > Insecta > Phasmatodea > Bacillidae > Bacillus > Bacillus rossius. Next base: position 28,586,180 of record NW_026962013.1, on the reverse strand, counting down.
TGAAGTTTAAAGTACCCGCCAAAATTTCAACGGTGATGAGGACTGCACTAACAATGAAATAGTCGTTGCCATAGAGACGAATGAAGCATCAACCTTTGCCATGGTGATGTCCTACCAAAAACTGGAAATTTTGATATATTACGCCCCCGAAACTCCCCTTGGGATCGGATTTCCGCAGAATCCGTTCTTAGTGAGCGTCTACATCACAAAATGAGTAACTATGCTAAATTTCAAGTCAATCGGGTGTATAGTTTTAGAGATATCGTGATGAGTGAGTCAGTGAGTGGTATTTTATCTCCTTGGGGGTAGAATTAATCAAAATCCTTTCTTAGCGGATGCCTACGTCATAGCATCTACCTGCATGCCAAATTTCATCCCGATCCGTCCAGTGGTTTGGGCTGTGCGTTGATAGATCACTATGTCAGTTAGCCAGTCACCTTTGAGTTATATATACTTAGATTATGTGCATTGGTAGCAGCGAAACTATTTTTCTGCCCCTTATTAATATATCTATATCCTTGTATCTAAAATAAACTTAATCTCACGTTTGCAATAGACTGACTAAACGTTACATTGTTATGCACTTCAGCTATCGACAGGAAATAAACGGTTCTTATAGGGCCTACACTGTTTTTGGCGCATTAGAAACTGCATTTTATGGACTCATTTGGTTTTTAATTACTTGCCGACAGATATATTAGAGTTAATGTTGTTGTGGTATTGTGATCCTACGCCATTAACTCTGTCGTGCTGGAGCAATGCACGACTCCTAATCGGATTCGTCGTGTCGTGTTGGTCGTGGCATTGTGACTCCAGCTTTACACTTCGAAATAATAAATATCCGTTTGTATTTTAAGTTTTGGATTGATTCTTGCAATTTGGAATATTGATATTAAACAATTTTGTAGGCAAACTTACACCGAATGTCATAGAGTAACCTCAAGCGGACAAATAAAAGAATACACAAAACAAAAAAAAAGAGCCAAAATCAGATGATTTCCAATGTTAAATGCATATACAGCACACACGTATTTCTGTGCCTGATGATAGGAGCAGATGTCAGTCCCCAAAATGTCGCAACTGTTTTGTCTCAAGAGCCCTACTGTGTTGTTGTGTCGTCCAGAAGATCAGTTTAGTTTCATCGCTCGTTGCGTCACGGTGTTGTTGCAGTGTTGTCAAGATTATCTGGTTATAGTATGCTATAAATTTGTTTAATAGCTTGAAAATAATAAAAATACCTTTCGACACAGCCTTCAGGCGTAGGTAGATTTCGAAATACCTATTTCTTATGAAAATATTTTGGAAAATTCTTTAAACTACTGGAACATTTTAAGAAAATGTACGTAACATCTTTATGTTCTCCAATAATACAAAATGATCAATTAAACATTTTATTATTTTCCATGCAGCAAAAATATTATGAATGTTTTTAACTGAATGCGTTCAGTATTGAATATAATTTCATATTATGCCAACTAAAGTGATTATTAAATATTTTTTTTTGATTTTTTAACACAATTTTTTATCCTTGCACTAATAACGTGGTCGTATAAAAATTTGTTTTGCGTCAAGGTTTAAGATGGTTTAAAATTAAAACGAATATGATACTAAGAGAGTTTTGACTTTTTTTAAACCTCTGTTTTTACGGTAGTAATTCGTTTAACCAAAAATGTTTTCAGCCAAAGTTTTAGATAGCGTTTAGGATTCATACAATAAATTATTATGGATGTGATAGTACATGTATTGAATAAATGTGATGATTTTTTAAACTTTCAAACCTTGTTATTTACACCCCTTGCAGTAATGGTTGGTTACATAACATTTTATTTTACCAAATATTTAGTCAATATTTAGAAAGTTAAAAAAAATGGATTCCACAGTACAGATGGTAGGGAAGTTTTATTTATTTTCTTAAACCAACCCCAGGTTTTTTTCCACCCCTGGCATTTATGGTTTGTATTATCACAATTTGTTTAAGACAAACTTTTAAGACAAAAAATTATAAGATTTACAAAATATTTTAACGGATTTGATTGTGGGCATACTAAGGGAGTTTACCCGACCTTTGCAATAGTGTGTTGTACCAGAAATTGTTTCAGACAAAAGTTTTAGATAATTCTAAGATTTAAAAACAATTTTAACGGATTCTATGGTATGCCTACAAAGGGAGATATGAATTATCTCCAATCCATGTTTTTTTACACACGTTGCAGTAATGGTTGGTCGTATAAAAATTTATTCCAAACTAAAGGTGTAGATAATAATTTATGGTTTTACAATAAATAATAACGAATTTAATAGTTAACATGATACAGTATTTATGAATTTTCTAATATTATACCTTTATGTTTTTCAACCACTTTAAGCAATGGTTAATCTTATTAAAAATTGTTTCAGACAAATTTTTGGATAAAAATAGGATTTAAAAACAATTTGAACGGATTCAATGGTGTGCCTACTAAGGGAGTTATGTATTTTTTTGACCTCAAACCTTTGTTTTACCACCCCTTGAAGTTATGGTTGATCATATCGAAAAATTATTTAAGACTAAAGTGTTTGATATTACTCTTACGAGTTATAAATTAACGGCAGTTATCGTGCCCATAAAAATGTGAACTTTTGAGTTGACGATGGTTTTGAGGTAAATGGCTATGAAAGGAAAAACTGAATAAAAATTTTCTGGAAGTCGCACCATGGTAACAGCTTCAATAGGTAGTATTTTTTTTTTTTGAAATCTACATAATAGCCAAGAAGAATCGAATAAATGTCATCATGCAGTGAATATTATTGAACAAACATACCATGACACCTGCAAGAAATTAGCGTTTAACTTCATTATAACAAAAAAAAATTCGTTGTCCGAAAAGTCGGTTTACGGACGATAGTTTAACGTGACAACGTCATAACAAAACATTGATGAAATTATTGCATACTTTTATGAATAAAATTGAATCATTTTTATTGAATTATCACTATTTTGTATGGATACAAAGAAGGAGTGAAATGAACTCTACAATTTAATTGATAAATTTACTTTTATTTGCACTCATTAATTCAAATATGTTTATTACTTTAACGAAGATATTTTTTTAAGTATAACTTTTATACATGTTTGCTATTTAACTTCTTCCAATCTGTGTTATTCTGTTAAGGATAGGACGATGATAGGAAAAGTAGGAAACGAATGAGAGTGTTTCAAGTTTAATGTGCCTCGAAAAAGTCAAATCGATGGTTGTTCCAATCGAGTGGAAGAGAGATAGATGCGGCGCAAGCGTACAATGAGCGTAACGGGACACAGCGTAACGGGACAATGTGCGTAACGGGACACTTTTTCGTGCGAGCAGCCGGCGTTCATCGATTTATTAGACGTCACGTCAAAAAATATTTTGCTATGCAGACAGGAAAAGGGGGAGGGGGATGTTCTCATTTTGGCTTCAAGTATTAACATGGCAAGATTGTACACACCAACTCCCTTACTTCTTACCTCCATGGATTTCTCTGTGTATGTATATTCATCCCTGTTCGTTCTTGAAGTTTCTGTATGGAATACAGTATAAAATACCAATGGAGTAAGCGTGAAAAACTGTTTTAAATTTATTTGAAGGTAGCGAAGCTGCTGCATTAACATATCGTGCAACCTTAAAATAAATATTTGTTAAGAGTCATTGTTGTACTATATAAAAGTGTACTTCTCAGTTACAATACATCAGTGGGCGCAACTACCCCGAGTTAACATGGGCGTAGCAAATAGAAGAACCGCTTAGGTTCAGTCTGAGGGATAACTGTAGCCCGTAAAGTTTATGATTAAGTTGAAAAATTGACAAGTGAAACATTAACCAGTTGGCAACCACTACAGAAATAAACACTAAATATCCGGAAGTATAACTCGAATGTAGTTATGTTTGAGTAACTATAACCATGTATGTGAAATGCCACGTACAATAATTTGTTAAAATTCCCTTATATGTATATAACATTTTTGATAAAAGTTATCTCTGTTTCTGACAGCAAAGGCTTTGTTAAGAGAGACTTTTATTGCTCGGACAACTACCAGAAATCTATAAGGATAATCGTTTGTTTTGGTGTATCATTTTTTCACATATACTTCAAACAAAATACATTTATTAATTGAATGAAATGTTACAACTTTGAAAAGTAAAAATATGCCTTGCTAAAAAATATTTTTACAGCTTCAGATATTTTTGCTTACATTTACTTTTTGAATAATTTTTATTTCACATTAATTTTTTAAACTTTATAAGTACAAGTATATTTATTACATTTCCATGTGTTGTTGATTATGATTAGATTTTCAGAAAACATACAAGCTTGTGAGTATTAATAGTACACAATTATTTTATTTGCACGTAAACCTTTAAATTTTTTTCCTACTTTTAGATTTTCGGGTAGAATCATAAGTAACCGAGATTCTGATTTTCTTTTTGTTACGTGCATAGCACAACAGCAGAAATACAGACCTTTTACCAAATAATATAATAGAGACAATATAGGAAACCGATTTAAAAAAAAGTGAGAAAAGTGACGTGAGAGAATCTGGTGGCGTGGAGTGCATCTACTTTTTTCCCTCCCCGAAGTCATGAAAAAATTAGCATAATATCAGTAAAGACATCATGTTATTTAGGGTGATGCAAGGTGAGTTGTTACAACACCTGCAAATTCAACTGTGTGAGAAGCGAAGGTCGTTTACGGCCATTATTGTAAGCCCATTTGTCAATGTGTTAGTGTCAATTGTAAGTTTTTTTGAATACACGTGTTCATATTTTTAATTTATTTATATTTTTTCAATCCCCCGAAAAATATTTATGTATCCGCCCCCTGTTGGCCTGAGTTTTCCTTATTGTCCTATAACGATATTTGATTGATCTGTGACACGTTTATAAATTATCATTTACGTTAAATTTTATTTGGGACTGTTTGAATTTGTAAGAAAAGTAGTAAAAATGTGTAACATTTTCTTAAAAACACAAAATAAATATTTCTTTTTGTGAGAAATGTAGAGGATTCAGCTTATATTCAATTAACGTAATGCATATTTTTTGCAATGTTTACTAAAATATTTTACAAAATATTTAAATGATAACATTATACTTAAACTGTGCTTAATACATTATTATTTTAAAATATAAAACAGTAATACTATTCTAACCAATTTATTAAATTCACTTTAAAAAATATTTTCTAGTGTCTAAGATTTGAAATTTTCACACACACTTGATTAACAAAACTTATTCACATAAATCTTTGATATGCCTGTCAATATTAATCACATAGAACATGTCTTTTAACAACGAAGTTTTATGTCACTCTTAAAGAAATCTTTTTTCTTAAACGACTTTGCATTAGTCTTATCAACAATTAAGAGATAATACATACAAATAATTATTTTAAAAATCCTTTGGCTTACAATTGCCTGCAGTATAAAAAAAATTCATCAAACAGCACTTTCTCAGTTGCATGTCGAGTTGGTCGAGAACCAACATTCAGCACAGTGTCCTTAAAAAATTATTTTCTTTTAGAGAAAAAAAATAAGCAACAGAGATCTACTGCAGAGCTGATGATTCGGAGGTTTTCATTTTTTGTTATTGTCACTGATTGTCCTCTTGACTTTTCTTATTGCAGCCTCTCCAAAGCAACGTCCCACGCCATTTTACCGAAACAACATGACAACGCTTTCACAAAACACTGATTGCGAATGAGTTTCGCGAAGCTCACGTTGTGGAGCTGGGCAGTGGTATTTTTATGGGTTACAATTTAACATTTTCAAAAGTAAATCCAACGAAATATTGTTCTGAAAAAAAAATCCGATAATTTTTGTATCGTTATTTTCAATTTTCCTAATCATCTCGTTTACATTTTTGGCCGTGGACCTTATCTCGTTTCTCTCAGCTTATCGATTAAATATTTTAAAACCTACGGTTTTTGTCAGTTAATGAAATTATACTATCGGGATGAAGAAGTATTACGCAAGTTATATTTAAAAAAAAAATGGGGGCAAGTGTCACTTATTATTTATTGAAATATTTCGAAGTGTATGACGAAATTGAAAAAAAAAAAATTCTTTTCTGTCGAAAACAAGTTGTGTTGATAACGAAATACTTTATCCAGGTAAAAAAAAAAAATCAAACTTTCCTGTTATTGTGAAAACCGGTTTTTTGTGAAACCGGCCCCCTGTGGGTGACAATCGACTGACGAGTGAGCCGTCGAGGGACGAAGCAAGGTGGGAGCGCGTGACCCGCCCCTCTGGTTCTAGATGACACCCCTCAGCTCCCGAGGGTCGCGGGTGCTGGGGGGGTGTTGGTAACTCCAGGGGTGGCGGCGGCGGCGGCGGTGGGGGTTGCAGGCAGCCGCCCCCTAGTCGGGGGCGCAGCGACACACGCAGCACGACGGGAACAGGAACCAGTCCATGAAGATGCCCTTGCAGTCGTTGTCCGGGTCGTAGGCGAGCAGGCGGTGCCACTTGTACTTCTGCTCGCAGCCGCAGTCGCCGCTGCAGCGCTTCGTCTGCGCCTTGCTGCTGGCGGGACCACAAGGACACAAGCCACAGTCAGACGCCGCGTGGAAGTCACCGTTAAAAAAAAAACAACACAAAAACAGGCCAAGCACACGACTGTGCGAAATCGGTTCGCAATTGAAATCTTACTGTTGATTTCAGCCGGTGATATTTCGGTATGTATCCAACGTCTTTTGGTAGCGTTAGCAAATAACTGTACCAAATGGTTATCCGACGACATATGACCAGCAATTTGAGAACATTAATTTGGGTTATGTAAGAATTTTTTTTTGTTACAATTTCTACTCGCCAAACATTTTTATTTACATTAATATTGCTAGTGACTTTCCGTAAGTAATATTAGCAATAATTAATTTTTAAAGCAGGAAATTGCATACACCTGAGTATTGTAACACCACAAAAATTTCTTGACACAATATTATTTATAATTATAAACAATTCTCTATTGCATACTACTCTACACTAATTGGCTGTTACACCATGCGTCCGTGACAAAAAATGAAATATATTTATTTCACTCCCATGCACACGAAAGTCCAATGCGCTATTGTGAAGCAGTTGGTTCGAAATAATGGCAGTCAAATCTTGTGCACGTGGCCTATCGTTACTGTTACTGTTTTTTTTTCTTTCAATTGTGCACCCGGCTGTACGAATACGCGCACAGATTAACAATCGACATGCAGTTTCCCGCCTGAGGCAGGGTCTCGCAGGAGCCGGCTGCTCTACCCGAGGAACAGGACCTCTCGTTCCGGCCGGACTGAAAGGTGCCTGGCTAGAGATGGGGTGGAGCACTCCGAGAAAACCCACAGGCCACGGCCGCCGGGAATCGAACCCGGATCGCCTTTGTGAGAGGCGAGTATCCCAACCACTCGACCTCACCCGCCACTTGGTTAGCAATAACACATGATGATAGGAAATTGCGGGTCATACATTTTACGAGTAATAGGAAATGCCAAAACGCGCAATTTTTTTTTCTTCTAAGAAATACATGTCGGGAAACGCGACCCTGCAAAGTTAACAAGCACGAGCAGTAATGCGCGAATTAAAAATTTCGCGCGCATTCAGGGCGTTTCTCCATTGGCTGAGAGGACGAGCGGTGACGTTCAAAAGCCCCGCGGGAAGCAGGAGCTAGCCACTCGCAGTTTGGCGTGCATCGCCCTTCGCGTCGTTTAACTTCCCAGGTTTCCAGGCGGTCGCCGGTCAAGACGTCAACACGGCTGTCACGGAAGCGCACTTGGTTAATGCTCACAGCTCTCGCTACAATTAATTCCTTAACGCCTCTACTGCACACGTTGGCCGAAAAGCCTAAGATGTCCATCAAGTTCTGTCCCTGCCCGAACACGCCTGAATATTCACCTTCGGCCAACCTCGGGATTTGTTTAATTTTGCGCATAACGAAATGCCTAGTTTGTAAGTCATTTATCTTTTTTCTGTTTTAGTTTCTTAGTTTTTTAGGTGCTGACTGGCGGCGGAGTGAGTGGTCAGTGCAACCACTCACCACCAGGGGCGCTTGCGTCCCTGGTCACTAAATCCAGTACTGGACAATTATCAAGGCGGACCACGAGTCCAAGTGCCCAACCCCCGCATGGTAGACTCTTTTCTACTCTGTCCAACACTTCATCCAGACCATCCTCTGTCTCCTGTAAATTCCTACACGTAATGCATGCCAATTTGCATCCCGCATGAATGTGCCCAGGGTTTTCCCTGTGTCTATGCAGGTTTTACCTGGGCCCAACCTATCTCTAGTTATAGTCTAGATTTAAGAGTGAGGGGAGTTAGTCATGGCGCCAATCGCTGCCATGGCTGGCCAATCCCCTCCTAGCACATGATGCATGCGACCCTCTCCCTGCATGGCTAATCCCAGCATGACTAGGCGTATAGGCTTCGGCCTGAGACGCACCTAGGTCCCTCCCTAACCCGGACCCCTCCAAAATACACTTAGTTTTAGTTAGGTTAGGAAAAAATCGCGCAGGAAAAATGAATTCAATTATTAAAAGTGGTCGGTTAGGTTAGCTACATTAAAACACTTTAAAACACCATGGACGGTTAGTTAGGTTAGTATAGCTACATTAAAATAAACAGAGAAATATAAATATATATAAATACACCCGAGGTTGGCCGAAGGTGAATATTCGGGCGTGTTCGGGCAGGGACAGAACTTGATCTACATCTTAGGCTTCCCCACGTCGGCCATACCTGCGAATGTATTGTGAAATCTGTCAGCCCGTTGCACTTGTTCCAAACCTATAATCGCAACACCCAACTCGCAAACAGCCAACACTGCTCTAATCGCCCAAAGCCAAACGTGTTAACGTACCGCAACTAACCACCCACTGGGCTGTGCACCAGGCTGCCGTTAGCTGCCGCATTTGACTAACTGTAAACGTCTGCGCCCGTCTCTTCACCTGCTTCCCGTGGGGCGTTTGAACACCACAGCGCTGCGATCGCCACAGCGCTGCGATCGCGCGTCTTCTCAGCCGCACTGTTTAAATTATTCACATTAAATTTACGACGAAAGATTTTTACAAATTATCCACGGATATCAGCAAATTTACCGTTACCTTCGTACATTTTTCAGGTACTAAGTTCGCTTACGATGAACATTAATCAAGAAAAATCTTAAACTTGTTAAAGACTCCATCACAAAAACTCTTTTATTTATTCTACGTGTGAGTTTTCCTTAAAAACAGAATATTGAAGACTGAATATAGTGCAGTTTTTTTTATCTAAGATTTAGTTATTTGATCTAACGTAGATCTCTAAGTTTATTTGAGGCGAATTCTTAGTTGAAAATTCCGTAAATTCAGTACTAATTTCTAAGTGTGATACACTAATGCGCAGATTCCCGTGAAATTTTAATTTTCGCGTTACTGTTCACTTCTATAATTTTGCAGGGTTGCGTTTCGGGAAATATGTTTCTGAAATCATTTTTTTTTGCATTCCCTGACGCTAATTAAACTTATGCCAGCAATTTCCGAACTCTCTGTATACATGACTTATGCCTATAAAGTGCATCCCAAAGCTAGCACACGTCTTTGAAGTTGGAGCTGAACTAAATTTTTTATTGCAAACAATATTGATAAAGTATTTAATGTGGAACTGAAAGGGTCTGGATAACAAACTGAATACATTTTTACAACCAACCTGAAACTTGTTGCTATCATTAATTGATTTTTTTTTCAAAATTCATTATTTGGGTTGCAAAAGTCAGAAAGTTTAGAGAAAATAATGTGTTATACCCAATTATTTCAACGAAATCCTACTAAGCGTTCTATAAATTAAATATAATTTATATGTTGTATGTGAAACACTAAATGACCTCGTCAACGAAACTCAAAAATCTAATAGCATAGGTCATGAGAGATGATAAAAAAATAAAAAAAACACAGACCAGGAATATTGAGAAAAATAACGGTAAGAGCCTATAGTAAATAAATATCCTAGCATTTTCCTGGAGAGGTTTCAGTAACCGTGGGAAGCCGAAATAAAAGATGGCCGGACTGGATTCGTAAACAGGTAATCTCTAAAGTGAGCGAATCTTACCACTGCCCCCATCTAGCCGCCAAACCAACTAAAATAAAATACGATAATTTTAGAAGGTAGTTTTTTTTACACGTGTACATTTCAGAAATATAACTAGGACAAAAGTCTGTCTGGCTGAGCGGCAGTGAAAGTTCTATACACCGTATTAAGTAATTTGTCTCAAATTTTTAGAGTTTTCGAACGTAGCACCAATTATCTACGTTTCCTTTTGCCACGTGGTGGGAGATCGGGGTAGGCGCAAGCAGTGCTGACAAAGTCTTAGGGCTCAGGACACAGCCAACTGTCTGGTTAGCTGAGTGGAGGTACGGGTCTGAGGCGGTAACTATGCTGGGTTGGTGGCCCCAGCTGCTGGTCATTGCCGAAGCCCTAATACCCACCCGATCAAACAAAAGGGAGCGATCCCTAACAGTTCTGTTTTTCTTGCAAGCTCTGGAATGTTTATAGAAAGCGAACTGCAATGTTACTCTCACCCTACCCTACTAGGGCGCATATGTGGGAGGGTAACGTGAGAATGCCGGCCGTAAGGTCGGGATAATCTGTCCGGTTAGCTGAGTGAGGCAGGGGGCAGAGGTGATGACTATGCTGGGTTGCCCTAGTCTGGTCATGGCTGAAGCTCTTAACACCTTCCTGCTCAAAGGGGGAAGTAATCCTTGAAATATTTGTCTGAATATTACTTGCTCTGGAATGTAAAAAAAATTAATGGATCTGTATGCCGACCCCTGATATACCCTACAAGGGCACACATTTGGGAGGACAGGTGGAGGATGCCGACCATAGGTTGGAACACAGCTGCCACACGGTGATCGTAAGCGACGGTTGGGACTGTCAGATTGGAGACGCGCTCCGGGCCACAGGACTCGACGTCGCGACGCTGGTACTCACGAGCACACCTCCTGGTGGATGGCCTGCTCGAAGTGCTGCGTGTTGACGACGGCGCGCACCTTGCCGGCGCTGTTGGACGCCCAGTAGGGAGTCACTATCTCCACCTTGGAGTCGCACACGTCCACCCTGCAACCACGCGCGCCCCGACCCTGTCAGCGTCTGAGACAACCACTAGGGGTGATGTTCAAGTTAGCGGGGTGGTGTATGTTCAAATAAGCGGGGCGGTGATGTTCAAATTAGCGGGTGATGATGTTCAAATAAGCGGGTGGTTGATGTTCAAATAAGCGGGTGGTTGATGTTCAAATTAGCAGATGATGATGTTCAAATTAGCGGGTGATGATGTTCAAATAAGCGGGTGATTGATGTTCAAATAAGCGGGTGGTTGATGTTCAAATAAGCGGGTGGTGATTTTCAAATAAGCGGGTGGTTGATGTTCAAATAAGCGGGTGGTTGATGTTCAAATAAGCGGGTGGTTGATGTTCAAATAAGCGGGTGGTTGATGTTCAAATAAGCGGGTGGTTGATGTTCAAATAAGCGGGTGGTTGATGTTCAAATAAGCGGGTGGTTGATGTTCAAATAAGCGGGTGGTTGATGTTCAAATAAGCGGGTGGTTGATGTTCAAATAAGCGGGTGGTTGATGTTCAAATAAGCGGGTTGTTGATGTTCAAATAAGCGGGTGATTGATGTTCAAATAAGCGGGTGGTTGATGTTCAAATAAGCGGGTGGTTGATGTTCAAATAAGCGGGTGGTTGATGTTCAAATAAACGGGTGTTTGATGTTCAAATAAGCGGGTGGTTGATGTTCAAATAAGCGGGTGGTTGATGTTCAAATAAGCGGGTGGTTGATGTTCAAATAAGCGGGTGGTTGATGTTCAAATAAGCGGGTGGTTGATGTTCAAATAAGCGGGTTGGTGATGTTCAAATAAGCGGGTGGTTGATGTTCAAATAAGCGGGTGGTTGATGTTCAAATAAGCGGGTGGTTGATGTACAAATAAGCGGGTGGTTGATGTTCAAATAAACGGGTGGTTGATGTTCAAATAAGCGGGTGGTTGATGTTCAAATAAGCGGGTTGGTGATGTTAAAATTAGCGGGTATTGATGTTAAAATAAGCGGGTGGTGATTTTCAAATAAGCGGGTGGTGATTTTCAAATAAGCGGGTGGTGATTTTCAAATAAGCGGGTGGTGATTTTCAAATAAGCGGGTGGTGATTTTCAAATAAGCGGGTGGTGATTTTCAAATAAGCGGGTGGTGATTTTCAAATAAGCGGGTGGTGATTTTCAAATAAGCGGGTGGTGATTTTCAAATAAGCGGGTGGTGATTTTCAAATAAGCGGGTGGTGATTTTCAAATAAGCGGGTGGTGATTTTCAAATAAGCGGGTGGTGATTTTCAAATAAGCGGGTGGTGATTTTCAAATAAGCGGGTGGTGATGTTCAGATAAACGGTGGTGATGTTCAAATCAGCGGGGTGGTGATGCTTGTATTTGCGGACTGGCAGGCTGGCAGGCACAGCGAGGACGAGACCTACCTGCCGGTGTCGGACTGGTTGTTGCGGAAGGACTGGCGCGAGTGGCGCAGCTTGCTGAAGTACGACTCGCCCGGTTCGGCGGCGGGGTCCGGGGGCCCGTGCTTGTCGGGCACCCCGGGGGCAGGCTTGCCGGACCTGCCCCCAGCCCCCGCCCCCGCCGCCTCCCGCTTGGTCGCCCGCCGCTCGCTGCGCATGGCCCCGTACTCCGGGTTCATCTGGAACTCGCCGTACATCCTCTTCATCAGCGCCTTGTTCTCGTCTATGAACAGCTCGATGCGGTCTCTGGAACACGACACCAAATAAAAACTTCATGACGCGTGCAATCAAGCAGTTTGGTAATATTCATATTTCAATGATAGATTGAACCAGTTAAAAAGGAAAGAAAGGCATTTTTAATTGTTGCGTAGTTAAAATGTAAAACCTTTTCTATATGTTTAACAAAAATATTTTTCAAACATTTATTGTACAAATAAAAAAATATCCAGCACTAATATTTATTAATGTCAGTAAAATTTAGCGTGTAACACACCTTTTATACAAATAGTAGCTAACGTCGCCTTTGAGAAAGTTTTTGCACAATTTTAATGATAATGCAACTGCGTTTGTATTTTTTTGCAGTATTGAAAGATCTCAATGGTTAGTATTTGAAAAAAAAATCTTTGCTACGTAAAAAACAATGTATGTATATATATATTTTTTAAGTGTATGAGCAGATTAGACCTACTGAGATTAGATTAGCCTATAGTGTGCTTCTAACCACCTGGGTACCACTCAGTGCTCATAATATATTTGATTCATTTTCCGGGGAAGGGGTTTGTGGGATAAAACCCACGACTATGATGTCGCCTTACAATGCATTAGCGATCTCGGCCAACGAAGATTCCGCCGGGCGTGGCTTTCCAGCTCGGGTTTGGTTACACTGCAAGGTGCACGAGGCCAACGCGCGCAGGAGCATCGAACAGTAAGGTGTACACTGGACATTGGAAGAGAACGATTCGCAAACCCCTGATCAGTCCCTCAAACATTCAGTGTTTCTCTGAAGCTCGCGCGAATACCCCTCATATTTATAAAAAATAGAAAAAAAAATTGGAGCCTTGATGATACGCTAATTATTGGTTGGATGGATAATACGTTGCCACAAAATAGTTATAAAATATTGTACACATTTCAGAGTACTGTATTTTTTACCAGATGATTTTTTAATTCGTTCGGCGCGTATATAAAGTGCGCCGAATGATTTTCTCTCGCTAACGTTCCCGTGTCAGCGCGAATGTTGATTTATTAGTTTATTTACTTTTTCCACGGAGCTTGATTACATTTTAAAGAGGCGTAAGCTCACGATTGCCTCAAATGAATACATACATATAGGTATACTAAAATAATTCGAGTTTTGACGAATCCTAAGATAAATGCGTGTGTTGTATAAATAAGAAATAAAAATAACTGTTTTAGCAAGAAATAATGGTTGCCATATACTTTTGAGTGATTTATAAGGATCAAGGTGGTTTTAACGTAAAACATAAAACGCCTCGGCCGTGCGGAGTTTGCGCGAAACTTAGTTTTTGAGTAAACTAAACAAACGTCAGTGTTATGAACAAACCAGTTTATGTTACGGTTTTCTTTATTATCAAGTTGATATTTTACAGTAAACTGTTATTGAAATTAAAAAAATATTAAGCATCATTGTAATAAAAATAATAATAAACGTAGTGCAAAAACCATTATGACATATCTAAAAAAGTGTTCAGCGAAAACTAGGGGAAAAAAATACAACTCAGTGTTATGGTTACTGAAGAAGTGACTGAGGAACACTTCCAATGGAATAGATTCCGTAATTGTGTGATTTTTTTTAAGAATGACACAAAATATAAATCTATTTGTAAACGTATGTCATTCTGATAAATCGTTTAAAAAAATCCACTTCTTCCACTCATCAGAAAATTATAAAACTCTTAACATTCGTCTTAGTAAATATACAAGATATCCATAAAGTCCCAGTTGCAATTATATATTATATAACAGTTTAATTTAGACTATTCACAACAAATCACACTTCAAAATTAAGTTAAACTATCTTAGTTTTTCTAACAAATGTTTACTATGAGCAAATTTAATTATACGGCACACATTAAACCTAATGTACAATTCTTCCCTAACTTTGGTAAACAAGTCCGGAGTAATGGTAGCAAAACCGTCTTAAATTCTGTGTCTCATCTCTGGAAAGTTATTAGGTAGCGACGGAACGTAGACACGATATTTTATAAACCTCAAAAAAAAAAAAAAAAAAAAATTCTCATGTGATTATGTCAAGTGAACGTGGCGGCCAGGGAAAAGAGCTTTGTCTAAATTATTACGACTAATCCAACGGTCAGTGACTTCGACGTTCAACCACTCTCGTACAAGGAGATTCCAATGGGGAGGGATCCACCCTGTTGCCAAAAAAAAAAATATATTTATTATAGGTTCACCCTCTACTAATTGAGAATTTACGCTCCGGAATCGCCATTTTGCATAGGTGGCGCTGCAAGTGAGAAAAAAAAAGCATTACTCTCGCATGAGCTTATCTAAAACTATTTGAGTTACTCTTTAATTGTAACCTTGAACCAACACTCTACAATATTTATACTATTAAAGTTATAACTGGAACATTATTTTATGGACATACTGTACCAAACGAACAAGAATTCTTGAATTAATTTTAAATATCCCTACAATTAAAAAAAATTAACTCATATAATAATACATTTTATGGCAACACATTTAATGAGTTGTTATTACATGAAAAGGCTCTACAATAAGTATTATTTTTTACTGAAAATATTGAAGATTTTAGCATACGTTGGTAATAACTAAGAATTCTACTATCCTTGTGTGTATTATATTCAGCCACGGATTTCTTGTTTACAGAAAAGTTTCCTTTGAAGATGGATTCGTGATAATATCTTTGACGACGAGTATGTAAATCAGCGAAGTACCTTGAGAGTCTTGTAAACCTCCTAATAGAGCTAGGCCACGAGGAAAATAAGTTTGTTGGATTTGGACGGATGCCATTTTAAAACCAATAAACGGGTCTTCCTGGCAAACGAAGCAATCGAGTCTTCTTCTTTTTTATCGCAAGAATGTTTACGAGATAACGAAATTATGAGATGGGGGAAGCCGGTTGTTTATGTCCTGAGTAAAAAACAAAATCGACGAGACAGCCGAAATTGTTTTTGACGTGGATTTTGTTACGACTGTAAGTCATTTTCTCGTAAAACTGCTCAGTGTTGCACTGTTAATCTACATAAGATAAATATTACGTAGAAACTGTTAGAAACTATACAGTACATTTATGGACTTTTCAGCACAATGTACGTAATTAACAATGTGTTCATAGTTCCAGGTAATTAGTTTTGTTTTAAACCGGGAAAAAGAAGCTAGTCTCTTCATGAGGAACATCTAACCTCGGTGTTGAGCAAATTCGTGTGCACTCAGTTTGCAAATGCACTCATTATACGAAACCGGGACACGAAATGTAACTTAGAATTGTTTAAAATAATTCCGAGCGTGATTAGTATACGAAAGTAGTGTTTTCAACCAAATTCTTTTAACGGAAATCACACGTAGTTTCCGAGCCCGTCGCTAGAATTCGCAGCCGGGTTAGCTACGTTAGACTATCGAATAATTACAAATTTTAGACAGAAATTTTAAACTATATAATGAAACAGCTCCGATAAAATTGAGAAATACTTGAAGGAAAAAAAAAACTAAACCCCGGATTTTGGACCTGAATTTCGACAATGATTTTTTTTTTTTACTAAGATACTGCCCATCTTGTTAAAATTAATTAAACAGTTGATGGTACAAAGTTTTCCTGTGGCTTTGTGAACTTAGGTTCGCGTCATCCGCGACAGATGGCAGCACCGTTCCACGCGACGTTCACGAAAGGACTCCTGCCAAACACCGTATACCGAACAGCTGAGATGTCACACGTGAGCAGGCGGCAGGTCGATGTTTCCCGGAGCGAAGCACTGGTCTCGCGCCGCTGCCGGAGGAGGACGGAGAGACTCGTATCTCTCGAATCTCTCGCATCTCTCGCATCTCTCGCATCTCTCGCCCGGGAGCCTTGGCCAGACCGGTAGGAGCGTGGCGCGACCTCCGACCCCGCACGGCGGCGCGACAGGGCGGCCTTGGGGCGGACGACCTGCCCGGGAAGTGTAGCAGCGCTCCGAGCACCTCCGCTTCACGCTGGGATCACATTAGCCCGACTGCAGGCGGAATACGGGAAACCTTCTTTTCACAGACGAGACAGCCAAACGCCCGATCGTGCAACTTCAGGTTTTTTTTTTTGGTTCATTGTAAATGTGTTGATAAAAGGATACTAATGGTCAATTAGGTTAGGTTAGCTACATTATAAATACTTTAAAACATGGTGGACAGTTGATTTGGTTAGGATAGCTACATTAAAGATACGGAGAAAAAAAAAGCGAGCATGAACTTCGGGGAACTTCGGGTTTTGGCTCTATCGTCTGTGAAATGAAGGCTTCCCGGCGGAATACGGCCAACTAAACATATGTGCGGTGGACAAATACCAACATAATAAAATGAAGTTTGGAAATATGAAGAAAACATAGGAATATAATAACGTAAGCAAAAAAAAAAAGTATTTTACGAACATTCTTAGCTCAGAATTTACGGAATACTGCATTAACGGGTTGGAGTATTCAGTATAATAACAAAAAAGTGCAACGAACGCGGGAGACGCGCGCCAGTTACCTGAGCGGTTAGGCGGCCCCGCGCTGTCATTGACGTCACACGCATACCTTGGGGGACTATAGCGGCCCGGCATAGCCACCTCCTGCCCTCGCGCCCACCTTGCCCGGGTGATGTTATCTTTCCCTGAGTGGACTTTGATATCCGCGGGCGTACAGAGGCTGTAGTGTGGAGTGGCATGAATAAGCGACGCTATTCTGGATGCTTCGAGCGTCTGGGTCGACCCGGGATGACGCGACACTTTATAACAACTCAAGTCGGTTCCAGAAAGACGGCCATGGATATAAAAGCGGTGACGCTGGCCTCCGCGGGAGTTCCGAGAATTCGTCCAGGCGAGTGAAGTGAAGAGTCTGTGCGCGTGTGACCACGTTGCGCGAGACTGTGTGTGTGGATTGGCGCGAAGTAAGGCGAACTATTGTTGAACCTAGCTCTTGGGAGGAGTGTGAACTGTGGACTGGACAGATACTTGGTGTTTTAACAGAAATTAAGTGTGGTGATTTAATTAGTAATGTAAATATTAGTGGTAAATAGAACTGTATAAAATTAATTGGGATATTCTTACAAACACGTTTTCCCAACTCATAATAATATTATTATTATCAAAAAACGTACCTGACTTAGGTACCTGGAGTTGCATATAATTTAATGTACAAAAGTAGCGTTACTAGAAGAAAAAAAAAATTCGCTCGGATCTGAAACGCGTCAAGAGCCACACTATCAGAATCTCGGGTCCTAACCGTTTAAGGATCCTACCCCACCATATGAAGCCGCTCTTGTGAAATATCCATTGTGAAAAAAAGCTTGGTGAGCTATCATTTAAACCTTGTGGAGCAAATAATTACTGAGATGTTTATTTTAAAATATCAGTTTCAGCAAAAAAATAATATTAAAAAAAATCGAACGTGGTGGGATACGATTCCCCTTTACTCTCCTATTCAGAGGCGTATCTTTGTCGGTGAGCGGTGAGGCGGGATGATAAGCGCGACGCTCGCTGATGCTTCTAGCGCGGTGTCGCGCAGTCTTCTAGTCGCGCGTGGGGCAAATGTGTGATCTGAACGGTAACCGTATCAACATATTGCGGTGATAATGAAGATAAAACGTGCAATGCAAATCCCTTGAATGCTTTCAAGAATCTGTACCGGTTGATTCTGCAAACACGTTTTTTTTTTTTTTTTTTTGCGATTTTCACTTTTATAAAAAATACTGCTTAAATACGGAAACAGAACTACTCATTCACCCTCGCGGGGGCAAGCAGACCCCACAGTGATACGTTGAGAGTTTTCAAATCGCGCGCGGTTTTCCTTGAATACAGGTACACCGCCAAGTGTGCCCCGGTAGGCGGTAGACCCTTAACGCGCTCATCTTTAGGGTAGGTCAGGAAGGAAAATACCTCCGAGGGAATATTCTCCAGGAGTATTCGGTTGTTACCTCATCCGCGCTCTCTGTCTCGCTCTCCCGTGCCACCTGAATGGGCGTGCCGTCAATGGAAGGCCATCCTCCACTTCCATCGCGGGGATAGCAGGCCGCCCTCCATCCTCCCCCCTTCTACAACCACGTGACAGCGGCGCGCCGACTCGCGGCAACAACCGACTATCCGACACCGTGTCACGTGGTGCAATGCGCACGTGGTTTTTCCCTCGGCTCCAGCGAGCAGGAATCCCACTGTTCAATGATATCCCGGATCAGACGCTCGAGTATCCCTTTGGTAACGAGCAAATTCACTTGTTATCATGTTGCAAATTAACTTAAAAACAATATACTTGGACACGAAATATCTTTATAAATTATCCGAGCATGATAAATATTCGCAAATTGTTTTTTTAGACTACATATATCT
Organism: Bacillus rossius redtenbacheri; assembly: GCF_032445375.1. NCBI lineage: Eukaryota > Metazoa > Arthropoda > Insecta > Phasmatodea > Bacillidae > Bacillus > Bacillus rossius. Next base: position 28,567,110 of record NW_026962013.1, on the reverse strand, counting down.
TGACGCGAATAATACGTAGTTTCCGCACCCGCCGCTAGAATTTGCTGCCCGAACAGATACGTTGACTATAAAATCATTCGATTTGCAGAGCGAAAGGTGAAACTACATAAATGAAACGGCTCTGCTAAAAGCGAAAAAGGTCGTGGTAAAAATACTAAACTCCTGCTTTGGATCTGATTTTCGGCAAGGAATTTGATAAAATTACTGCCCATATTGTTAAAATTCATTAAACAGTTAATACCACAAAGTTTCCTTTTTGGCTTTGTGAACTTCGGTTCGCGCCATCCGCCACATTTCCGTTCCAAGCTACTTCCGTTACTTTCACGAAATTTCTCCTACCATCAATATAGTAATTTTATTTTTTGTTATTTGGTTGAATAGGTTTTCACACGTCTAGGTAATTGTAACTAAAATGAAATGTTGGTTAGGTCTGTTTGATAAATAATAGTAGTAGTTCAAATATTAAAAATCTCTCCAAAAATTTGTTGATTATTTTAAGTCAGCGCCATTTAGAGTTGTGAACATCTGTGAAACCTCGCCCATCAGTTTCAATACGACCGCGAAGTTGCGTGAGCGAGCCGCGAACTTAGGATACGTTCAGAAATTGTTCAGGAGTCAGTGAAACGCAGGTTCCCCCGCAACAGACCTTGGACGCGCCTGTCTACTGTGAGATACACTTGCTGCTTGTCAAACGATCAACCTGCTTCGAATGCACATAGTTATTTTCCTATATGATAGTGATAGAGATGAGTTGTTAATTAATGTTCCCAATCACGTCCTTTGCGAACAAGAATAATTAGGCTAAAGTAGCTACGAAAAGTACTATTTTTTCTCCTTTACCCATTTCAGAAACTAGAAAAAAAAACAATTTTGCTTAACTATGGCTTTACAGGAACACAGGAAAATGTTTGAGTAGAACTGCCATGTCCGTGACTTGGAGCGACTTGCACAGTCGTGACTTGAGGCAAAGGAGTGTATTCCCCCATTTGGTTAACTTGACAAGTATTTGCTGAGGTTTCACTTTCTGACTATGCAAGTGGCCCTGAGGATCACCATAAATGGCACATTAATGCCGCTTACAGCACAGTCATTCGGTGCAGATAAACCAGTTTAAGAGTCAATCTTTAGGTAGCCATATTTGAAAACATTTTCTTGAATGAGAACAAAGTGGCTTGTCAGGTCACGTGGGAGTCGATTGTTTACAGCTCGAACCAATCGAAACTTTCTTGTTTTTGATTTCTTAATTACGTGCTTAAATATGACATACCACAAAAATTGTTCTGTATTGCCACTCACTCACACAAAACTAATCAGATGACACATTCATTTTGTTTAACTGTTAATTTTTCTGCTCCTCCTTGCCTCGTTTGGTTGTATTTCTAGATATGATTGGTTAATGTTTAACCTACCGATTGCAAGCAAGCATATAGTACACGTCATTCTGAAGGATCAGCAAAACAATTTAGTTTTAATAAGAAATACATGTAACAATTTCGAAGTTGAGCAAGTTCCAACAAAGTATCTACCAGGTAACCGTGGATTTAAAAACGTCATTCCAATGCTTATGCTCTGAGCTGACAGGAAGCGTCAGCATAAGCGAACGATGTCTGAGTTAAGGCTGCTATAACGCATTCTCTTAAGTAATTAGCAAAAAAAAATATTATTTACACTTTGCTGTCGGGTTTCACCAATTCTTCCAATTGCACGAATTACATGGATCGGTCAATCAGGAACGATTTAACAGACACGAATTTAATTCTTATGGAGAGTAAAAATGAAATTGGCGTTAGGTAATATAATCTACAATGAGAAAGCTGCTAATTTGATTTCGGGATTGAAAAGTTTCGTATCAGTTGACATTTCGGGACACGTGGCAGGCGATGGCACGAGGCAGCATAATTATTGGAAATCTTGCGAGCTTGGATAGCGGGAACAGTCGAATAAAATCTCTTAATTACCCGGGTTATTGCATGAAAATCAACAAGAATGCAGTTTAAAACACAGCGCACCCGCGTGGCAGTGTGATTCACTAAACTGTGAAAGGCTGTTCTAGGTTCAACAAGGCACAACGGTTGCCTGCATCTCAGGCGTACCACGTCTGGTCCTGCTTCCCAGGTATAGCACGACTGGTTGCCTGCCTCCAAAACGTTGAACGACTGGTTGCCTGCCTCCAAGGCGTTGGACGACTGGTTGCCTGCCTCCAAGGCGTTGGACGACTGGTTGCCTGCCTCCAAGGCGTTGGACGACTGGTTGCCTGCCTCCAAGGCGTTGGACGACTGGTTGCCTGCCTCCAAGGCGTTGGACGACTGGTTGCCTGCCTCATAGGCGTTGGACGACTGGTTGCTTGCCTCCAAGGCGTTGGACGACTGGTTGCCTGCCTCATAGGCGTTTGACGACTGGTTGCCTGCCTTCCAGGCGTAGAATGACAGGTTGCCTGCCTTCCAGGCGTAGAACGACTGGTTGCCTGCCTTCCAGGCGTAGAACGACTGGTTGCCGTACTTCCAGGTATATTACGAAAAGTTTCCTGCCTCTCAGGTATAGTACGAAAGGTTTCTTAGCGAAAGGAATTCTCAAACGATTACTTATGTTGGTTACATAATATTATGTTTCTGACCTGAGTTTTTCTAACACATATCACACGTATTTATATTACTTATAACTACCCCTTCCTTTCCTACAACCAGTTCGTGTATCGGCTTAGATCAGTAGTTAAGTTAGCTTTATTTATTTCAACAATGAAGCGAGTACTTAAAAGCATTACTTAAATTATGTTGACGTATTTCCGACGTATGCAAGCGTACCTTTGAAGGCTTGAAAGAATGTCATCCTTCCTGTATCAACCGAAGTATATATTCCCGCTCATTAAGGTGCGCATAAGGCGAGAATAGAATTGAGGCCAAGAACGACCTGCGATTCTCTAAGAACACTGAGAAAATGAGCCAAAAAACATAAGTGAATTGATGTGCAGTGTAGTGTTAATCTAACTTTAGTCCCAGCAACAGAACGATTTTTACATAAAACATTCTGAACCATAGTTATTGGCAGTTTCATATGTCGCAGGAATAGTTTTACGGTACCATTGTTTTATAGCTATTAGTATATTAACAGTCCATTACTGTTTCCAAATAGTAAGGATGTGTCATTAAGTCCTAAACAAAGGATCCTTCAATTTCAAGGCTGCATGCAGTGAGAAACTAGCCGTGAAAGGATATTCGAATTCACTGAATTTCTCAAAAGCTAATATTACTTAATGTATAAAAAATGAAATTTTTCGGAAGGACAACTATGCACTTTTCGAGATCTTTTGAGGATGTATTCGTAAACAGTCTAAGTCAGGTGTTTTTTTTTGAGCGGCTGCGAACTTGATCCATGTAGAAACGACCAAATGGTTAGTGCTACGAAAAATAGTGCAAAGTGTAAAATAGTGTAAAAGAAGAAAATTCAGAACATTACCGATTGCATTGTGAAGTAGTTTTTTTCCTCTTACATTTAATCATAATATTGTAATCTATTAACACAATAATTTGCCCAATATAATTATTTATTTCTAAACTATAAACGAGAGGTTTTTTACACTTACTTTCCTCTCATTCGTTAAAACATTTCACGTAATATAAGGTGTTGGTTTTAAAGTAAAGATTTAATAACGTCTCCAATTGCAGTGGAAGATGCCAAGAGTCAAGATGAGTAACATTTAACCTCGGTAACGAGCAAATGCATGTGTTTTCATGTCGCAAACATACTTATGGTACGAAACTCTAAAAAGAAAATTAACGCAGAGTTATTTTTAAATAATTCAGAGCGTGATAAGTGTACGTGAATTATGTTTTCTACTACATTTCTGGTGTGAAACACACAGCTTTCGCACGCGCCGCTAGAAATCGATGCGCGGAGCAGCTTCGTCGACTAGCGAATAATTCGATTTGCAGATCGAAATTTTAAACTATACGACAAATATGAAAAAAAAAAAAAAAATGAAAAAAAATTAATTAAATCCCGGTTTTGGACCTGATTTTCGACAGGGAGTTTTATTAAAATACTGCCTATATTGTTAAAAATTCATAAAGTTTACACTTGGCTCGTGAACTTTGGTTCCCTCCACAGATGGCAGCTCCGCGGTTGTTACACTTCTCCGTTCCTTGACTTCCGTCGCGTTAACGGAAACACGCCCTAGAAAATGCCGCATACCAAGAGCTGAGATGTTGCGCTTTAAAAAAAAAAAAAAAAGTGAAACTATTTGTGTGTGTTGGGATGGACTGATTATTCCGAACTTACGGCCGGCATTCTCACGTTCCCCTCCCACGTATGCGCCCTAATAGGGTAGGGGTGGGAGTAGCATTCCAGTTAGCTTTTCATGAACATTCCAGAGATTTTTTTAAAAAACAGAACTGTTAGGGATAACTCCCTCTCGTTTGATCGGGAGGGTATTAGGGCTTCGGCAATGACCAGCGGCTGGGGCCACCAACCCAGCATAGTCACCGCCTCAGCTGACCAGACAGTTGGGATAAATGGACGCATATGGCAACCAAAAGGCAACCGGACGCCCGGAGACAGGGCCCAGCGAGCTGCAGGCTCTGCTAGTTCCGTATTCGCGCGTCCTTGGCCAGCGATCAGCCCGCGGAGATAAGGAGAGCGAGTCCCGGCGAAAGGAAGGAAAACGCGCGCCCAGCAGACCGCGACGTGTTTGCTTCCCGCCGCAGCGCTCCGCGCTGTAGTAGCGCCTTGTTCGGCGCTGCTGGCTCCTACGCTGTTAAAAAAAATTGGTTGTCTGTAAAGTCAGTTTACGGACGATAGTTTAACGTGACAACGTCATAAAATTACATTGATGAAATGATTGCATACTTTTATGAATAAAATTGAATAATTTTTATTGTATTATCACTATTTTGTATGGATACAAAGAAGGAGTGAAATGAAATCTACAATTTAATTGATAAATACTTTTATTTTCACTTATTAATTCAAATATGTTTATTACTTTAACGAACAGATTATTTTAACTATAATTTTTATACATGTTTGTTATTTAACTTCTTTCAATCTGTGTTATTCTGTTAAGGATAGCACGATGATAGGAAAAATAGGAAACGAATGGGCGTGTTTCAAGTTTAATGTGCCTCGAAAAAGTCAAATCGATGGTTGTTCCAATCGAGTGGAAGAAGGATAGATGCGGCGCAAGCGTACAATGTGCGTAACGGGACACATCGTAACGGGACAATGTGCGTAACGGGACAATTTTTCGTGCGTGCATCCGGCCTTCATCGATTTATTAGACATTGTCACGAAAAAAAAAATTTTCACCCCGTTTACACGAAGAATGCTGGTTGCATAATCTCCAACGACGCCCCGTGAATTCACAACGTATTTTTTTTGGTTGCAAATTGAAATAAACTAAGTAAAACTACAGACATTTGTTTTTTGTACATTTAAATGAAAGCAGATGTATCGCTTGAAAAAAATATATTCCCAGTGAAACTGGATTTGGATACACTGGTTAAAGTTTTTTGTAAAGTTAATACTGGGGAAGTGATTCAGAGAACGGTTTACAAATTAATAACTTTTGGAGGTACTGATACAGCACAAAGCATAAATCCGGGTTAAACATCCGACCCCAGTATGACTGCGAGCACCATTTTGTAGTGATGTGGTTGTTTTTATGTTAATGTGCAGTACGTACAATATCTGTAATTTTACATCAATGTTCTGTCCATTTACACAATAACTTACAGTGCGCCGCAGCTATTGCTAGCCGCAGCCTAGCTGCCTTCACCGCAAGTAACAGACGTCGAGGACTTAATGCCCGACTTGGGAGTCGAACCCCGGAGTCCACAAGCAGTGCCAGGCATGCCACAACAACTTTTAATTTTGAAGCTAAAAATAAAAGGTGTTAAGGAGATGTATATTATAAAGGAATAATAGTTTTTTCTAAGAAGGTGTGCTTGAAATATTAAATGGTGTCCCGCCATAGTTTTCAAAATAGTGGATGTATATTTTAATTTAAATAGTTATATAAGTTAGCATAATTTTAAGTTTGTCGGAATTTAGATAAGATAATGCGGGGAATTTGTTGTACGCTCAACTATCCGTGCATGATGCCCTGTTCTGCAACAGTTGTAGAATTTATTATTGAGTTTGAAGTTAATGTGTGGTAGTTATTGAATTTATTGTATCATTATTGGTTTACGTTTTTCGTTCTAGAATGTTGGCAGTTCTGCGAGGTGTCTAAACCGTGGGCCACTCCCCCCTCCCTTTAATTGAATCGGAGGCAAGGCCTGCGGACATATGGGCAGTTTATGAAATAGGCAGATCTAATTGAAGTTTGCGGTGGAAGGAGGCTACTAATAGAGGCTCATCGCTTCGATATCTCTCATAATTAGCACGATCGAATTGGATTTCTGCAATTGTACTTGTTGCATTCGACATACAATGATCATTTTCAGGAGTTACGCGGATGGTTAATGCTAGCGTCTGCGCCAAGGAAAATTAGTATTCACCACGCAATCATGGTTTTCAATCCAGTAGAAAAAGAAAAGAATTGGATGTTGTTGCGACACGTCTGGCCTGTCAAGGACGGATCTTGAGCTCACGTCTTCATTCGAGCTAAGGTTTTTTTTCCAGTGCATTGTTCTGGTTGTGACTGTACAGCCACACAAGTCTGATAACTCAGTATTCAGCTTTATTGTATTCAGCAGATACCTGACAAGTTTCGATGTATTCAGTAGATACCTGACAAGTTTCAATGACCGCTGTTTTGGAACTAAAAAAAAATACCTACGTTATTTTTCAAATTTCATCCTTAGTTGTTTGTAAAACAATTTCTTAGATCAAACTTAAACTGACAATTGTGTTAAAACAGCTAGAAAAACATGCATATGTAATTAAAACGAAGATTTTGGGGATATATTTTTATCTTTCACGACAAGTTAAGAATAAAAAATCTTGGAAAGCCTTAATTTTCACTGATATGTATGTATACGTGCAGACTTTTCTCAGGGTACTACCCTCCTAATTGAAAACCATTCCCATAGCTTCACCCAGCGACGAGACTTAAAACACTGATCCATGAAATAATCTATTTACTGTAAGGGTATCATATATAATATTGCCAGTGAATATGGCAAGTCGTTAAAACAGAAGAAGCAATCAGGGTGCAAAGGGAGACACAGGCAGAGTGTGAAGCTATCAGCGGGCAATGATACAATCGTCGAGATGACATGGAGTGTCATTTTCGGGATACTGCGGCTTCACCTAGAAAGTATCCCGATGGTGTGAAATTTCGCTTAGGCCAGTTCCACAATGACACGTAAACGGAGACGGATCACGTAAAAAGAGACGGATCTCACGGAAGAGAGTTCATACAATACCACGCAGACAGAGACGGACCCGTGTGGATTAGCTCAGTATGCGACCAATAGAATCCGAGTATTTGGCTGTGATGGTATACATGTATGTTTATCTTCTAAATATGCTAAAATTTGTTTCAAGTACAAGAATATCTCGAGTTTAGTAGCTTGGCTTCTGGGTTATAGCCGCGTCCTTGGCGAAAAATTCACCGAAGGATCGGTCGACATTGCAGTCCCTGATGATGGCTACTGCAATGTCGACCGAAACGTCGGTGAATTATTCGCTAATGACGCAGCTACAACCCAGAAGCCAAGCTACTTCAGACAATGGGCGTGAAAGCCCGCGAACATTATTAATATCTCGTGTTATATTATTACTTTTGTCATTTATTTGCATTATTTATATAAAGTCTGCCCGTTATATGATTTCTGAGCAAATGTTTTTTAAAATTTAAATTAATATCGCGTAACCTTGCGATGCAATCTCACTGGTTGCCATTTGTTATGTTCCCGTGCACTGTGGAAGCAGCAGACGCGACAGTGAAATGTTCCAGGGGACTATTCTCCGTTTACGTGCCATCGTAGAACGGGTCTTGCAACGTGTCTAGGAGTCAGGAAGTTAAGTGCCTGAGCTAGAGAGCCGTGCATCTCTCTGTGAGTGGCTGGTTCCAACTTGCTGATCTGCGTGACTCTTAAGGCCCCCGCCTACCCGGGCACACACATGCGGTGCACAGAGCTTCGGGAAAAATACAACACGATTTCAAAACTGCTCAACATATCAGAGCGGTGTTTGCTCACGAAAATCATTTAAGAATTCGTTGAGGGCGGATAAGTTGTTTGGTTTACGGATCAAGTTTTTAAAGTGTATTTTTATATGTGTTAAAATGGCTAAAAGACGCTTTCTGAGTTATTAGTAGGCATAAAACAACAGGTACAGATTCTTGAAAGCACTTAAGGGACTTGCATTACACCTTTATATTCATTTCTCCGCCATATAATATGGTCACCGCTCAAATTTCATCGTTGTCCTATGCACGACGAGAAGACTGCCTGCCACTTCAGAGCCTTGAGCTTAGAGGTGACACCGCGCTAGAAGCACCAGCGAGCGTCGCTTCACTGACATAGATACACTTCTGACGAGGTCAAGTTCTGGTTCATGCATACGCGTCTAAGTTAATTTAGGCCTATCATGACTCAAACATTTCTCAGCACCTTTGCAGGAAGACTTCAAACAAGCTGGAATCAACTATCTATTTTTAACCCTAAATTTAACTCATAACTAAGTTAAATAACTCAAATTATATTTTTTTAGAGGATTTAGGTTTTCAATGGCTCCGTAAAGTCATTTCTGGTTCATTGTTTAATGTTTACTGCTCTACTTAAATTTCGACAATATGTTAAGTTTTTAACATAGGTCGCAAAAAAAATTTTTATTTAAATAATATCACGTTGGTTTAGGTAAACACCTGAAACACTTACCGTTTAAAATTACTATTTAATTTATCCCAGCCCAATATGTGAATATTTCTGAGATACGTATTTATGGTAGGTTAGTATTGTGCAGTTGTATGAATTATTTGTGAAACCGTTGCAGTATGTAAATTTAAAATGTTTTTAGCCTTGCTTTCGTAGACTTACGACTTAGCTTAATGTAATCATTGTTTTGTGGGATAGACCTCAAAGTGCGAGGGGTGTTAATTAATTATTTTTACATCCACATGACTAAAAAACTGAACGAGTCAGGAATGTTAAGGAGACGGCACATGCTGTGTCTTAGATGAAGGCACCTTTTAACCTCAAAATCGCCGTGTTGCGACACCCGAAAAATTGCGGAGATAATGCTCAGGAGCTTATGCCGAATTTCATTTCTGAAAAAAAAGGGGGGGGGGGTATAGAACCACTTTGCCCTTTGCCCTCATTGCGTACGCCCCTGACGGCGTTCGACCATGCCTGGTGATTAATACGCATGGGTTAGAACACGTCGTTAAACACAGTTGCCGTATATATACATTCCTATAAAACTGTTCCCACAGTCCAAACTTTGCACTTCAGCCATTGTACCGGGTGTCCCGCAGAACAGGCGCGGATCTCTTGTTCCTGTTGGCTCTTTATCTTAAATTTCTTCATATCCCGATAAGGGCATTCTAAAAGTATACCATCATGTATTATTGTCCTTGTGATATTATTTTCTTAAGCCGGTCCTAAGTTCGTTTTCTCGACGTCTTCGTTTTTTAACGACTTTATAACAGGTGTAGTTGTTATCTGTATTTTTTACACTTGTTTCTTTTTATAATCTAACATTCCTTCATACACACTTAACATTGATATAAATACACACATTATATAAACAATGTTGCAATCTACCGCACTAATGTAAAGTTCGTCCATAAAAGAATGTCAATTTATAAATTTTAGTAGAATCAACTATAAGCGTTGTAGTGTGTTAGTTCAAGGTCACAATTCAATAGTAACTCAAACAGTTTTAGGTAAGCGCATGCGCGAGTACTGCTTTGTTGTTTTATCGATTGCAGCGCCACCTACGCAAAATGGCGACTCATGAGCGTAAAGCGTTTTGTTTTTCTGCAATTTGCTGAGAGTGAAACGGTAATTTCATTTAAACGTGCGTTTAGTTTAAAGTCTACACCGGTTACAGTTGCTACATGTTTTTAAGCTAGATGACCGTTGGATTGGTCGTAATGGTTGAGATGACAGACCTCTTTTTCGCTTGCCTCCTCGTTCACCTGACATAACGCCATGCGAATTTTTTTTTACTTTGGGGCTTCATAAAAGATCGTGTCTACGTTCCGCCGCTACCTGATGATCTGCCAGAGTCGAGAGCCAGAACTGAAGAGGCTATTGCTTCCATTACTTCGGACGGGAAGAACGGGACTTCAGGTTGGATGTGTACCGTGTAACTAAAGGTGCACCTGTTGAACATTTGTAACATTTGTAAGGAAAAACTCGGTTCGTTTACCTTATATTTTATGTATGATTTTTTTAAAATGGTCTAAATTAAACTGGTATAGAATCTCATTGAAACTGAGACATTCTTTTATGGACAGCCTTTACTGTGTCGGCGCTTTATACCGTTGCAACATTAAGTACATATGTATTAACACCGTTCCGATGGGCTGTTATATAGCAATTTAATAACCATCTCTTTGATTATAGTGTAATCGGCAAAGACCGGAAAAATTCGCGAATTCATTTCGCGATAGGCTAAAATACAAATAGTTATACCTCAGTGCCGCCTCTGCCATTGGCTCACAACTCACCTATGGTTGACTCTGGGCCAATGAGAAACACCTGACCAAAGCTTTATCGAATCACAGGCTGCTGCAATGGGACGTCTCACAAGACAGCAGCCAAATGAGTGGGTGACATTTGACCGAGTGTACGTAAAACTACGGAGTTCATCCAAGAGGTGATTGAACCCGCGAATTTTTTTCCCGGTCCCTAGTAATCGGTATAAGTGTCGTGCAAGATTGGTGACGCGGAGTTGCGATTCTTGAGAAGAGCCGGCTATCATCTGGAGAGACGAGTGGCTTAGAGTGTCTGCGTGCGAGGGCACACCCTGTGCGCACCCCGGGCAGAAGCGACGGCGCGGCGCTGACGTGTTGACGGACGTCTGGGCGGACCGTCGAGGCCGCAGCTGCGCCCGTGGGGTCGTGACGTCACGCGAGGGGTTAGGGGAGAGGGGATGGGGCCAGCCCTTGTTGGCGCAGTGACGTCAGGTGGGGGGGTAGGAGGGAACACGGACGCCCACGGGACGCCCACCCTTCGCCGCCGGCGTCCTAAACGGAGCATTGTTCGGCGCGCCAGTGGCTCGTCACCCGTCCTTCTGGATCTCCCGGGGGGGAGTCGGATCCTGATATTCCGCGAGTTGGAAACGAGGCGGACGTTGCCGGGTTGCTACTTCCTCCGATGGCCACTCGATTCCTACCGATGTTCCTCCGTTCGTGCCTCACGTAGGGGGAAAAAAAATTCTGCGCTTTTTTTTTTTTCAAAAGATTCCTTTGTTAACCAGTTTCCAAAAATTAGTTTGTAATAACTACAAGAAACATTTTTTTTATCTTTGTGCAACACTGGTTTTTCGAGACAATACTGAATATTTCCTACGGAAATTGGTCCTTAATTTGATATTTTAATTGATGTTTCATTCAAGCAATTTTTTTTAAACCATGAAATATATATTCGAATGTTCAATAATTTGACTTTAGTTTGTTTAATTATTATTTTTTAATGTGTGCAGTTAGTGCTGGAAAACTATTCAGGGAATGGTTTGCAAATAACTTCAACCATTGGAGGTATTGGGACCACGCAAAGCATAAATGCCCGGAGAAGTATCCAAACACTCTTTGGTTTTCATGTAAATATTAAAATTTATAAAATATCTGTAATTTTACGTGAATATTGCTGTTCCATTTACACGAGAAAAAAGAATCAGTGTAATGCGACTGCGAGATCGAGGAGACGTAAAGTCCTATTTCATTAATTCATTCATTCTGTTCTTGCTGAGATGTTCCTCATGTCACAAACGAGTTGCTAGCAAGAAGTGTTCATTTCACACTAAATTTTACTATCAAGGTTCACTAACTGAAATAAACATATTTCAGAAGACAACCATTTTTAATGTAGCATTTAAGAATATTTCGGGAAAAAAAAATACTATAAATCGTTACCACGGTGCGACTTCCGGACTTTCTGTATAATTTTTCTTTTCATGGTCCATAGACCCCAAAACCATCGTCAAATCAAAAGTTTGTATATATTGATATATCACATTTTTATGGACACGATAACTGCCGTAATTTTTCACAAATCACTTCCAAACTGATACATAAAATACAATAATGAAAAATCTGTATCGAGTTCGTTAATGGGCAATATCCGACCAAAAGGGTAGAAATGGGGAACGTTTTTTGAACACCCCCCCCCCCGAAAAACTGCTGTAACTTCCACAATATGAAAAATATCACATCTGTTTGAACTATTATAACTCGTAGAAGAATTATCATTTTTTTGTATAAATACAGTTTTGATACGACTAAACTTAACTACAAAGGGTAGAAAACACAGGGGTGGTGCAAGGGAAGAAAAATAGCGCTCGAAGGTCAAAAAAATTAGTAACTATCTTATTTGGCTTAATATGAAATTTGTTCTAAGCTACCTATTCAATACTGGATACACTGAGTAAAATACATTCCTAAAATCTTTGCTACATGGAAAATGAGAAAACATTGATCATTTTGTAATATTGAAGAACATATATATGTTATGTACATTAAGTTCGTAAAATGTTCCAGAAATTTATATATGTTTCCTAAATATTTACAGAATAAATAGGTACCGAAAGAGATTTTTTAAGTCGCGAAACTATTGCTTTCTTTCTTTCTTGATTTGCTACCAACTTGACGGCTTGTAAACCTGGGTAAGTTTGCTTTGAAAACAAACGCAGTTACAGTCAGTGAATTATTTTTAACGGTTGATTCCAAAAGTGTTCAAATAAATTTAAATATACTGTAGGTAGACTTCATACGATGCCCCTCTGGCTGTACTACACATAACATGGACATTGACCCGGTGGAGGGCAAGGAAGGGGTGGATGCTAGTACTGCCAACCTGGAGGGCAAGAATAAGATAATACTTACATTTTGGTCACTTTGATGCAGTTAAAATAATTATACGCATCTTCCCAATAGACTTGTTTACAACTATCTTCAAACACTGGTTTCTCCTTTTTTCCTTCGTGTACGGCTGTGACCCGCAGATAGGCACCAATGTATTCATGTTTAACTTTTTAATAAAATTATTTTATTATTAAAATAGTAATTATTACACTTCATTTTTGTTATATTTCTGGTATTTGTGACATTCGTTTATTTATTAAATTCTAAGCAAAAGTTTATGTAAAAATATTTTTCTCCTCTTTTACTTCATTCTTCGGGAACATGTCATCTTTGGAATCGTCAGTAACGGGACTAATTTTGTGGAGGTTAAATATCACGTGGATGTTAGGCAGCACCTGAAAGAATCGTCCCGTTAATATTCGTCTATGTCAACGTCTCAGTTGTTCGTGTTGTCTTGTCATTTGTTGTTCTCATGAACTTGATGAACAATGAATTATTTAAGACGTTGCTTGAAGTTGCCTGGCTTATTGGTTCTAGCCGCCGTCGAAGGAGATTTAACAGACGTTTTGGTCAACCTTGCAGTCACCATCTTCAGGGTAACAGTTTCCTACTGACGCTATTGAAAATTTTACTGCCTTTAAATACTCTCGCCTAACAGGGGACTGTTTTTTTCTGGTTGGCTGTAGCTGTAGGCCGATTAGTGTCTTTCTTATTAATGAATTATGTTTATTTAAATCTCGAGTGTATAATTTTTTAAGTCCAACTAAAGATTAGATAGATGAAGAGTTATTCAACCACGGGCTTGTGTGTTTATTGCTTCTTAAGTACTTGATCATGATTTGTTTATCAGCAAATGATTGTTTTGCAGGTGGCATTTATTTAAGGATTGAAAGATAAATACGTAGCAATAAAAAAAATTACAGAAGTTTATACAAGAATCCGTTTATCTTTTAGTTTACAAGTAAGAGTGAGCATGCTAACACGCGATAAATATTGTTCACACGACGTTTAGCCGTTACCTTGAAGTTTATAGCCTTTTAGGATGATATACAATAGACGGTGACTTTAATAAAACCCTAGAGCCAGAACAGGTTTGCGAGTCTGTTTTGATGAGAGAATAAGTCAGAAACGATTAAACGAAATTAAATAATTTACACCATACACTGTGAATTTTCTTTTATTAAATTGAACTGAAATTATCATGTAAAATAACAAGTATTTGTAAATTTGTGCATTTACATGATAGTAACTGTATCACTTCAAAAATAAAAATTTTGCGTTACTTCTGGGTTAGGATTCTTGTCGGGGCATTTATGCTTTGTGTTGTCCCATTTCCTACATTAATTAAAATTATACTTTCCTGAAGAACTTTTCAGTATTATCTGCGCACATTGATAAGCATAATAAAACAAAATAAGGTCCATTTCATGAATATTCGATTACATTAAAAAACATTATCTATGGTTGTGTAAAACATTATAAAAATTTAAAATTGTACTCCAATTTTCGTGTGGCAAGAAATATTTAGTAATATTTCCAAAAAAACATATTTCATTCATGCAAAAATAACCATAGAATTGTGTTGTACAAATTTACAGTAGTTTTCTTGTAGTATAATAAATTATTTTTTGGCAACTGGTTTCCGAAGTAATCGTTTGTAAAAATCTTAACATTTATTTTTAATGTTCTAGGGACTACAATCACAGTTGCTTTCTAGGTCAGCGATGTTTAGTGTTGCGGCTTTTATTTGTTCGTGTTGGCATGTGTTTCGTTGCAGTTTCTAGTCATACTTAGCAATTATGTCAATTTTAATTCCCATATTAATCAACATAACCATCTATACTTTCAGAGAAAACGCTGAAAAACGTCTAATTTTCAACAGCCTGGATAACACTCATGTAAGACCCGTGATATGTCTTTTCCCTTAATTGACTTAAGTAGGGATATCTTCTGTCCTCTGTGTTTGGATTTGTATATATTTCTTTGTAACTTATGTGTTTAAAACTAGTCGCTTCAGGGCACAAACATACATTGCGAGTTTTCTTTCAAGTTTCACGAAACTTAGTTTCAATTAATTTTTGTTGAATCTGTAACCATTATAAAAACTTATTCATTATATTCATCAATAATATTAATACCTCGCTAGACACTGTATGCCTCAACTAAGTTTTTTTTTAAATTTTTTATCCATGACGTAATTTATAAACTGAAATAATTTTTTTTCACTGTTTTAAAACTGTCTCCTATAAAGGAAATATATATTTTTTTGTTCTTCTACCCATATTTTTCTTGTTCACTTAGCTATTGTTACCACAAAAAAAAAAAACCTTACAAATAAATGTTTTTGGTACACACAACTCTTACGAGTTGTAATAACTTCAAACAGGCGCATTATTTTATTTTCATATTAAGGAAGTTATAATTCATTTTTTTTCAAAAATCTTCCCCATTTATACCTCCTTGGTCCGCCCGACCGAAATTTCTCATCTCTGTGGTTTATGTATCCGCCTGGAGGTAATTTTTACAAAATTACGGTAGTTATCGTGGCACAGAATTGGCACCTACGTAATCTGGTTAAAACATATTACCAATTTTTTTTTACAAATTCATAAAGGTTTAGCTGAAACACTAAACATAATAAAATACAATAAACCTGTTTGCTTCTAATAGTCGCGACCTTCACTTATAATTTCGGAAACAAACAACAGAATATCGTGCCTAAATTTCGAAAACACGCACAGCAATTTTCACCAAAACGTAATTAGTAATGGCGCTTCACTTATATAATTCTTAAAGTTTTTAAAAATTCTAACAATGGGTTTTCTGATACATATCACTTTCGTGCGAATTTTCTTCTCGTAATAGCGTTCATTTAGAGACGTGGGAAAACTAAAGATTGTTCATCGTGGAAAATAAAACATGTCTTGCCAGATATCTCTCATCTGACGAGTTGGCGCGCATGTCTCAACTATTGTTTTGAAGAGTAAGATACTTTCAGCCTGAGCGCTCAGTTAAAGGCTGTAGTTAATTGGGGCTTTACTATTTTCATGTTTTTAATGTACCCTAAGGTCACCTAGTCTTTGTTCACAACCCTTGTTGTGTGTATACGACTGAAAAATGACTAGAGATTCGTATGAGCAATGTTCATTTCAAAAGAAGAAAAAGTGGCTACTCAGTGACGTTTTCCCAACGGTTAAAACATTTAACTGTCGTTAGGTAGGGCTCAGGTTTTGCCCGTATTCAATGATATGGCTGTCAACAAGACGTAAATAATAACACTAAAAATATTTATTCATTTAAGTGCTGATCAAACGTTATTTGCAAACACTGACATGAAGGCATTACATACAAAAATAAAAGTATGAAGAGAAAAGTTACATACCTGCAACGTTTAATGGTTATATATAGTTTTATTTATACATAATATTTTTTTAAAAAAGCAATTATGTAAATATAAAATATTAAATACTTAATTTCTAGATAAGTCACTCTTCTAAAAAAATAAAATAAAATTATGATAATTGTATTTTTTATTTCCTCTCATTTTTTGATAATTGCTAAACAGCATTGCGATATTTAAAGTAGTTTAACTATAGTTCTCGGTTTTGAACAGTTGATATGTTAACGTTAGCTACATTTCAAACTAATTAAAATGTTGTCAATGGTTGGTTAGTTAAAGTTGGCGACATTAAAAACACTTAATGGGGTTTTCCGGGTCATCAGTACACATAAATACCTTTTTTTGGAGTGTTCATATATATATATTTAATTTGATATTTCAGATATATATTAGAAAATTAAAATTTTTATAAATGTTATGTTTCACGGAATCATTTACAAAATAATCGATTTACAAAAATTCGAGTTTTGAGTAGTAGGTTTCATTGTAAAAAATGTTGTATGATGTCTCATATTTAAAGTTAGGTTGTTTTTTCATTATCATTAAGACAATATATTTTTTTAGGTTACGAAAACGTGTTTCGATTATGTATACGTTGTATTCATACTGACGCCCGATGAGTAGAGACCTGTAATATTCGCGATTTCAAATCTCAAAAGGTTAGACTCCATTATCCTCTATGCACTCGTGCAAATTACATCTGCTGATTGGTTACCGACTCGTAACACCTGTTGACTGGAATGATCGTGATTCGCTAATTCTTCTGTTAAAGATTTTTCATTGGCCCAGAGTCCTTCAGATAAACTGTGGCCCAATAACTGAAGCAAAATAATGTCAAAAGTATTTGGACTCTTTCCTATCGCGAAATGAATCCGCGAATTTTACAGGTCTCTACCGATGAGGTAGGTGGTAGGTCGGGCATTGGCTAGCAGGTCGCACGAAGACCCTAAGCTCTCCGAAGTGACGTCGACACTTGGAGCTGTTAGAGCTGTTAGAGCTGTTAGAGCTGTTGGAGCATTTGGATCATTTGGAGCTTTGGAGCAATTGGAGCATTGACCATTGGAGTAAATGCCTGTTGGAGCCAAAGACAGTTGGAGCTTAAAACTGATGGATCCAAAGACATTTGTACTTTTCTTGTCATCAGGCTGAACATTTATCAATCAGCTTACTGATGAAGTAGCTACATACGGACCTTTGAAATATAACTTGTGGTTGGACTGAATATGGCAAACCATATCCGTTTGAGGACTAAGTGAAGAAGTGTGCATTCAAGACAGTGAATACTCCCATTTACAATTACGACGATGTGAAGAAGTCAGTTAAACATAGTATCGAGAAACTCTGTCGGGAAGAAAGATGCTATGTAGGCAAAGGATCTGGCTGGTCTCTGTCTTCATAAAACCGAGTGGAGCTGAGAATTAGTCAGTTCAAGCCGACACAGGACTAAATTTTTATAAGATTGCTAACTTTCACAAGATTTCCTGTAGTAGAATATAAATTATGTAATACATTGTATTTGTAATAATAAAGTGTTGTTTTTCCCCAAATTTATAGCTAATTGATTACGAATTTCCAAGATGGTAGTCAGAACAGCTTACTGGAGGCTAGTATATGAGGAAATTAAGCTTCTTTGGGGATTTACAACCAAATTTTATTTATTTGGTTACTTTTTACATAAAATTATTACTTTTTGCATCACCCAGGTATCGAATCAAGGACAGGAATCGATCGAATCAATAAGTATATTAATTGCAGATTTTTAAAATGATTTTTGCTATTTTCTCGAAATTCTAGCTGAATAATTACACATTTCCAAGAAGGCGCCCAAATTTCAAGATAGCGGGTGCCCCAGTAATAATAAATGAATACTGCACTCTAGTGGACAAAAATTAAACTATCATGATGGTAGCACACTCTAGCAGACGAAAACAAGATGGTGACCTATAGAAGACGAAAGCAAGATGGCGGACATGACGTCATACTAGCTGGCAATATGTACTTTGGCATTAGTGGTGGGAGGTCAGTCTGCCGGCGGCTTCCATGGAATAAGGATCGGTCGCCATTTTTTTTATTTTGCTCTCACCGTGTTCGAACCGATGACTCCGATCTCCATGACGTAAGTGCGTATTGAAAATAATATTTTATTAAAATTTGATTAATGTTTTATAAATTTTATATTTTTTAAAATTTCAAGCATAAAAATTACGGATTCTTAAGATGGCAACCGTAACGAAACTTGCAATGTTCTATAATCCAAGATGGCGGCCATAACGTAAAGTGCAACAGTGACGTCATACACATCCAAAATGGCGGGCGTAACGAAAATTGCAGCAATAATGAGCGGGATGTTCGTTTTAAAGCTGGCGGAACCAAAATGACCGCCGGAGTGGTCAAGGTCATCCAAGATGGCTGACGTGACGTCAAAATCCAAGATGGCGTACCCTGGCACCGGACCATAACCTGAACCCTGTGCCAGTATGCCCTATTCTACACTACTTTCATAACCAATATATAAAACAAGTGGATATCATTAAAAACAACACTAAATGAAAAAAATTAACATGTACGAATCTAAAAAAATGAGTAAAAAATTTTGATACGACTTCAAGTCTAGAGTGCTTCCCAAGGCTGGCAAACGTCTTTGTAGTTGGAGCTGAAAACATTTTTATTGTAAATAAGAGTGAAATTATTTAAGGTGGAACACTTGAGTGTCTGGATTATGTTTGGTTGAATAAAGTTCTACAAACACGGAGGATTTTGTCGCTTTCACAAAATCATTCCACTGAGATAATTTTGCGACAGTGACAAATATATTTTATGGTGGCTGTGTGGAACTAAGTTCAATTAGACATAATTCAGGCGCTCAGTAGTTTGCATGTAATTTTAACTAGAATTTTTTTTATCAGCTCTAAATTAAAAAAGAAAGTATGTTTACCAGTCTTGAGAAGCAGTTCAGAGCAAAGTCGTATAGAAGTTTTTTTTTTTGGCTTGTTTTGTCGTGACGAAGCTGCAAGCCGACGTTTGCCGGTCGAACATTCGGGCCAGGGGGGGGGGGGGGAGAATTAAGGGTTGGGGAAGGGGGAGGGAAGACGGTGGGAGGGGAGAAGGGGGAGTCGTGCACTCACATGGGGTAGCTGTTCCCGGCCGTGGGGCAGAACAGCTGGTTGAACCTCTTGATGCACGGCGCTCCTCGTATCAGCTCGGCCCTGATCTCCAGACCCAGCGCCACGGACAGCGCGGTCCACAGGATCTGCAACCGCGCGGAGCCACCCCGTGAGACCTTTGAATATATATATATATATATATATATATATATATATATATATATATATATATATATATATATATATATATATATATATACTGTATAGAAGTCGCCAGTGGATAGGATTTACTCTACGTTTTTCAGGAGCGTATGATGAGTAGCTTGGGAACTTCACCGCTGCAGTGCGTTGCCGTAACGCCCTGTATCGTCTTAGTTGTTATTTACACGTTAGAGCGCAGCACTGTCGCCCGCTGTCATTCCCCGCACACCCCACCTATCATTCACTGCATCTCAAGTTCGTTCAACAGGAGGGGGAAGGGGTGTTTGAAGAGTTCGACAATTGTCCGCTAGGGACCACCACAAGTCGATGCCCTAGAGATGGTGGCGATTGCGGCGGTGAATTAACCAACTACCTCAAAACCGTATTAGAAATTTTAACCTGGGCTGGCGACTTCTATACAGTATATATATTCAAAGGTGAGACGGACCAACAGCGCAACACAGGGGGAAAAAATTTTGAATTTAAAACTTCTATAGGAAGGTTTGGATAGGGAGTAAATTCATGTAAGTCGTCATTGACATGGTCACTTGATGTGTTATTTTTTTTATATATTTCAAGAATGAAACTTAATTTAATATATATTAAAAAATACAAGTTTTTAATTTTATCTTTATTTTCCAAGGAAATTTTTAACGTTTTTGTGTTGTACATATTGAGAATATTGGATATTTTTTAGTAGGTAGTTAAGTTGAGGTTATGTTTTTTCTTTTGTTTGTATCATTTACGATGTGAATTTCTTCAAATGTCAGGTTATTGATTTATTGGAGATAATGTTGATTATTTGTAGATTTAAGTTAATATTTTTTTTCTTGTTTCAATGAAAAAACTTCATTTCTTCTAGTTTTAAAGTTATTATTGGTAGGGGCAAAACGTATGGGTTCGCATCACCGACATGATAGTGATATAATACCAAAATCATTTTCTTGCGTACATTTGACGTAGAAATGATTTCATATTACACATTTAAAAACAAAATTTTTAGTTTTCTCTTCTGTCGACAGTCCCCATGACTGACTTTTAGTATTTTTTATCCACTTTTACAAAAGATTCCTCTGGAAAACAGTTGCCAAGAAATATACAGTAATTCTACAATAAAGATATAGTAGCTTTGCACAACACATAGCTATTATTTGTGCTGTCTTGATATTTATGTTTCAATGTGTTCGTATGTGCAGTCCTCTTTATGTTGTCCATAATACCTGTTTAGGTTCATCGTTTGACATCTGCTGATTTAGGCTTGTTCTTTGTGGGTTTATGTTTTCATTTTTATTTCTTATTTTGTACTCTTGAATTTTTTACATGACAGACGGTGTAAAACTACAATGGTGTATGTACAAAAAATTGTAGTAATCAAGCGCTATACCACTGTGCTACCAAGCCCGTGGACATATTGAAAGGAGCATGTGTATTATAATCATTGTAATGTCAGTGTTCTTAGGTATTTTAAATTTTGAGATTACTTTTGACAATTACTATTTTAATTTACTATGTAAGTATATTTGGGGGCAGTTTTAACATCAACAATTTTCATGTGGCACACCAATCCGTTTTGGTATGTACCCTGATGTTTACGAAAGTTACTATACACGGGTTTATGTTGCTGCACGTGTGTCAGCCATCTTTGTGACACATCTCCGTTCATCGACTTCCCTTCCATTTCACGAAATTACTCCAACCAAATACCGTTTACAGAGAGATAAGATTTTTTAAAATTAAAAAATCAACGTCGTGTGTGAAACTCACCCTCAAAGTTAAGGTAAGGTCTATTACATAATTGAAATTGTTGAAAAATATTCGTTAATTTTTGAAATGAAACTTCTTTGGGCGCGATGCTAGTAAAATTTCAAGGTGGAATTTTAATGCAACGCTTTCGTAAAACATTTTTTGCGAAACATTTCTGACGCGAAAAGGACAGAGAATAGGTACTTAGCCAAAGAGATATCAAGAGAGCACTATGCTATATATGTTGTTGGGCTCGTTTTCGTTCTCCTTTTGTGTGATCAGTCGTCCCCCGCACAAAAAAAAGAAGAAAATAGAACCAAGAGATATAGATGAACGAAATAATAATGCAGAGAGTGTGCGAATGCGTTTGTTTCGGAAAATAGATATAGGTAGCCTATACAGTCAGCTGTGAGTGCCTTGAATTTTATATTTGCTACCAGCGCGCTCGCGTCCTCCCTTGTTCAACCAACAGCGTAGAGAGCGCTAGTTATACAGTCTGCATTCCCCGCATACATAGCGCTACCTGTTATGATTTTCATATTTCGTTCAGTGATCTGACACGTTTTAAAAGCATAATTTTTTTGAAGAAACAATAACATTCGCAGTTTTTCTTTTTGGTGTGAGTATTTCAACAGTGAGTAATTATTTTGTTTATTCAGGATTATTAATCTACTTTTAATTTTTAATCAAATTTATAATAGGTAAATACGAAGGTTAGGAATATTAAATACTTAAAAAAAAAAAAAAAATGAAAGACAAAAAAATTCCGAGCTGTTATTTTTAGAAAATTTCTCTCTCTCTCTCTCTATCTCTCTCTATCTCTGCCGTTTTACCCCTTACGATGAAATTACGAGTCTAGGTTTGAATTGCCAAAGAAGTTTCACTTCTATCACGTGTACTGAACTACACGCGCTCTTTTTGTCGTGTTCATTATTCATTATTATAATTTGCGACCGCGAAGTGGCGTTGAGCGGGCGGCGAACCTCGGCCCTGCTCGACGGGCGAGACAGCGGGGCCGGTCGAGCCGTCCTCGGCGGAGCGCTGGCTCCAAGGCCGCCGCGCGCAGGCCTCTGGGTGCCCCCACCTCCACCCCCTCCCTCCACACGAACGCCTCTTCGGAGCCGCCTAGCGGTGCCCCACTTCCATTTCCCTTGTTTCTCCAGTTTTAAATAAATACGTACGATGGTAGAAAAAAAAAGAAACTTAAAATATTCATTGAAATATTAATTAAAGTACCGACCAGTACATTTTCACATTCATTATTTCGCGTCTCATACAATTCCTTGGAAATTCGCTATCGCAATTTTTTTTAAACTGTTTTGTCACGGGAAAATTTTTTCATAAATGCAA
The DNA here is from genome assembly GCF_032445375.1 of Bacillus rossius redtenbacheri. NCBI lineage: Eukaryota > Metazoa > Arthropoda > Insecta > Phasmatodea > Bacillidae > Bacillus > Bacillus rossius. The sequence goes on along the minus strand of NW_026962013.1, from coordinate 28,544,339 downwards.
AATAAGAAATACAAATGAAAACATAAACCCACAGAGGACAGGCCTAAATCAGCTTATGTGAAACATACACACCCAACAGGTATGACGGACAGCACGACGATTACATTACAGATAAACAAACACATCCAAACTTAAATATCAGACAGCACAAGGATTTCGTGGAAGCAGATTTACGGTTTTTTTTTCTGCGGGTTTATGTTTTCACTTAAATTTCTTAATTTGCATTTATGAATTTTTCCCCATGAGAAACAATGCAAAACTTGCAATGTCGTATGTATAAGTAATTGTGTTGAGTAAAAATTTCCCAATTCATTAATCATTTAAAGAACTTATCATGATTTCGTATTAGAAAAACTTTACAATAATTTATTGCCACGTATTCCACCGGAATCTGAACGTAAAAATTTATAACTCTGAACCGAAAATAACATATAAGGAAATAATGCCAACCATTCTTAAGATGAATTAGAAAAACCATCGTCGAAATTTAAGTTCCAGGTTGGCTTACAATTTTTTCTTGTAAGAGTTAATTTTTCAAAATTCCCGAGGGGAGGGCCTCCATAAACGTAAAAAGCCCCGGGACCCCGTAGAACCCAGGGCCGCCGCCGCTGGCTTCACAGCAGGCCAATCTTGTGCACACACGGCCTACTGTTGCTGTTACTGTTATTTTGTTCAATTGGGGACCAGTTTTAGGCCGTCTCACAGTGGGAGATTTGCCCGAAAACGTGGTCAAAAATACAAAAACCAATGTTATGTCATACAAACTCCATTATAGGGGTTTTCGAGGTCGCTGATTACGAATTTAATGTTAAAATCGATTAGTTAATGGCCTTTCATTTTATAGAGGCTAAAATAACAAAAAAAAAAATACATATAATTTGTAGTCTATAATATGCATATTAAATGTTTGTAATTTTTTGGAAAATTGCTCATCATGGTAAATAACATTTTGTATGTAACAGATATCTCATTCCCATTTATTGTTACAGTCAGTGGAACAAGTGATTCAATTTGCTGCTCGATATAGTATTTTTCTCTTACAATGCATTCAGTGTTTTCATGGAGAAACTGCAGTCTGATTGGCCTACAAAACCTGGGAGATGAAGGCCTCGGATTGTTCCATATAACAATTTCGTCCCGAGATTTCAGTTCAGAAGAAACAAGTTGCAATGGTACAAAAGACGTTAAGAACACATTTTCATCCGAATCAGAATCGTTGTTGAATCTTTGCTTTTACTCACTGTGTCCCGAGCTCCCATCACATTCCCATTTACAAATTAAACTTAATACACGCACATCGTCGGGATGTAAACTTTGTATCACTTCTTGGACTAGTAAAATACGTTGACAGATGTGATCTAACAGACTTTGAAACTTCACTTCTGCACTTTTCTCAGTAACTGTGATACTCGTACGCGGTGCACAACACCTCGATTTCGCTTCCCTTACTGCTTCATAACTGGGATACAATTTGCAGTTATGTTTTCGCGCTGTTGATCTAATTACACTGTATTGATACCTACTCAATTTAGCTTCAACCATTGTAGACAAAGCCTCATCTGCAGATATTGTCTTCTCGACTTGCATACTATATAACGCTTCCGATATTTCGAAGCTCTTGTTGGGGTAGTTGTGGTTATGTCTTTTACTATGTTGGCAGAACCTATATTACCAGACGAACGAAGGCTCATCTGAGTGGCATAAGACAACATCGACATGGCTACATTTGTATTTTGTACGTAGTTGCTCTGTTCTCCTTCGTTTCGTTCGTTCACTACTTGAACAAAATTCCACAGAAGGGCATCCACGTTTCTTTGCCGACTTTCCAGAACTGGGATTACTTACCGGAATACAAATGTTCTTGTTGAGCCATGCTTGATTTTTATTCAGAAAATAGTCAATGTTTCTTGAAGATTCTTTTCATTTAGTGTTTAGCTTAGAAAAAACGTGGACAAAGCAGGCCTTGCACTCGCAGGTATTGTTATAATGCAACCCCGTTTCTCGGACAACACTTTCTGTAGGTGTTCCAGACTAGTTCTTGTATCTGTAGTTAAGAAGCCCTTCAGCATAAAGAATAGCTCCCTCCTAGTATATGCCAGTTCTTCTTCTCCTGATCCTAAAATGAAAATTTTGCATGACTGCACTGCAATGGCACTTATTAAAATCATTGGGTGGGTAAAAAAGTTCATTAAAATCATTGGGTGGGTAAAAATGTTCAGATCGGGGAAAGAGGGAAATTGGTTCGCAGTAATGGAGTCCTTTCTTGGATTTTTTTCTGTATGAATATAGTAACATAGATTAAAAACAATTTGGAATATTAAAAACATAATATTCACAAATTATTAATACCATTTTGTTGAATATAATTACAATAGTGTAATAAAATGCACTGATATTTTTATGCCATTCTGTTATAGTGAAAAAAGAAGATACCAAAGAAATAGTCAACAAAATTCTACTATAATTAAGATGTCAAAAATTGTTCATTACATTGTGTTGTTTTTGGTGAATTCGTTTACAAGTTCTTTGTTCAGTGCTCATTTGCGTTCGCAACAGTATACCCTTAGGAATAATGTCTTATTCGCGGGATTCATTCTTGGTTATGGTCGATCCGGAATTTCTTAAGGGGGGAAATGTAACTGACTTGGCCCTAGAAGAGCTAGTTTTCTCGGAGTGCTTCCCATTTCACTGTTGTATTCCATTCATGCTTCGATTCTACCCCAAATCACAGTCACTGGCACTGAAGACCTAGGCTGTTAAACTTCGCTCAAATTTCTCAATTGTTGCCATTTCTTCCATCCCATCATTCCATACAGTCTCGTGAACTAATTTAGAAAGTTTCTTCATCTCATTAGATAACAATCATTGAATTGTAAAACAACACAAGACATAAACTTAATAAATTACTTATGGGTTTGTGTGTACCCACCCATCATTATATGGTTATTTTACAGCTGGAAAATCTAAAACAATTGTCCTTATTAGTGAACAACTTTGAAGGACTTTAGATTTGTTTCTTACCAGTATTAAAAAATTCCGTATCAATAAAAAATCTCACTATACCAACACTACATGTGGTTTTCATCAAAGATTTCTGAAAGGCTAGACCACCACTAGTAAAATTCTCCAGACTTTAACAGACATCGATGACGATGTCGAGAATGAACTGACAATTAGTGAAGCTTATGAAGGAATAAGAAAAAAGGCATCTGGTATTAGACGGACTATGCACATTGTCGACAATGATGGGTCGGCTTAGACCCGCCATAGCCTCAGGGAGTCGCCACCAGTGCAGCAATGAAGGAAAAAATATCGTACACAAAGGGTAGCACATATTAGCAGCTAGTTATTGTAAATTCGTATTACTAAAACAATAAACTAAACGCTCTATTTCGAAAGAAAGGTGCATCATGTGGCATACCTAACTAAAAGCCTCGATGTAATATGATAAAACTAAATTTTCATTATGTTCACAAAGTAGCTTTAGAAGATAAAACAAAAAAAACATTACAGCTTTATATATAACAACATAAGGCAGCGATATAGACGCCATATCTCCAGGAATTGAATCCATTTTACAGAACTCAAAAATATCAATTTTTACGGCCGCGACATTCACTTTAGTACAGCATGGAATTATCTTCAACATAGTTAGGTCCGCCCAACGCACTCGACCCTCACTTGTCAACTGCCGTGAAACCTCAGGATATGGGAATTTCTCATTGCCATATCCGGTTTCACATGCAGGGATGATCTAACATTACTACCACATCGCCAGTTTGGTCGGGATTTTAAGTTCGCGATTTGCATTTTGACCACGTTTTCGGCCAAATCTCCCACTGTGCGTCTTTGCAAACTACGCAAGGAACGAAACAACGCAAAATGCTACCAAAAGATAGTTGTAAGATGTCACCAACCCTACCACAACTTGAAATTGTAAAACAGTTGAAAACAAATTGATTTCCTCGGGCTTATTTAATTAATTCGTTTTATCACAAAAACGTGTGAAAATTTTCAATAATATGATTTAAAAGTTTATCTTATATGCCCCTATCACTGTGCGGAAACTTAAATGAGTGAAACCGTAAGGCATATCATTGAAAACATCGTAGCATTCCTTCTATACTTAAAACAATTTCAAATGTAGAAGGTGAATAGGCAAGAAGTCAAAAGATGGCCGAAGCTTGCGTTGGATTTTTTTTTTCGTGATTTATAAGACGAAATTTGTATATAAAAAAACGCTATTTAACTCCTTGCGCCTTGCGTCTTGCGATCTTTCACGCCTTGCGCCGTTAAAAGAAAAGGCCTAACATAACATAATCACAAATAAAATACCATTAACGGCCTCGGGTCGACAGATTCCATGCGGGGATGAACCCCGGAAGTTTTGGAAATGGGGAAACTCGGTGGATGTCTGCACTTAGTTGGCTACTCCATCACACGAGTTCGACTCCCCAAGACATTCGGTCGTTCATTTGAGGATTCAAAACCAGAGGAGGACATTCTTCTTGTGACAAGACGTAACCTTTCGTGAAGAAAGGACCTTCGGCGCGGTGCCAACGCAAGGCTTGCGTGAAATAAAACGAGTACAGTACGATGAACACTGTTAAAAATTTCCGAACTTCAATTTCCGAAGAACGCTGGTTACATATTGTCTAGGGATCTTCGTAAATAAACGGACACTGGAGTTCATATACTTTGAACATGATTCCAAATGAATATTCTTGGTGTATAAACACAACATTCGAAAACCGGTTTAAGTCCACAGCAAGAACTCTCTTATTCTGTCAACGTGTTGGTTCACCTTTGACTAACACGAAACAAGCTACTCGGAAGTTGAAATACGGCGTAGTTTCTCTGAAGATTCAGTTATTTTGAAATTACGAAGAACTCTTCTCTTATTTGAGTTGAATTCTTAATTGGAAAGTTCGTAAAGTTTGTGTGATTTCCAACAGTGAATACGAGGTGTGTGTGTGAGCATGTGAATGCAGTGGCGGCTGATGGGCTGTTGAAAGCTGTGCTACAATTCTCTCCGGACTGTACACGCTTGATCCCATGGCTGACGTAACCGCCATTCAGAATCTGTCCACGTATGGAAACTGTCTGCCTCTCCCGATTGTACGTGACTGGTGCTCAGCAAGGGTCTGACTACAAACTAGACACTATACAGATTGAGTCTGAATTCAACAAAAAAATTGTCTTCAGATTCATCACGACAAAATAGGTTGAAAACATTTATATATGACTTGTGGTCTAAACTGCTTCCCACGTCTTTGTGGTTAGGGCTGAACAACATTTTTCATTGTGAATAATTGAAAAATTATTTAAGATGGAACACTGGGCGTCTATATTGGGTGTAATTGAATGAAGTTCTACAACCACAGCAAACTTAGTGGCTGTAGCTAAGTTATTTTATTGAAATATTTAGATGAATAAGCACGCCAAAAATATAGGTGTAAAATAAAGGTGTCACCCTCAATTATTACAATGAACTAATTTTGCAAAAAAAAAAAAAAAATTCGCTGTGGTTGTTTAACTTTCTTCATTTAAATACAATTCAGACGTTCAGTGTTTTTTCTTAAATACTTTTTATATTTTTAACGTTAAAAATGTTGTTCAGCCTCAACTTTCTGAAACAGTTTTAGACCCTAAGTTTTATAGGTTTTCAACCTGTTTTGTCGTGATGAACCTGCAGTCGAAGTGTGTCGGTCGAATTCAGACTCACACTGTACAGGAGTTCAAAAGCTCTTTATCTGAAATTAGTCCCTCTGATGATACCAACTTAGGAATAATGCACCAACCAGTATGATTTAAAGGTTTGTTTTGTATCAGAGCGAAAAATAATTGTTTTCATGACCCAAAAAATTATTCTTTTACCTCTTTCAATATTTGATGGTCTTAAAACTATAAAATATTATTTTATATAAATTATTTTTGTTGTGGACGTATATGACCCCACTTAGATATGTTAAACAATTTTCCAATCACGTGGTTGTTTCAGAGACGTATCCACGGAAGAGGTCTGTGGGGGTATGGACCTCTCCCTTTTCGGATATAAAAAATCACAAGCAAATACATAAAAAGAAAATTAACTGATTAATGTTAAAGCGAGATTATTTTAGAATGTATATTGTATTCCTCATTGGGATAAAATAATGATTTCCCCATCCCCTCTCCATTTATGACCGACATGACTCATACACAGAAGTCCCAAGCAGTCTATATATATTTGACGCCGGTTTGCACTTTTTTTCTTAGAAACTAGATTCGTGTTTCATTTAATTAAAAAAAACAGTAATATTCATGTATTTACGACTTGTTTTTAACGAAATCCACAAAGAATTTATGGTGGAACAAAGAATTGAAAACAAATCAAATGAAAACGAAAGTAATAAATGTTAAGCTTTATTTTCTTCAAAAAAAAAAAAAAGTCTGTAAAGTCGGTTTACGGACGATAATTTAACGTGACAACGTCATAACAAAACATTCATGAAATGATTGCATACTTTTATGAATAAAATTGAATCATTTTTATTGAATTATCACTATTTTTGTATGGATACAAAGAAGGAGTGAAATGAAATCTACAGTTTAATTGATAAATTTACTTTTATTTGCACTCATAAATTCAAATATGTTTATTACTTTAACGAACAGATTATTTTAACTACAACTTTAATACATGTTTGCTATTTAACTTCTTCTTCCAAACTGTGTTATTCTGTTAAGGATGGGACGATGATGGGAAAAGTAGGAAACGAATCGGAGTGTTCCAAGTTTAATGTGCCTCGAAAAAAGTCAAATCGAAGGTTGTTCCAATCGAGTGGAAGAGAGATAGGTGCGGCGCAAGCGTACAAAAGGAGCGTAACGGGACAATGAGTCATCCTTTTTCGTGCGTGCAGCCGGCGTTGACGTTGTCACGTCAAAAAATATAAAGAAAACTTGCTCCCGTGAGTATGATATGATGGTGGTACTGGACAACCCTCCTGGCTACGGCACTGGTTGTTGTTTCTTCCGGAGCTCTGCACAGCGCGCGGGGGCAGACGGGGGCCTTCATCGGTCCCCGGCGCGAGGCTGCAGGAGTGGTCGGCCCCGCGTGTGTGTGAGTGTGTTGCACATGCGGCGAGGGGGCGGCAGCGAGGGGTCGTGGGAAAGTGAGAGCGAGACTCGCCGGGCCTCAGGGGGTTTGATTGGGAACCTGCTCTCGGCTCGATTCCCCCGCGCCGAGCCGCGCGCCGTGTGTCCGAGGTGTGCGGCCACTCCCTCTTTGGCTGGTGTCCCGCTACGCGTTTCTGCCTCGGCGTCTTCCAACACCGCAAATATATTTATTTATTTTTGATGAACGGAACAGAAACATCCATGCAAGATTACATATATTTGTAAATTTGTACATTTACACTACGTAACAACTGTATCACTACAAAATAGTGTTCTCATCGTTCATTCAAGTCTCCAGTTTTTGCAAACCGTTCCCTGAATAGCTTTCCAGTATCAATTACGCACATTATTAAGCGCGATATAATAAAATAAGAGTCAAACTGTTAGGTTTTAGTTTATCTTTTCATTCTTCTAAATGTACAGTTTAAAAAAAAAAATTAAAATACCGAAGTTCTCATCCGCCCTCGGTGCATTCTCAAATTATTTTCGCGCACAGACGCCGCTCGCATACCTCGGGAAAGTTTTCAAATCGCGCGAGTACTTTCGAAGCGCTGCATGCCGAGCGACCTGCTGCGGATCTTCTCGCCGCCGCGAAGCGACCGGTGACGTCACGAGCAGACCGGCTCGGCGGTCGGCAGGTCGCGCGACTTCCGGCGCCTTACGTCACCTCCTTGCACGCGACCGATTACTCGCCGAGGACGTAACACCTAGCTTACAAACTACGTAAGAAACGCAATTATGCCAAGAAACACAAGACCCAAAAAAAAAAAAATCAGCAACCACAGTTTAGAGTACAAATTTTTTTTGACGTCATAACGTCTTATAAATTGATGTACGTCGGCTGCACGCACGAAAAAGCATGACTAATTGTCACGTTCCGCCTGAGCCGAGCGTGCAAGGACCGGCCAACCACCGTGCGAGAAAATCTTCTAGAATATCAAACAGGTTAAGGCGGGCTTTTTAAAAGCAGCAATTCAAAAAAATTCGATTTGTTTGTCCAATTTCGTCATTTCAAATTAACAATTTACTGACATTGATTTTATTTCAGTTTATTTCTATAACTAATTGTTCGTGATTATATCTAAACAAATTATTTAAATTAAATTTGCAAAACCTGTAAATAAAATTTGAAAATTAAAAAGTATGCAATTTTTCATCAATGTTTTCTTATGACGTTATCACGTAAAATTATCGTCCGTAAATCGACTTTACAGACAACCACCCCTTATTTTTTAACTACGCAAAGCGCAAGAGCACAACAGAAGTAGGTATTATACAACTTCAAACTTTCTTGTGTTTTGGCTTGCGTTCTCGACGACCATACCCCGAAAACTTTTAAGAGACGGAGTTGTCGTGTGCACAGAAGACCACGATGTAGTTTTTATTATAAACATGACGTTTTCATTTATTAAACTTCTGCATAGTAAAAGAAAATAACACTTTTAAATCATATCATTGAAAATTTCATAGTTATTCTTGATAAACGAGACTGCAAAAAAAAAAAAAGCTCAGGGAAGAAATTTGCTCTCAACGGTTTTAACAATTTCAAGTTGTTGGGTTGGTGACGTCTTGCGACTGGCGTGCTTATAAACGACCGTGGATTTCCTTGCTTTTGATTGCGTCGCTGCATTCCTTGCGTAGTTTATAAACACGTTCTAAGACCACACAAGCGTTAGTCTTACTTATTCTCAGTTTGGACACATTTCCCCCTCTCTCCATTCTTATTTTGAGAAAGACATCAGGCTGCAATCACTGTGATGGTAGGTCTTGTTGGCGTAATGTTTTTTCCAAGAAACCATAGAACAGTGATGACGTAGACCGCTGTACAGTAAATAAAATTCCTCCCCCCCCCCCCCAAACAATGAAGGAAAACTAACCTCGAGTCAGACGCCCGATTCTCCGAATTTTTTTCTATTATAAAGGTTCGTTATAGGTTAGGTCTGTTACAAGGATAACATTTTCGTAAAAATCCTTCTTTATCAGTGTTGAACTGTATGAAATATTGCAATTTTTTTTACTAAGACTGTAAGTTATATTGGAGATAGCTGCGAACTTCGGATGTTTTCGGAAAGGTTCGGGCGTCCGACTCCATTTCAGAGAATCGTATTTGCCAACCAGCCGTGTGTCCGATTGGAAAGTATTTAATATTCATTTTGGATGAATTACAAAAAACGCTAAACGCCTAAACACAAATTTTAATATTTATAACTTCATAAATGACAAACTTCCAAACAAATTCTCGTCCCTTATTCAACCATCTTAGGGGGGGGGGATTTTTCAAAAATTATTTCTTAGTGCTCACCTACGTTATACAAGGAACTTCTATGCAAAAATTCATGTTTCTAAACCTAACGGTTTAAGATGTGCGTTTACTGTCAGCGTTAAAGTTTTATTAAGTAGGTATAAGTGTCAAAAAACGTGTCATGGCTGCATTAAAATAATTGTGATAATTTCAACAAATGTGTGAATTTGTGGGAATACTATTTGTTTACAATAGCGAAATGCTTTTTATTTTCATACCAGCAGATTTGACTATTCTATTGGTCGGTCGTAGGAGCCACGCGCAGAAGACAAGAGTCTATCATTAGTCTGAGTGGTTGCCAGAGTGATGTTACTCAACGCGTGTTAGTGTTTGTTGGGGTTGTTTGGACCAAGTTTTGCAATGTGGAAGCAACTACCAAAATTTTATTTCTTATAATTGTGTAGCAAAATTCTATTAAATGTTTTCTATGATTAGGTAGTACCTGAAAAAAAAATCTATATGTAAAGTGTTTCGTACATGCTTAAAGGAACACAAATGTACTGCCATTATATTATAGAACTCTTGTGTATGCAAAATGGATTCAACTCCAGATCTCATTGGTAACTGGTTACTTCTTGCATAACTAGGCATATTTGTCAAAAACTTGAAAACGCGTTCCTCCTCAAATGAAAAATAAATTTCTTCCAAAAAAGATACATGTAATAAGTTATAAAAATTATATAGTTTGTAGTGTTTTTCTAGTGCACTCGAAAAGTATAAAGTAAAAAAAAAATTAAGTTAAAAATGGATCAAAATTAAGTAAATCAAAGCAGTCGAAATCTGATTCATCACAAGGACTAACATAAGGAAATGAGGCCCCGAGAATTGCATACTGATTTTTTTAATTCACATTATTAACACTTTAGTAATAAGACAGTGTCAAAAAAATTGGAAACTACGTTAGCACAAAACCCATATTTAGACCACAATATCCTAAAAAAAAAGTGCGTAATGTTAGTATTTTCAATATCAAACAAAAGGACTCAATTTGATTAAAAAAAAAGTTTTTTTTGACAAATTTAAATATTTTTTATGCACTAGATTAGTGTCTTTTTAACATTCAGACAAACAAAAACTATAACAAAAAATTCAACCCAATCGGTAAAAAATGTAAACCATCTTGGCTGTACGATCAAAAAAACGCCCTTGAATACAACTCGGGAGTGATGCGGTCCACTACCGACTAAGCTCTCTGGACCCAGTCCCTCCAGGGGTGTGTGGGGTGTAAGGGGGGTAGTTTCCCCGGATGTCACGTGACGCAGAGAGCGCGGCAACCCCGACCTCCCTGTTCGCGCCGGGCGACCTTCGAAGGTGCAGCTCTTCCGGTTCCGCCGCGGAGACTATATCTGCCCCTCGAAGGCACGAGACGATATGTCACATAAACCTTATTTCCCACGGGAGCAGTTTGGAGAATTTTTTTAATAGTGCCTCACTTATTTACTCAACTATTTTACACCCAGATTATGTGTGAGTTTTTTTTTTAAATATCGTAGATCCAAGTGCTGTACGCCAATATAAAGAACGTCAAATGATGGCCAAATTTATGGTTAAAAGTGAATGTTCCCCAAAAGTGGACTTAGTGTCTTATGCCTCTGAGGTACAAATATATACATACAGTGACTCACTCTTAGTTTGCGTCCACTGTTGCCAGACTGATGCTACCTGTCTTGTTAGCATTAAAAATCATATTTTTATAGCATTATTAATTGTACGTATTAATATATATATATATATTTAAAATTTTCTAATTGTTGATTTTTCAAAGACAATAAAATAGCGTCTATTGACAGTATTATTGCCGTTATGAAAAAAAAATCATTGCTAAACACAGGAAAATAAAATTTTGTAGCAGTCGGTCGCTATTAAAGCCATTAAATAGTGTGCAATTTGCAAACAGTCAAGAATTTTTAATATTAAATTATATAAATGAATTTGCGAGGACAACGGTTGAAACCAAGAATGAGTTCTTTTTTTAAACTTCGTCTTGGAAGTAAAATTTAATGATGAAGTACAACATGAAAAAGTATTTCCAAAATTGCCATTCCCAATTTTCCTTTACAAATTACAATGATTTAGATATATGTAAAAAAAAAATCCATTACATAATATTTTTTGTGTCCAAAACCTTTGCCTCTGTGGCGTATATCGGGTAATAGAACTCGCCGAAATAAGGACTGCGGTAATGGCAGATATCGTGCATTGTAAAGAGAGAGTAAGTGTCCATTGAAATGCACACTGAAAGCTAAGGAGGAGACGCGCTACATATAGACAAGCACAAATCACCATACAATGCTAGTGAGCAGGTATGCGAGTGCGCAAGTATCAGAGTGCGGAAGTGTTTCAGTGAGCTATAAATGCAAACATGCCATCGAGCGCTGCTGCAGATATTTGTTTTTCAGGAAAATAATTGGGTAGTAAAATATGAAACATAAATTCGATTTCAACAAAATACGCACTGGAGATTCAGACTGTAGGTTCGCAATTGTAACAAACACGACGACGAGAAAAGACTTGCAAAAAGTCTCACAGTTCCACTCTCTAATTAATTTGTTATTACCCCACTCTGACATCCAGCGCTCCACTCCAGAGTGTTTTTCGTTTAGCTCTGATCTCTACCTACTCTACAGGCTTTAGAGAAGTTTCACTTAAAAAAACGAAGCGTGACACAGTCGTTCAAGTTTAATGAACAACGGTTATGTGAGGCGGTTTGACGGAATTTTGTGGTTTGATAAAAAAATCGAGGAATCGCATTACTCGATGCTATGACCGGCGTGTTGGTTGGCTACTAGGGTGCCATGTGTTTTTCATGAAAATATTTCCAGATCAACTAGGAGTTAAGGTTTTTGTAGCATTGTTTGTGTTTTTTTAGTTTGCTGGGTTTTTATTTCAGGCACATGTCTACTATCAGCACACCAATCACAGCCATCCAGTGCGGAAGCAAACGCGTCCTGAATGGCCCGACGAAAAAAGGGCAATGGCTTCTCTCGCAGACTACCACCGATTACAAGGCATACCTTAGGTACTGCAGTATAATGACGATCAGATTTTTTTCCCCGCGAAATATAAATGCCCATACTGACTACCAAGATTTAAGCTCCCGAGTCAGATTAGGGTGTCGAGTTATAAGTATTAATACTACTCCATTGGAAGTCAAAGAAGGTGACGTTTGGGATTTTACTGCGTGAACTAACTTCCCAATAAAATAATCATCCTACTCTTTAACATGCCGTTAAAAGTTAATCAGCCAGAACTTGTCTGTAGTATATAAACTTTTAATTGGTTAATACAATGTATTATTAAGTCATGTTGTGAGCTACCTTGACAAGGATGGGGAGGGGGGAAATAATTTGACCAAACCATTCGCTAAATAAGTGCACTGTACAGTGTAACTAGAAACTTGATTCAACGGCGATAGCTTCGAGCAACACTTAAAATTGCACGATATTAGTACATTAGCAAGTGGTGGTCACATGGGGAGTATTCTATTACAAGCATTGTTTATGCCAAGGAGTGGGACAATTTGTGTGTTCATCGTCATCCAGGACAGACTCCACAGACCTCTGAATACTCGGGCAAATGCCATCTTGTTCGTTGGGTGTTGACGTGTGAGACTACCAAGTGGGTGACATGTGATACAACGCTGGTTTTTAGTCGAAGGTTTCTCTTTGGCTCAAGAGTCCTCCCGGATAAACTGGGAGCCAATGGAACGGGAAGCACACAGGTATAGTCACTGTCACATTTGGCAGCTAACAGAGTAGTATATAACCGCTGGGCTGCCTATCCTCCTGCCACACGTGATGCTCTTCGAGTGACATTTGGTAAATGGGTGACTGTCCAAATTCTTAGGCGAGTTGCACGACACTGTCTTCACGTTGGTATTCATTTCAGAGCGCGTCGGGAAACGAATCCGCGAACTTCATCCCGGTAGCTGTGGCCAGAACTTGCGATTGGCAACACCGTCATTACGGAAACTTCCGGGGAAATTTCTCTCGCAATTATTTCCCGCAGCCTGTGTGTCACTGTAACGCGACCCTGAGCGCGAGCAGGCGGCACTGATGGGCGGACTGTCTTTCCTCGTGTCGCCCGACAAGGGAAGCCCCGGCCGAGCTTAACGAGTTTTTAGCGAGGCAATCTCTCGGTCTCTCTCTTTCTCAGCTCGCTCACACTTTATCTGTTTTTCCCCCCTTCTGTATTTTTCTCCATGTCTCTTTTCTTTCTTACTCTCTTCCTCTTATCGGTTTACAAAGGAATCTTTTGTAAAAGTACAAAAAAATAATGTTCTCTGTGTAGGACTTTAAAAGCCACTGAGTAATAAAAAAACAGATAGATTTTTCAAAGGATGTTATATGATGTTCGTTGCATGAGTCTGTCTGTAATGGTCTCTCAGTTGACGAGATGTAAACCCCAAATAAGAACTTCTGTAAATTACGAATTTGCGGCTTAAGTATGCCGACATACATAGAGCACTTACACTGTAAATATTATTATTTTTACAAGGAAAAATCCTTGGAAACCCTGTTGCCAACGATTTCACTTGTAAAACTTACAAGGCAGAGCTTTGCAAAAATTGCATATAGCACAAAGCCTTGCCGTGCAATCTTACAAGTTGGTAACAGGTTTTCAAGGACTACCCTTGAAAAGTAAAAAAAATATTTTTTTAGATTGTCCGGGTTGAGAAGTTCTGGGTTCTAGTCCCGGGTAAGGCATGGGTGTTAATATGTAACTGTGTAAATTGGTCATTAATTTTTTGAAGCGAATGAAACTGTAAAGCTATAAAACTATAAAAAATAACAATTAAATCAAAGGAGTAATGATTGGCTGTTTCATGATTTAAATCACCACCAGCTAAAAAATTTTATAAATAGATATAAATATAAATATAAATGAAAAGCAGCGGGATGGCGTAGTGGTAGGACACTCCACTCGCATTTAGGAGGGCCCGGGTTCGAATTCATGTCTGGCCAAGATTTAATATTTCCATTGAATTCCCAAATCACTCCACTGGTAGCTAACAACAGGCCACGGCTGATTTCTAGAGGAAGGTATTTCTCGCAGCGAAAAAAAAAAACAACATAAATCTGTACCCCTCTTAGGCAGCAACATGGCATGCCCGCGCCAGAGAATGTCATTGCCTTATTTGGCACAGACTAACTGATGACGTGTTTGCTTCCGCACAAAAAATAAAATTGCTGTGGTTCTTCTGTCGACTGCGGGCATGAGCTCCTGAAGGAAACTCAACCAGTCACGGGGAAAAAAAAATGGGTGCGTGTACTTATGTACGCGCGTGATAAGTTATACTTCTTTGGCATCATTAAAATAGTTTTTAATTGCATGCAAATAATTAATTACAATAAAATAATAAAATGGCTAGAAAAAGATAGTCAACACAGTCAATAAAGTTTAGTTTAAAATTTGAAAAATAAAATAAATAAAATTTAGAGAATAATAAATATTTATGACATAATTTGTACTAAATATTATAAGATTCTTAATTTTAAATATTTGTTATTGATTATTTAATTTTTTAAAAGAAAATAAATAAATTTAATAATAAATTCAAAATTTAATTTAAGTTTATTCATTTTTTAAATATTTATTTTATTAATTTAATATTCACTTTTCATTTTTATAAAAAAAATCATTTAATTTGTTAATTTATTTTTATAAATATTTATTATTTATTCAATTTAATAATAAATATTAAAAATTAATATTTTAATTTAATGTTCGATTTTAAATTTATATTTTTTTACTAAATGTTTCATTAATTTTTTTTATTATTTTGTAAACATTAAATAACCAATAATAAATATTTAACATTAAAAATTTAATAATATTTAGTATTATATTAAATAATAATATTTTAATTTAATAAATAAATCATACATACGGATAGTTAACCTCAATTATATTGGAGCACTTGAAAAAGTATAAAGGCACAGACACACACAGATAAATCTTTGCGCAAAAATAAAATACATGCTCCCACTTAATTTATCTTACCCAGTTTCCATGAGTATGTTGAAAGAGTTCATCCTTCCCTAATTATCTCGTTATTTGATTACCTTGGAAAACTAGTTTCCATGAAACGGTATGTAGTACTACGAGAAATATATTGTAACTTTGTACAACACATGGCTGTGGTTATTTTTGAATATATGAAATACGTTTTTCTAGATAACACGTAGCGTTACGAAAATTGGCGCATAATTTAATACTTTAATTGATGTTTATTTAAGGTGAAATTTATTTTTAAACCACGGAAAAAGATATTAAATAATTTGACTTTATTTTGTTTTATTATGCTTATGATATGCTTATTATGTTAGTACTAGAAAGCTATTCAGGGAACGGTTTACAAATAACTTTAACTATTGGAGGTACTGGGAAAACGTACAGCATAAAATGCCCTGGTAAGAATCCGAACCCAGTATTACTGCGAACACTATTTGGTATTGATAAGAGTTGTTTTCATATAAAAATGTACAAATTTTCCAGTATCTTTAATTTTACGTGAATACATCTGTTCCATTTATATATTAAAAAAACGTTACAGTGAATCAGGTCAGTACTAGGGAATGTATTTTTCGCGAAAAGGTTTTTGGGGTCTAGCTGAGAGCTAAAACACTGTAGCATCGTTTGTGTTTTGTGATTCGTTGAATTCCTTTCATGTTCATGTTTAATGTTTGGCGCACAAATCACAGCCCTTCAGCGTGGAAGCAAGCGCGTCCTGGAATGGCTTGGCCAAATAAGGCCGTGGCTTTTCTTGTGGACGATCGCGAATCACGAGGAAGAATACAAGAGGCGCGGCAGTACCTTATCGAAGTCTTAGTTTGCATTCAGATTTTTTTTTTTCCCGCAAATAATACATGACCCTAGACCTTAAGATTATTTGTAAATTTATAAAGATAGCTGCTCTCTCTTGAAAATTTGTGCTTAGATTTGGTCATCAGATGTTCACAAATGTCGAGAATGAGTAACGCAAGTGTTAATTTTTAACTTAAATTGCGTGACCTACAGCTCGAAAAAAAAAAAAAAAAATCCAGTGAGATATCTTGTGGCAATTATTTTTTTTTTCAAACACGAAATGAAAGAGAGCTATTGGGGGAAAAAAAATTACACTAAATATTCCTTAAATCGGTTTGCTTATTCAGTGGTGAGGCGGGATGATAAGTGCGACACTCACTGGTGCTTCGAGCGCGGTGACTCTGTAGACTTAGTGTAAAGAGCAACTGTTACATTAGATGGCGGAGAAATTAAGATAAATGTGTAACCTACAGGTCCCTAGAGTTCTTTCAAAAAGCTGTACCAGATATTAAATGCAAAAAAAAAAAATATTCTGAAGACGCGTGTTTCAGCCATTTTCACTCTTCTAATAATGCAGTCTAAAATACGGTTTATAAATAGTCTAAAATACGGTTTATAAATAGTCTAAAATACGGTTTATAAATAGTCTAAAATACGGTTTATAAATAGTCTAAAATACGGTTTATAAATAGTCTAAAATACGGTTTAAAAATACGGTTTAAAATTAGTCTAAAATACGGTTTAAAAATTCAGTCTAAAATACGGTTTAAAAATTCAGTCTAAAATACGGTTTAGAAATTCAGTCTAAAATACGGTTTAAAAATTCAGTCAAAAATACGGTTTAAAAATTCAGTCTAAAATACGGTTTAAAAATACAGTCTAAAATACGGTTTAAAAATTCAGTCTAAAATACGGATTAAAAATTCAGTCTAAAATACGGTTTAAAATTTCAGTCTAAAATACGGTTTAAAAATTCAGTCTTAAATACAGTTTAAAAATACAGTCTAAAAAAACTGCCCTCGGCGTATTCTAAAATACTTTCGTAAACAGATTGCGCTCGTGAATGAAGGAGAGACTTACCAAGAGCAGAATGTGTTCTACGGCCATGGTGTCAGGTGTCAGGGGTCGTGGAAGAGGAAGGAGGGCGAGTCAGCACCCAGCGAGGTTCATGGCTGCACGTCCGTTCTTCCGCGCGCCGCGCCGCGCACTGCCGGCCCCGGATCATCCGCGCCTCTACTCCTCGTGCGCCTCGCCGGCGACCTTCCCCCTCCTCCTGCTCATCCGCCCCTCCCCCTTATCTTCCCCCGTGGGCGTCCGTCGCCCGGTCGCTGACGAATCAGAGCCCCGGTGTTCCCACGTTGCAAATATACTTGACAACACGAAACTCGGACACGAAACTCAACGTCAGGAGCGCAACAACTAAATTTCCAAAGGGAGGGCAATATACCTTTATATAAGGAATCATCGATCCCCCTATTTTTAAGCGGGGGGTGGTCCTCCCCCGGGAAAATTTGTATTTCAAGGTGAAAAATGGTGCTATTTAAGCAGTTTTATTATCTAAAAATTGATTGCACAGCACTTTCTTTGCACCCGTTTGCCCCCACTTCAAGGTTTCAGAGGGGGGGCAAAATACCCTCCCCCCCCCTGATGTTGCGCCCCTGCTCAACGTACAATTATTTCAAACGATGCCGAGCGTGATGAACATACGAAAGTTGGGCTTTCAACTACCTTTCTGGACCCAATTCTCACGTGCGGTTTCTTCACCGGCCGCTGGAATTCGCTTACCGGGCCAGCTGCGTCGGCTTATCGATCATTTGATTGGCGAACCAAAAATTTTAAAACTGTATAAACGATAAAGACTTGAAGAAATAACTAAACCCTGGCTTTTGACCTAATTTGATTAAAATATGGCTGCACCGTGGTTACAAGATACCGTTCCATGCGACTTCCGTTCCATTCAAGAAAGCTATGATGTTACACATAAAAAAATTATCGATATTTACCCCCCTAAAAAAAGGAAATAATTTGCAAGCAAACAGCGAGCAAAGTGATATTATCTCCACTCTCCCTCCTCCTTATAAAGCAACAACGAAAACTTTCAGGCTTGATTAATACGTATAGATCATAAAAGTAAAGGGTTAAAATTTTTGCTAGAAAAGCCACACGCTGACATTTGATTCAAATCTGTATACCACACGATTACAAGCAGTATGCTCACGCTGTGATTGGATATCACTAACAAGAGAGGAGAATTCGTGGGATTTCAAAGTGAAACTTCGTGATTTAATAAGATATAATTACGTAGCTAAATATTTGTGTTCAAAATGTAACAAACGATTGTTGTGATTTCGTGTTCCACGTTCCAGCGATTTCTAGCGACGTGAGAAACATACGTATAAATACTTGTTCGCAGGCTTTCACGGCCATTGTCTGAAGTAGCTTGGCTTCTGGGTTGTAGCTGTGTCCTTGGCAAATAATTCGCCGACGTTTCGGTCGACATTGCAGTCACCATCATCAGGGAGCAGTTACCTACTGAGGTTCTTTACAGTTGTCCTGCCTTTATGTGGGGAAGGTGCTTCCTGATAGGCTGCTGCTGTGGGCCAATCAGAGTCTCCCTTTCTTCTGGACAGAGCGATGCTGCGAGACGTCACACTCACGAACCAAGTATAGTTTGATAGGCTGTCGCAGTATTTCGCGGGCATCCTCGTGTTCAGGTAGCAGATACCTACTCAATTGTTACCCTGAAGATGGCGACTGCAATGTTGACCGAAACGTCGGCGAAAGCTTTGCTTTCGTCGCGGCTGGAACCCACGAGCAATGCAACTGCTTTGATTTCCGAGCGTTCTCTCACTTCAGCGCGTGCTTTTGTGCGCAATGTCGATCAAATAACTATGTAATATCGCCGTCTGTCCAATGCACGGTTTTTTTTCTGTGCTTTTACAAAAGATTTTTTTTCTTTTCTTTTACCAAAGATCACTTTGGAAACCAGTTGTCAATAAATATTTTCTAATGCTACAAGAAAGATATATACATATATATATATATTTATATATGTATTAACTTGTTCAACATATGGCCATGGTTATATTTGCATATATGAAGTACGTTTTTCGATATGATGCTGAGCATTTCTTAAGAAAATTGGAGGTTAATTTTATATTTCAGTTGTTTCATTCAAGAAAAACTTCTTTTCTAAACCGCGGTAAAGATAATCAAATATTCAATTATTTGGATTTATTTTGTTTTATCGTTCTTATAATGTGCGCAGTTAATACTGGGAAGGTATTCAGGGAACAACTCAAAACATTTATTCCCGGGCAAGGATTTGAACCCTAATTTGTAGTGGTACAGTTGTTTTGAAGTGAATGTACAAATGGACAAATATCTATACTTTGAACTGTCGTAAGTTAGATCAGTCATGACTTAAAACCAAATGACTTCAAAAAATTGCAAATTTAGTTCCACCTAACTTAGAAAATCACAGCTCAAAATAGTCACACTTAGAAACACACAACTAAGATCAGTTATTATTTATACACATAAAAATTTAAAACGATCACCAGTTAGAAATACGTAACTTGGAACTAGCAAAAGTTAGACCCCATATAACTTTGAACATGCATAAAATAAAAAAAGAATTGGTTGTCTGTAAAGTCGGTTTACGGACGATAGATTAACGTGACAATGTCATAACAAAACATTGATGAAATGATTGCATACTTTTATGAATAAAATTGAATCATTTTTATTGAATTATCACTATTTTGTATGGATACAAAGAATGAGTAAAATTAAATCTACAATTTACTTTTATTTGCACTCATTAATTCAAATATGTTCATTACTTTAACGAAGAGATTATTTTAACTATAACTTTTATACATGTTTGCTATTTAACTTCTTCCAATCTGTGTTATTCTGTTAAGGATAGGACGATGATAGGAAAAGTAGGAAACGAATGGGAGTGTTTCAAGTTTAATGTGCCTCGTAAAAGTCAAATCGATGGTTGTTCCAATCGAGTGGAAGAGAGATAGATGCGGCGCAAGCGTACAATGAGCGTAACGGGACACAGCGTAACGGAACAATGTGCGTAACGGGACACTTTTTCGTGCGTGTAGCCGGCGTTCATCGATTTATTAGACGTTGTCACGTCAAAAATACATAGCATGTTAGTGAGTTCTGACGGCACTCTCTACCCGGCCAGGGTATTCCCTGCCCGGGAACCTCCCCCCCTGCACCCCGGACGTGGTCCAGGAAGAGGATGTGACTAAGGGAAAAAAGGGGGGGGGGAAGTCCCTGGTTACAAATACCGCAGTCGCAGATCGCGGAACAGTTCTCATCTCGTTGGGGATCTCTGAAAGAAAGGGGTGGGGGAGGGGGAGGAAGCGGCGCTCCATTGGTTGCACGGCGTGACGTCATCCCGTCCTGGACGGAGCTCCGCATGGCGTCTGACGTCGGCCGTTCCCGTGATCCCCTGCTTCCGCGGGGAAGAGAAGCCTGAGATGTACATCGAGTTCTGTCCCTGCCCGAACACGCCCGAATATTCACCTTCGGCCAACCTCGGGATTTGTTTTATTTTTTTTGCGCAGGAAAAATGAATTCAAATATCTAAAGTGGTCGGTTATGTTAGCTACATTAAAACACTTTAAAACACTATGGACGGTTAGTTAGGTTAGTATAGCTACATTAAAATAAACAGAGAAATATAAATATATATAACATATATATATATATAAATAAACCCGGGGTTGGCAGAAGGTGAATATTCGGGCGTGTTCGGGCAGGGAACCCGAGACCCCGTCGAGCTGACTTGTGTTCACGTGCGACGTCTCAGCTCTCGGCACACGGCAGTTGAAAGTGGTCACTTCGTGAACGGAACGGAAGTCGCGTGGAACGGATATGTGTAACCACGGTGCTGTGGTCACCTGTGGCGGACCGTGCGAACCAAAGCTCGCAGACCAAAGTGAATATGTATTTATATTATTAACGGCTTTGTGAATTTTAACAGTATGGGCAGTATTCTAGTAATAAATATCCCTCGTCAAAAATCACGGGCGGGGTTTTATTATTTTATCAAGTTTTTTTTCCTCGTTTTTATTGGAGCCGTTTCATCTATACTAATATTATAAAGATGAAGAGTTTGTTTGTTTGAACGCGCTAATCTCAGGAACCACTGGTCCGATTTGAAAAATGCTTTCAGTGTTGGGTAGTACATTTATCGAGGAAGGCTATAGGCTATATTATATTATCAATAACATTAGGGATCCTTACTAAAAGTCCAATTTAGAATCAAATGCGTTGGAGGGGGTTAGATACAACATCCAGAACACGTACGAAGTGTGTGTTGACAATGCCGCAGGCGCTAGAAGTTTATTTCCTATTGCCTATTAACATTGTTGCCACGCACTAGATGCCTTATCATTCTTAATTTTCCCATACAAGAAAAAAACACCCGTGTGATATAACAACGAAGCAATCAGTACCCTCATAAGAGTTCAATTAGTATTTAAATACTTTTTATCACTTTAAATCGCAAACCTAAACTATTGTTTTTTTTCCTCTCTCTGTGTTTAATTTGTTTTTTTTATTTCCCTTTTTTTTCAAGTACATATATTTTACAGACTTGAAACTTCACAGAAATGTTCCTTATGTTACGCAGGAAGACATTTTCCGAAAATTAGATCCCATGGGTGGTTAAAACCAGGCAACAGTGGATAATTTGTCTGCATGAGAACAGGATTTTGCATTGTTCATGCCTTCTGCGTCTCCATGGCAACGGGCATCGCGCGGCATTGGCGTACCCACAAGGAGGGGCATGTATAATGAGCGGTGCAAGAGTGATCTGCCTGTAGACTGTCGTAGCGAAGTACGGGTACATCAGGTGTACGTTGCGTGCACGAGTCGGGAAACCATTGGTGCTATTCATTTTCTCTCCGGTACATTAAACAGCATTGTAATAAATTTTCACTGAATTTTTTTAATTTACCATTACTGTAAATGGGAGATGTGGCTTATTTTTTTCCCATTAGTATAGCCGTGCGAAGCCGGGTCGGGCAGCTAGTTATAATATATAGTTCACACTTTACGCTCTCCAAATCAAATGATATGATAGTCGACGTAGCTGCTCTGATAGCGAATTCTAGCGGCGGGTGCGAAAACAACGTGTGATTCGCGTCCAGAAATGTTTTTGAAAAACAAAATTTTCGTATATTTATCACGCTCGGAACTATTTTAAAGAATTCCACGTTTATATTCCGTGTCCGAGTTTCGTATTTAAGTGTATTTGCAACATGAGAACACATGAATTTGCTCATTACCGAGGTCAGATGTTACACATCTCTGGCGAGTACTGAAAGACTTACAATTTATTTGAATCGTTATTACATTCCTTCAAATGCTTTTTATAAAATTTTAATTGGATACCTTACTTGCATTTATTTTTCTGCCAAATTATTTTCTACAGGTATTCACTTACTGTAATATCATGGGTGTAAAAAGGTGCTCAAGTATTCGTAATTAAAATCACTTGCGCGATTTTGTGTGATCTCTGCCTGGCCAAATAATGCAATTTGCTTCTCTAGCAGGTAACCAATTACAAGTAAAAATAAAAAACCGCTGGCGCGGAATAACTTATTGCAATCTCGAGGGTGTTCGGATGCTTTTTGCGAAAAAAATAATAATACTTGGCCCTATTTATTAACTCTACTACAGATTTCATATAGTCGTCTGCATTTTTGTTCAAATTCCCCCTGCTTATTGGCTGCTGACTCGTGAGACGTCTCAACTGATGGGTAGCCTGGGATTCGAAACTGTTTCGGTTAAAGATTTTCTCAATGGCCCAGAATTATGTGGTTATCCTGTCAGCCAATAGCGAATTTTAGAATATTGTGAAATAAAACATTTTTTTTCCCTCAGCTGTTTAAAGATCACCTGTGGTCAAGTTGGAACACGAGTTCTCGACCTTAAGGTTAGAGAACCACTGCATTACTGGAGCCGGTTCGTACGATTGTATATTTAACGTTGTTTGTGAATAACCAAACCGGTCGCTATAAACAGTTCGGAATTTCAGACTGGTGTATCTTGTACTCAAAACCGCTGCAACATCTCAAGGCTGCGAATTATTGCTTTCAAGGCAGCTTTTCACGTGGGACTTATTTTTCTGATATACCACTTTATAATCATTGAATTTTATGTGCTGAACCAAATATAACCGCTGGATAAAGATTCTTGTTTGAAAATCGCTCACGCATATATTTATAAAGCAAAAAGAATTGTGGTTTTTCGCTAGAAGTTACTTTTCTCATTTTCCGCACATCTGAGCAACACATACAAAATTGTTTCTATAATATCATACTAGAAATATGTTTATTCATAAAAATTCACAGTTAAGGAAAAAAAAATCCATCATGGTGAATGAAGCCAAATTGAAATGAGCCAGATTCTACCAGTAGC
This sequence comes from Bacillus rossius redtenbacheri, assembly GCF_032445375.1. NCBI lineage: Eukaryota > Metazoa > Arthropoda > Insecta > Phasmatodea > Bacillidae > Bacillus > Bacillus rossius. The sequence continues at coordinate 28,520,620 of NW_026962013.1, read as the reverse complement.
CATACTTAACCGAGTGCGGGCTTATTTTTTGACCGGCCTGAAAACTGCACGACCAGGCTGGCTGTTCGGAAAAACAACGGCAACACAAGATACGCACAGGCAGAAAGATCAGTTGCGTGACGGGACATGTATTCTGGAAACCACAACGACGACAGTATAGGCTTCCTGAGACAACAGTTGTGACGTTTCGGGACCTGCAGATCTGTCCCCGTGCTCCACCTATTGTGAAGAAGTGAAGGTCTCGCGGCAGTCTCAACGGCGGCCCATTACGGCTAAGTGTGAGACATAAGCTGGGAAATCCGCACTCCATCGTGACGTCATCTCTGTCAGGGCCGCAGCCAGGATTTATTGAAGGAAGGTGTACAGTATAACAACAAAAAAAACTTTTTTAAAAAGCGGTATCTAGAGTAATCTTATTCTCGAATAATTACAAAAGATGACGGGACCAAAAAAATTGGTTGTCTGTAAAGTCTGTTTACGGACGTAGTTTAACGTGACAACGTCATAACAAAACACTGATGAAATGATTGCATACTTTTATGAATAAAATTGAATCATTTTTATTGAATTATCACTATTTTGTATGGATACAAAGAAGGAGTGAAATGAAATCTACAATTTAATTGATAAATTTACTTTTATTTGCACTCATTAATACAAATATGTTTGCTATTTAACTTCTTCCAATCTGTGTTATTCTGTTAAGGATAGGACGATGATAGGAAAAGTAGGAAACAAATGGGAGTGTTTCAAGTTTAATGTGCCTCGAAAAAGTCAAATCGATGGTTGTTCCAATCGAGTGGAAGAGAGATAGATGCGGCGCAAGCGTACAATGAGCGTAACGGGACACAGCGTAACGGGAGAATGTGCGTAACGGGACACTTTTTCGTGCGTGAAGCAGGCATTCATTGATCTATTAGACGTCACGTCAAAAAAACTTTATTTAAAAGTTTTTAAATAGAGTATTTAAAGAAAAATGTCACACTATAATCTCAGGAAACACTAGACTTTTAGAAGTCCAACGTGTACGGATATAAATCAAGTAATGATTTTGCTTGAGAAAAATCTAAACTTTTTATACTTTAGTTATACTTAATTTTTTAAAATATATATTTTTTAATGAATGTTTGATTATTTCGTTACTAAACAAGTCATAAACACATTCATGTAGTAATGTTATTTAATACGTGAACGTTACATGTTACGTTTGTATGAAAACCATGCTTACAACTAACCTGCGTGCAAACCGGCATTAAATATAGACTTCTTACAAACACAATTCCCTCTTCTGTGTATTAGCCATGTTGGGTATAAATGTATAAGGTAATGAGTTTATTGTAGCTCACTATACGGGTTACTTTGTTTAAATAGTTTTTTTTTAAATTAATCCTTAAACGGAGGGGTCCGGAGCCCTCGGATATCCCCCCCCCCCCGGCTGCGTCACTGGGATATTTACCTCCCCTTCCCCTCCACAAATCTAGTTCCTCTAGTTTTAGCTCATTCTTCCAGGAGAAGGGTGTGGTACTTGTAAGCTCATTTCAAATTTCTATGCGGTAGAGAGTAGTTATATAAACTTGGTTTCAACAGTTGTTTAAGCCATTACAATTTTTAATGTTTGATCTTAAAAAATATTGTTTCTGTTAAAGCATAGTACATATATAATTTAGTGAAATGCTTGAAGTTAATAGTTACTGGCTGCTACAAACTATTTTCCCTGTGAAGTCATGGGCGTGTAGTAATGAATTCAATTTTGGTAATGACAACAGTTGTAATATGTTTTGAACTTTGTAAACATCTGCGTTTACAAAAATATTCTCAATATTCAACGGATAAAAAAAAAAATTATGTCCTAAAAACTGTTGGAAACAATATGGCGTCTTTCCAGTGGCTATCGCCGGGGGGATAAGGCGGATGTATTCTCCCTCCCTTTCAAGTTGGGATTTTTTTTTTTTTTTTTTTTCAAAATATCAGTTAATCAGTATGTTGTTTTGGGTGATGCATGGTGAGCTGTTAAAACACCTGCAATTTCAACTGCTGTGAGAAGCCGCGTCTTCAACTGCTACTTCTGTAGGGCCGTATGCCAGTTTGTCAGTGTCAATAGTAGTGTGTTTTCTTAAACACGTATTCAAATATTATATTAATTTCTTTCCAAAGTACCTCTATACTTCCCCCCCTCCCCGCCGGGGGGTAGAAATTCCTTTATCCATCATTGCATCTTTCTGTTGCTAACACTTCTCCGTTTATGATTTATTTTGTCTCTTTGTTAACAGCAAATGTTTAAAGTGAAATAGTTTATAGACTCCAAAGCTCTTCTACACTACAATTCTTCCCTGTGTATTTTCTCTCGATTTTTTCCTGTTTCGATTAAACTTTAAGAAGATTGCTTTCGACGGGCCACGTAAGGCGAGAACAAAAGCGTACCGCAGGCGGAGTGGATTACCAAACGTCCGTCGTAGCGATGACTGCGCGATTTGTTCTCTGCGGAGAATCAACAAGGAGCTGCGATCAGACGTGCGTGACAGTTGCGGAACTTGGGACGCGGTACACCGTAAAACCACTTTCTTCACTGCGAAGAAACAACCAGGACTACGATCAGAACGTACGTGACAGTTGCGTATCTGTCTTTACGGGGAGGAAAAATATAGAAAATAATGTTAAAATTATGTCAAATAAATCTTAAATTTAATCAATAATAGAGATCAATCAATAATAAATAGTTATAAAAGGAAAAAAAGTATATTATATAAAACATACTGTTTCTCCTAATAGTTATTTTTTGACATGTTTCAATACAAAATAATAACTAGAATGGGGAAGAGACGCCCTTGAACGATAGTATGATTTTTGCTTAGAGTTATTTTTAAAATATATATATTTATATATTAATACTTTTTGAAGGTTACATTAATTTGGCTTGTACCACAAATTTTATTTACAACAGAAGTAGTTAAATTGTTAGTAGTATCCTAAATTATTATGTTTCTATATGCTTGTGTGTTTTCTAATAATTTAAAATTAATTCTCAATACAACCATGAGCAATTAACTTTATGTAAATGGATATCAATTCAAACTTACGAAGAAAACTTCATCGTGAGTTTTATGTTTTGAATTTAACTTTTGGTGTACAGCCATATCGTAATTTTTTTGTAGGATGACATTTGTAAATAAATATATTTTTTTTTACTAAAAAGGCTGAAATCCTGAGAAACTATTAACTACGGTTAGGTATGTTATTGATATAGTTTAAATTATAGGTAAAAAATATAAAATAATTTAGGAAACCACCCTGTTAAAAAGTTGTTACCACATAAGCTTGCTTTTACTGTAAAATACACGTTAAACAAAAAGTTTGTTTGGCGGAGACATAACTTAGCATTGGCTTATGTTTAAACAAGCTACTTGTTGCAAATAAAGCGGTTTTATAGTGTAGGTTGGGCGAAGTGCTGGATTGCTAAAAAAATAAGGGGAGGGGGGGTGGTGGATTGAAGAGGGGGAGGAGATATTAAGGGAACAACGTACCCTACAAGGTTGTTCGATCGGTATCCGGATCCTAGAAGCGGGAAGTCCCGAATATTCGGCCAGTCCCATTGGAAACGCCCAAATGAGTGCGCGCAAACACAATACACAAATACACGCGCATACACACACACACTCTCTCTTTCGATTCTCTCTCAAGGTGGTCAACTATAACGAAAGCGGTTCAACGGAATTGACACGTGGTTTTCAGATATGAACAAAGCTGACTGTCTGTAGCTGGTCCCACGCGAAACGCAAAAGAATAAGGACGTGGTCCTTTACCAATGCGGTAATAATTAATGCATCCTTTGGTTTGGAGGCTTCATTCAGTGAGAAAGTTAGCCGTGAAAAGAGATCCGAATTATTTCAAAGTAACTATTAACGCAACCTGGTGTGCTGGCAGTTACCTATGTGTGATCTTTGCCTTAGCGAAGGCAAATTGTTTGGTTCTATAAACACTTGAAAATATTTCGGCAGAAATTTGTTTGAGCTTAAAAATTATTTTCACCCAGTATTTTCATACAAATTTAACTTCCACACGTTAAAGTTTCTAATTTGGCTGTAAAAGCTTAAAATTAAAAGGGCGAGGACTGCAGTTGGCTGGCGAAGGCCTTTGTCACACTTTGCATTTCTGCCACTGTGACTAAAATTTCAGCAGCGTTTTTTTTGGCGAGAGATTGTTTCGACATCAGTAGTATACGAATGGGGCTCCGGAAACAGGCTTTAAGGCTGTGGTGCCGGTGCCGGTGTCCGCCATATTGGATGATGACGTCACCGATGCAATTTCCGTTACGGCCGCCATCTTTAACTTTTTTATTTATTATCCGATTTTAATGAAATTTTTTTTAAAAATTATAAAAAAAATAATTTAATAAAATTTTAATAAAATATTTATAAAAAACATATATTTACGACACGGAGTTCAGAGTCCTAGGTTCGAACCCGACGAGTGCAAAAAAATAAAAATGGCGACCGATCCTTCCTCAATGGTGACTGCAGGCAGATTGACTCCCACCACTTTTTTAAAGCATATATATCGTCACCTAGTATGACGTCATGTCCGCCATCTTGAAATTTGGCCGCCATCTTGAAAATCCGTAATTATTTAGCTAGAAATTCGGGAAAAATTCCAAAATTCATTAAATAAATCACTCATTAATTTACTTATTGATTCGATGGATTCCTGTCCTCGGTTCGATACCCGATCGATGCAATAATGTTTAATTTTATGTAAAAAATAATAATTTCAATAAACCATGTTCAACATTCGTAAAGAGACTCTAAATCCTCTACGACCATCATCCTATCAGACATCAAGACCACCATCTTGGAAATCCGTAATTTTAAAGCTAGAGATTCGGGAAAAGTTCCAAAATTCATTAAATAAATCACTCATTAATTTACATATTGATTCGATCCGCTCCTGTCCTCGGTTCGATCCCTGGACGATGCAAAACATATTAATTTTAAGTGAACTATAATAATTTTAATAAATAATCATCAAAGTCCTAAATGAAGCATAGTTTCCAAATCAACCATCATCCTATAAGTCATTATGGTCACCATCTTGGAATCGTGTAATTATTTAGCTAGAGATGCGGGAAAAAGTTCAAAATTCATTAACCTAATGTGGAATCTATATATACTGATTGATTAGATCGAATAAGGTCCTTGGTTCGATCCCTGGTCGATACAAATCAACTTTAATTTTAAAAAATACCACAGAAGCGACAGGTTTGAGAAATAAAAACACCGCAAGTTCTTTTAAAAAATTTTATTACATAAATTCAATACACTACTACAAGTACAAAAAAAAAACACTGACAAATTAATAAAGCCTTTTTGGATTCCTCGATTCAAACAGTCTTCTTATTGTACGGACTAAGCCTTTTACATGACTTTAAATGTCTATCCGATCCGTTCATCACCACAGCCAGAGACGGACTGAAGTTCATATCACTTATATAGTCTCATTAGCCGGTACAACACATGAGTCAAATCAATAACCATGTTCATTATACGTCTCGGAGCATTTTTTATAATGACGATGTAAGCTATCGAGACGTGAAATTAGTTTATTGCACTTATTGCACTGAAATTGTATTCTTTGAACATTATTAGAACAACCGCTTCTTTCATGTCTGCGAGCATTTGAGGTGATAGTAAATGATGCACCACAGTATTTGCACTGATGCGAAGTACGCTCTTCATTAATTGAAGTATTCAATGCTGATGAAACTTTAGCTGATGGTGGAACAGCACATATCGAAGTCTCCTCCAGTGTTGTCAGAGGCGTTGCCAACGGGATCTGCTCCAACATCGTCGGCGCCGACGTCATGGTTCCCGTAGTCGATGGTACATCCTCCATCGAGTACGACGTTAAAGTCGGTAAAGATGCCATCTAGGTCTCAAGAACAGGCAATTACGCGACTTATGCACCAGAAGAAACAAACTAGGCGATCCTTACACCGTCGACAGCAGTAACAAACTGAGCGTCCTGCTGTCTAGGACTCGTTTATATACATGCACCGTATGGAATAATACGCTAGTCAAATCAAGAACCATTTACAATAATACTAGAGTAAAATCTACAAATTAAAAAAGAGGATCATTTGATCGAAAAAAAAATTCGATCTCTATACGCCAGGCTCCAAGAGCTACAATTCGCGTCATCAGATCAATATACATTTTGCTCCTATGCTTCAATTGACCATTAGCTTCAAGTTCTCCAACAGCTCCATCAGCTCCAACACGTAATGTACGCAATTTACGCGCAATACATGCAATTTACGTACAATAAATGTAATGATCACACAGTACACACAGGAAACGGAATGTACACACAGTACACACAGAAAACGGAACGTACACACAGTACACACAGGAAACGGAACGAACACGTAATATTCACGCAATTGACGCACAGTACACGCAAAGTACACGCAATTTACGCAAAGTACACGCAATGTACGCAATGTACACAATATATATGCAATGTACACACAATGACTACGCTTCGTTCGCGCACGACAAGCATTTAATGAAAACGAAGCACGTTTGGACGGAAATTCTATAAAACGAAAGCTCATTTAACGAAAAGGAGGCACATTCTCTCGTTCATTCAACTTGGTAGGATACGATCGTCAATGATAAGTTAGGATATAATCTCTCCAACAGTCTATGAATCCAACAGTTTATATTTCCATTAGCCATCGTCTCCAACAGTCATTGGCTCCAACAGTCATTGCCTCCAACAGTCATTGCCTCCAACAGTCATTGCCTCCAACAGTCATTGGCTCCAACGGCCTTTTGATTCATCAGCTCCAATGATATTTGGTTAGAATGCTACGACTCTAAGAGACTATGAGACTACAATTCTACGAGTGTACAAGACTCCTCCAACTACCTTCAAGTGTACAAAGCTCCAACTACTACTTCAGCAGCATTATGTTATAAGATTACATGACTGCTTGTTTACATAGCTACAAGTCAACGAGGCTACTTGGCTACGTAGCTACAAGTATACGAGGCTCCAAGCCATCATGACTACGCGACTACGAGCCATGAGGTAACGAGACTACGTGACTACGGGTATTCAAGCTTACGAGACTGCGAGGCTACAGAGCTACGAAGCTTCTAGAACATAAGTTTACGAGACTGCGAGAATACAGGACTACAAGTGTACACGAGTACTTGACTACTTCTTAGCTTCATCAGCTCCAAATGGCTCCAACAGGTCCAACAGCCTCCAAATGCTTAACACAGCTCCAAATGGCTCCAAATGCTCCAAACGGCCTCCAAATGCTTGACAGCTCCAAATATCTCCAGCAGCTCCAACAGCTCCAAAAGGCTCCAAATGCTCCAAACGGCCTCCAAATGGCTCCAACAGCTCCAACAGCCTCCAAATGCTTAACACAGCTCCAAATGGCTCCAAATGCTCCAAACGACCTCCAAATGCTTGACAGCTCCAAATGTCTCCAAATGCTTAACACAGCTCCAAATGGCTCCAAATGCTCCAAACGGCCTCCAAATGGCTCCAACAGCTCCAACAGCCTCCAAATGCTTAACACAGCTCCAAATGGCTCCAAATGCTCCAAACGGCCTCCAAATGCTTGACAGCTCCAACAGCCTCCAAATGCTTAACACAGCACCAAATGGCTCCAAATGCTCCAAACGGCCTCCAAATGCTTGACAGCTCCAACGGCCTCCAAATGCTTAACACAGCTCCAAATGGCTCCAAATGCTCCAAACGGCCTCCAAATGCTTGACAGCTCCAAAAGGCTCCAAATGCTTAACACAGCTCCAAATGCTTCAAAAGGCTCCAATTATCGCATCTGTCTTCGTCGGCATTTTCTCTTTTGCTCCCACAGCTCCAACAGCATTATGTTATATGATTCCATGGATACTTTGTTACGTAGCTACAGGTCTACGATGTTCCAATGCATCATGTTTACGAAGCTTCCAGAACACAAGGTTACGAGACTGCGAGGCTACAGGACTACGAAGCTTCCAGGACACGAGGCTACATGGCTACGAGACTACATGACTCTAACTGATTACAATAGCACCACTCAGTGGTGAGAGTTAGGTTATCTAATGCAAAGCAAATTGATGCAAGTAGTTCTGGCTGTCATCAACAGATGTAGCCACGTGTTGCTTGCAGGTGAATATTAATTAGTTATTTTATGTGGGATGCGGGATGCTCACTAACGATCGCAAAAGAAGGAGGGCTTCGCTAGACACCAAGGAGAAGGAAGTTCGTCCTTCCTGCTAGTGCTTCTCAGATTTCTCACGGTCCGCCATCTTGGATTGTGACGTCACGGCTGCCATCTTAGATGGGTGTGACTTTGACCTTTGACCGAAACCGCAGGAATGATCGCAAGCACACGGATTAACCATCAAAATATATATAAGAATTATCAGGAGCACACGGAGAAAACCATCATAATATTGGCAAGAATAATCAGGAGCACACGGAGAAAAACGACACATGTTTTCTTTGATATCATAAAATTACAGAAAAAAAATATTTAGAAATAAAAAAAATTAATAAAAAAATTTAAAATAAAAACAAAAAATACATAAAATTATGGCTTGTACTAGAACTCTATCTTTGCTCAGCAATGATAAGTTTACAAGCTAGCAGAATCTATTTATGTATTTTTTGTTTTTATTTTAAATTTTTTTATTAATTTTTTTTATTTCTAAATATTTTTTTTCTGTAATTTTATGATATCAAAGAAAACATGTGTCGTTTTTCTCCGTGTGCTCCTGATTATTCTTGCCAATATTATGATGGTTTTCTCCGTGTGCTCCTGATAATTCTTATATATATTTTGATGGTTAATCCGTGTGCTTGCGATCATTCCTGCGGTTTCGGTCAAAGGTCAAAGTCACACCCATCTAAGATCGCAGCCGTGAAGTCACAATCCAAGATGGCGGACCGTGAGAAATCTGAGAAGCACTAGCAGGAAGGACGAACTTCCTTCTCCTTGAAGACTATCGATGCCATTCTTCTTTTGCGATCGTTAGTGAGCATCCCGCATCCCACATAAAATAACTAATTAATATTCACCTGCAAGCAACACGTGGCTACATCTGTTGATGACAGCCAGAACTACTTGCATCAATTTGCTTTGCATTAGATAACCTAACTCTCACCACTGAGTGGTGCTATTGTAATCAGTTAGAGTCATGTAGTCTCGTAGCCATGTAGCCTCGTGTCCTGGAAGCTTCGTAGTCCTGTAGCCTCGCAGTCTCGTAACCTTGTGTTCTGGAAGCTTCGTAAACATGATGCATTGGAACATCGTAGACCTGTAGCTACGTAACAAAGTATCCATGGAATCATATAACATAATGCTGTTGGAGCAGTGGGAGCAAAAGAGAAAATGCCGACGAAGACAGATGCGATAATTGGAGCCTTTTGAAGCATTTGGAGCTGTGTTAAGCATTTGGAGCCTTTTGGAGCTGTCAAGCATTTGGAGGCCGTTTGGAGCATTTGGAGCCATTTGGAGCTGTGTTAAGCATTTGGAGGCTGTTGGAGCCATTTGGAGGCCGTTTGGAGCATTTGGAGCCATTTGGAGCTGTGTTAAGCATTTGGAGACATTTGGAGCTGTCAAGCATTTGGAGGTCGTTTGGAGCATTTGGAGCCATTTGGAGCTGTGTTAAGCATTTGGAGGCTGTTGGAGCTGTTGGAGCCATTTGGAGGCCGTTTGGAGCATTTGGAGCCTTTTGGAGCTGTTGGAGCTGCTGGAGATATTTGGAGCTGTCAAGCATTTGGAGGCCGTTTGGAGCATTTGGAGCCATTTGGAGCTGTGTTAAGCATTTGGAGGCTGTTGGACCTGTTGGAGCCATTTGGAGCTGATGAAGCTAAGAAGTAGTCAAGTACTCGTGTACACTTGTTGTCCTGTATTCTCGCAGTCTCGTAAACTTATGTTCTAGAAGCTTCGTAGCTCTGTAGCCTCGCAGTCTCGTAAGCTTGAATACCCGTAGTCACGTAGTCTCGTTACCTCATGGCTCGTAGTCGCGTAGTCATGATGGCTTGGAGCCTCGTATACTTGTAGCTACGTAGCCAAGTAGCCTCGTTGACTTGTAGCTATGTAAACAAGCAGTCATGTAATCTTATAACATAATGCTGCTGAAGTAGTAGTTGGAGCTTTGTACACTTGAAGGTAGTTGGAGGAGTCTTGTACACTCGTAGAATTGTAGTCTCATAGTCTCTTAGAGTCGTAGCATTCTAACCAAATATCATTGGAGCTGATGAATCAAAAGGCCGTTGGAGCCAATGACTGTTGGAGGCAATGACTGTTGGAGGCAATGACTGTTGGAGGCAATGACTGTTGGAGCCAATGACTGTTGGAGACGATGGCTAATGGAAATATAAACTGTTGGATTCATAGACTGTTGGAGAGATTATATCCTAACTTATCATTGACGATCGTATCCTACCAAGTTGAATGAACGAGAGAATGTGCCTCCTTTTCGTTAAATGAGCTTTCGTTTTATAGAATTTCCGTCCAAACGTGCTTCGTTTTCATTAAATGCTTGTCGTGCGCGAACGAAGCGTAGTCATTGTGTGTACATTGCATATATATTGTGTACATTGCGTACATTGCGTGTACTTTGCGTAAATTGCGTGTACTTTGCGTGTACTGTGCGTCAATTGCGTGAATATTACGTGTTCGTTCCGTTTCCTGTGTGTACTGTGTGTACGTTCCGTTTTCTGTGTGTACTGTGTGTACATTCCGTTTCCTGTGTGTACTGTGTGATCATTACATTTATTGTACGTAAATTGCATGTATTGCGCGTAAATTGCGTACATTACGTGTTGGAGCTGATGGAGCTGTTGGAGAACTTGAAGCTAATGGTCAATTGAAGCATAGGAGCAAAATGTATATTGATCTGATGACGCGAATTGTAGCTCTTGGAGCCTGGCGTATAGAGATCGAATTTTTTTTTCGATCAAATGATCCTCTTTTTTAATTTGTAGATTTTACTCTAGTATTATTGTAAATGGTTCTTGATTTGACTAGCGTATTATTCCATACGGTGCATGTATATAAACGAGTCCTAGACAGCAGGACGCTCAGTTTGTTACTGCTGTCGACGGTGTAAGGATCGCCTAGTTTGTTTCTTCTGGTGCATAAGTCGCGTAATTGCCTGTTCTTGAGACCTAGATGGCATCTTTACCGACTTTAACGTCGTACTCGATGGAGGATGTACCATCGACTACGGGAACCATGACGTCGGCGCCGACGATGTTGGAGCAGATCCCGTTGGCAACGCCTCTGACAACACTGGAGGAGACTTCGATATGTGCTGTTCCACCATCAGCTAAAGTTTCATCAGCATTGAATACTTCAATTAATGAAGAGCGTACTTCGCATCAGTGCAAATACTGTGGTGCATCATTTACTATCACCTCAAATGCTCGCAGACATGAAAGAAGCGGTTGTTCTAATAATGTTCAAAGAATACAATTTCAGTGCAATAAGTGCAATAAACTAATTTCACGTCTCGATAGCTTACATCGTCATTATAAAAAATGCTCCGAGACGTATAATGAACATGGTTATTGATTTGACTCATGTGTTGTACCGGCTAATGAGACTATATAAGTGATATGAACTTCAGTCCGTCTCTGGCTGTGGTGATGAACGGATCGGATAGACATTTAAAGTCATGTAAAAGGCTTAGTCCGTACAATAAGAAGACTGTTTGAATCGAGGAATCCAAAAAGGCTTTATTAATTTGTCAGTGTTTTTTTTGTACTTGTAGTAGTGTATTGAATTTATGTAATAAAATTTTTTAAAAGAACTTGCGGTGTTTTTATTTCTCAAACCTGTCGCTTTTGTGGTATTTTTTAAATTAAAGTTGATTTGTATCGACCAGGGATCGAACCAAGGACCTTATTCGATCTAATCAATCAGTATATATAGATTCCACATTAGGTTAATGAATTTTGAACTTTTTCCCGCATCTCTAGCTAAATAATTACACGATTCCAAGATGGTGACCATAATGACTTATAGGATGATGGTTGATTTGGAAACTATGCTTCATTTAGGACTTTGATGATTATTTATTAAAATTATTATAGTTCACTTAAAATTAATATGTTATGCATCGTCCAGGGATCGAACCGAGGACAGGAGCGGATCGAATCAATATGTAAATTAATGAGTGATTTATTTAATGAATTTTGGAACTTTTCCCGAATCTCTAGCTTTAAAATTACGGATTTCCAAGATGGTGGTCTTGATGTCTGATAGGATGATGGTCGTAGAGGATTTAGAGTCTCTTTACGAATGTTGAACATGGTTTATTGAAATTATTATTTTTTACATAAAATTAAACATTATTGCATCGATCGGGTATCGAACCGAGGACAGGAATCCATCGAATCAATATGTAAATTAATGAGTGATTTATTTAATGAATTTTGGAATTTTTCCCGAATTTCTAGCTAAATAATTACGGATTTTCAAGATGGCGGCCAAATTTCAAGATGGCGGACATGACGTCATACTAGGTGACGATATATATGCTTTAAAAAAGTGGTGGGAGTCAATCTGCCTGCAGCCACCTCGGGGGAAGGATCGGTCGCCATTTTTAATTTTTTTTTGCACTCGTCGGGTTCGAACCGAGGACTCCGAGCTCCGTGTCGTAAATGTTTGTTTTTTAAATATTTTATTAAAAATTTTATTATTTAATTTGTTTTATGAATTTTAAATTTTTTTTCATTAAAATCGGATAATAAATTTAAAGATGGTGGCCGTAACGAAAATTGCAACGATGACGTCATAATTCAAGATGGCGGTCATGGTATCCTTATTCCTAGAAATGGCTTAACTGAGGCTTGAGTTAAGGATGCTTAAGCCAGTTTTAGGAATTTTCAGCCGCTGGGATTTTTAAGGACTAAAAACGGGAATTTTTCCCTCGAAACGGGAAATTTTTCCCTCGAAATGAGAAATTTTTAATTTGTGGAATTTTTTGAGATTTTTTGGCGGAACTTTTTTCCACAGAAATGGAAATTTTGGCGATTTTTGAGGAATTTTGGGCAAATTTTGCCCAATTTTGGCGGATTTTGACACATTTTGAAGGTCAAATGTCAAGGTCAAGGTCAAAGGTCAAGGTCACAACCATCCAAGATGGCCGCCGTGACGTCACAATCCAAGATGGCGGACACCGGCACCGGCACCAGCGCCTTAAAGCCTGTTTCCGGAGCCCCATTCGTATACTACTGACATCTGTTGCTTAAGTGCACAGTTCAGGTCTCTCAAGAATGCACCAAGTAAATTGATGGAAACTGAACACGTAAGCAACTGATCTAAGAGAAATCGGAGTAAAAACGGGTAACCGCTCCATTTCAACTGCATATTGTGAGACCGGCCTAAGAAGCACACTATCGTTACGCTTACACTAAAAGAAATTGGGAAGAACCCCTGAAAGGCCACAAGGATTCACGAGAGGACGCGAGTGACTCTTTTTTTTTACCTGGAAGGTTGCATCGGCGAATCTTTAAATGATCCTTGCAATTGTATTGGGAAGGTCAAACAGAAAATCCAACATCCTACAATATGCAATTTTCAAGGATTATTTTGGCAAAAATGTTTTTTAAGTGAGATTAGGAAACGTTCAGAGTCTCCAAGCGTAATAAAAATGTTGTCACAATGGCGTTCAAAGACCAAAGCAGGATCCGTTGGGGTTGTAAATGTCCTGATCCTCATGAGGAGCCCCGCCTCTGTTCCTGTTGTTTGGACGGATGCAAGGAGGCGATAAGGGCCACGATGTATAGCAAATCAAGTATAAGCAAATATTTAAAAAATAACTTCACCCTATCCCTTCGCCCCTCTGCGTAAAATTGCTTCCAACACCGTCCATCCGTCGCGAACACAAAACACATTGTGTATCATGAAATGTTGCCAAGTTATTTATTGAAAATGCGTTTAAATCCGATGCAAAATCTGCCAAAATTTGGTGTCACTACTTATAGACGAAACGAATAAGGAAATAATTAATTATTTAAATCAATACAAATAATATAACATGTTTTTAAAATTTAATAAAATATATAAAATATTTTTCATATCCCCATGCAGATTTATAACCCCTTACAGATTCCTTACCCGATTCAGATTGTCCTGAAAATTTGTGAATGTGAATTTTTTATACCTATGAAAATACTTGTAAGATTTAAAACGAAAAACGTGGGGCGATAACTGATGCTTGAACATTTGCATTGCAAATGATAGGAACTTTTGTGTGAGTTTTCTCAACAGCTACTCTCTACTCTCATTACTACTAGAGATATTCGTAAAGTAAGCTCCGTTTGGTCATTAAAAAAATTAACTCTTGAGAAAAAGTTTTTATTGACAGTTTTAGTTTACTACATATCTACTTCACATTTTCATATAATCGCCATTCAGTTCCGAACACTTTTCGTAACGCTTCACCAGTTTCTTTAAACTCAATGCATAGAGAATGAAACGGACGCCTTGGCCATAGGCATCATGGAATTCAAATACGCAATGCATGTAGCCTGAGTACAGGCGCTTAGTAAACATCTCCGGAAAACGTTTGAGCAATTTCCGTACTAGTCGAAAAATTATGTTTACCGTTTTTTTTGGGACGAAAAAGGAGTTATTTTGGTTGATCTAATGAAACGTGGTGTCAACAATTACAGCAAAACTTACAACAATTATAATGGTCAACTAGTTCAATTTCCAAGCGCCCTACGTTTTCTTTTCAAATCTTGCGAATGCTTTCATAGGTTTTTAAAAATTCACCATTAATAATTTTCAGAACAATCTTATTCGGGTAAGGAATCTGTATGGGGTTATAAATCGTATGGGGCAAGATACATTATTCTATACATTTTAGTCCGTTTTAAAAACGTGGTGGTTAAAAAATCACTTAAATAATTATTTTATGCTCTTTAGTCTTGTGGTGCGAGTTAATAGGCCTATTGCATTGTCATCCAGTTCTGAGTTATGTTAAAAGTTTTCATTACTCTAGCTCATTGGGATATTATTTCAAAACCGATTACAAAATTGTACCAAACAAACAGATAAGAAAGCGAATTAATAAACACATGCTAAAATATTATGTCTCAAGTTAAAGCTGAAAAATAATTTACAAGTGTAATTAAAAAAACTAAAACTAAAACAGCGATTATATTAAGTTGATATATAATGAAGAATTAATTTTGTTTTAACTACGTAACCAATGTCATCTCCGTAAGAAAATATAAATTCGCCTAGCATTCTGCTACGCGTTGAAGTAAAAAATTCTCCATTACATGCTCTATAAGTAGCAGAAATCCATTGAATTGGTAACACGTGGTTTTTGTAGAAGATAGCTCATTTACCTTGCGCGCGGCATCTAGTTTTGTCCTTGAGAACTACAGCTGGTCTCGTGAGTTTTTTTAATGATATTGGTTCAAAGAACTGCCGTCAGAGGCGCTAAATTCCGTGACCCCACCGTAGCCAACCTACATCGTACAATTGACGTCCATGGCGCAACTCCAGCGCTGCAGACTTCGTAGCGGACATTTGGAGTACTGTTATTAGGCAGATCGATTAAATTATTCGTGCTTGGATTGGTTTGAGTTGTTACATCTTTTTTAAATTTAATAATGCGGTTTTTCAAAATTATTAATGCATGTTTGATTTTCTTTTGTAACCATATAATTAAAATTTTACAATAAAAGCAAGGATTTAAAGCTTACTATTTCAAAACCTTTTTAATAGGGCATCTTGTCAATAAAAATTGTAATTATACTGTAGATAAAAACCACTAAAACGTAGAATTTTAACATCTCAAACTCCTTAATGGATATTTAAAATTTATTGTTTAATAAATATATATTACGAAATGAATTGGGTTTTTATGTACTGGCTAAATGCGATCAAAAAATGTTGCAAGGTTTCCCTAAAAAATGCTTATTAATTTTTGCTCGGACTGCATGAAGTTAATGTAATTACGAAAAATACAACATACACGAAAATAAAACCCATGTGTTAAACATAAAGAAACACGATAACACTGACGATTGCAAACAAAAACGCCGGGAGATTATGCATTACACGGTACTAAAATACTCTGGTTACCTATAAACAGGCGCTTCTGTCTCGTTAAGCATTTTTTTTTATTTATTTAATATTAGAGTATTTGGATACGTAATTGCAATAAATTTAGCACATAGTCTCAATTAAAACTCAAAACCTAAAACTCACATTAAAAATAATAAAGATGCAAATAATCTTTCACGTGTTACATTCCAAACACCATCATTACCTCGCCTACCAAAACAGTTTATTCATAACAATTTTTTTTTTACTTTTTTCAAATAGCTTATTTATTGAAGAGATACGTGCTTAAATATCAGCATTCACTCATACGTTTATTGCAAGGTTTTCCACTTGCGTGGCCATAAATTTTAAAAAATTCTGCAAACATTCTGCGTTTAAAGTGTGCTCAACAGTTTACTTGGCCTAGAAAAAAAAAGTTATTAGCAATGTATTTTCAATAAAAGCTTGAAATTTCAAATTCGCAAGCTATCGTAAACTTTGTGTCAATGAATATGCTGATACGGGTATCACACAATAAATTAGTATAAAACACGTAAAAGCGTTCAGAAATATTGGAATTTCTATCTCGGATTGCTTTTAATTATTTCTACAATTATGTGATCAAAATTCCTTAAACATTCTTAAGATAAATCATTTAAATTCTGCAGGTTGATCTCCGAGTTAAAAAAGTTAAAACTTTATAATCACATTTCTTTAAACAAGTATTATTGTGTAATGCAAGCATTCAGTATGTCCAGAAACAAAGGCAGCCATATTAGGCAGTGAAAGTTCTTGAAAGTTAAACTGTTGAACAACTTGAAACGCCTGCAAGTTAGGCCACTGGTTGGATAGTAAAGCGTTGATGGTGGTGGCCTGTTACGCATTATGTCCAGTAAAAGTAGTGTGTTTACTGCTGCAGAACCTCTACATAATTGTTTCAGGGGTAGCAAAAAAAACTTTACTGTTGAGTCTCAAATAAGCCCTTGATAAGTTAAATCAAAATAGTAGATATTTGTTAAAATTTATTCACATAAATTCCTTCTCAGGAATGTTATATATTTAACTGTTTTTCTTTTGTTTCACATGAGTTGAGGTAAAACGAAGTGAGCTGTGCTTGCAGACAAATCGGTGCAATACGAAAGTAGTGAATCTAGTGTAATTTAGTGGTTCAGAAATAATGCCATTAAAATGATTTTGTATATATGCCATAAAATAAAAAATTGGCTTTATATATCTATACTATTTTTAATGACGATCGTTAATGAAAGCTAATCGTTAATTCTACGTGGTTAAGCACAGTTACTGCCTTAAAAATATAATCCTTTATTTATTTTTTTTTACAGTTTCAACGCTAAACTTTGCCCAATGTTTTTGGGTTTGTCGCAATCATGGCGCAGACTGAATGGCTGGAAGAAATGTGGCATCGAGCATCTCATCCTTAGATTACAGTGTGCATTAAAATGGGTATTTGCTTCTCTTTCCAATTCACGATTTCTGCCATTAGCGCTGTCGTTGTTTCGGTGTGTATGCTACCAGATGCATGCCATAGAGTGAAAAAGTTTCAGACACAAGTAATGAAAATTTGTTTAATGTATCAGAAAAGTTGTATTTTATAAGGTAAAATTTGGAATGAGAATTGTGAAAACATTTTCTGGTGTATTTCATCAAGAGCATCATCTGATAATTCTAATTTTTTATTTCCAATTTTTTATATCCAATTTTTTATTTTAAAGACGCCATTTGAGTTACAACCATTCTTAACACATTTTTTAAATCATTAAATTTAAGAAGTTTTCTCTTTTCATAATTGCACACACTTTCATGGAATGTCTTGTTATTAATGGTGACAGGGTGTTACAAATAGATTCTTGTTTGAAATAATAATTGTTTATTTGTTTTTTGTCAGCTCGACTATAACTGTAATAATACTATCATTAGACAGTATTTTATGGTCTTAGAAAAATTAAGAAATAGTGTAACAACAAGTGCAATAAAACTTATTATGATTAACGTTGGTATACAGAAAAAGACTTTTAATTTTAACGATCGGATAGTAACTACCAATCTGGAAACAAAGCTGGCCATTCAATCTCAAATGCAATCTAAGCGTGAAACAGACTGTAGTTAATGCATGCATGACTACAGCCTGCGACCGAAGGGCTTTATAGTCCGCGAACTCGCGCGCGCCCGACCGGCCGACGTTCAACCGGCCGACGTTCAACCGGCCGACGTTCAACCGGCCGACATTCAACCGGCCGGGCGAGCATTTAACCTTTCCACGCCTCGTCGACTCTGTTAACTGTCGCTGCGGATGCTGTCGAATACCCCCCCTTTTCCATTCCTTCGCCACGGCTATCACCCCTCCCCTCCCGTAGACACCACCCCCCCCTCCAACGGCACCTTGATCAAACTGCCACTCCCCCTTCGTTCCTGACCAGTTAAGGCTGGCTGTCAGCCGAGAGAGGTCTCCACTGTCGGCTGCTTCAAAGTCGCGACGGTGAATATATCTTGGAGCGCACAATTATCAAGGGAGTAGTTTCCAAAATTTTACTGCTTCTGCAAGTAACATGCCACCCCCCCCCCCCCGTGGTTTTAAATGATTTGATAATATAACCACGGGTGATCGTTTATTAATGATTTTACCAGTTAAATAAATGTTTGTTTACTTTTTTTTTAAAGTTTTTAGCTATACTTCCTAAATCAATAAAAAAATTCGTTTTCCAAAATAAATAAATACCTTTCGGCACAGCCTACAGGCTTATGTAGATTTTGAAGTATATATTTCTTCTGAGAATGTTTTGGAAACTTCTATAAACTCCTGGGACATTTTAAGAACTTAATGTACATAAAAAAATCATATATGTTCGCCAATATTAAAAAAAGATTGATTAAACATTTTATAATATTCCACTAGGCGAAAATATTTTGAATTTTTTTTAACTCAATGCAGCTAGCACTGAATGTCTTGACGAATTCATATTATGCCTACTAAGTAGAGGTGTAAAAGTAACGAAAAAAAGCGTACCCGTATGTATTCGTTACTATAACAATTAGTACTCGTTACTATCGTATCGTTACGTTACTCGTTACTTCTGATACCGCATAAGGCAGCAACGAATCGAGTCATATTGCGTACGCGTACAGTATCAGTATGACGTCGCGTAAATAATAATAAATAGAATATAAACAATTAACAATATTTGATAATTAACAGTTTTTGTTAACCAAGAAACAAATCTCATTAGAGCGGCTTAATTATATTATCTCTTTTAAGATAAGAACAACAAAAAAAGTGAAAATACGCGATAATAAAAAACTAAAACATACATATTTATAATTTGTAAAAAAATACTTTCTTACGTTGTTTCTGTTCCAATCTCAAACTTTGTCTACACACACAATACCTTTTAATAAACAGTAAAAAACTTGGACGACGAATTTCCAAATTATACTTTACTTAATAAACAAACATCGTTCTTTGTAACGTAAATTCATCGAATATGCGCGCGCATGCGTGAAACATACGAAAAATGCGAGTAACGAAATGCGACCGTGTGTAACGTTTCGTTACTCGTTACTAGACGGCGCACCCGTTACTCAGTACCGAATACATACGGTTTGCTACAGCTCTACCACTAAGGTAGTTCAGCAATTGTTTTTGACCTTCAGACACTATTTTTCATCCCTTGCACTAATACATAATCGAATAATTTTTTTGGACAAAGGTTTAAGGTAATATTAAGATAGTTATAAATAAAATTTGACGAATTTGATACTAAGGATGTTTTAATTTTTTTCCAACCCTGTTTGTACGGTAATATTTTGTTCCATCAAAAATTTTGTTTCAGCTTAAGGTTTTGGATAAAGTTTAGGAGTTTTACAATAAATTATAACAGATTTGATAGTATTTCTATTAACAAAGTAATTACATTTGTCACCCTTGTTATTTCCACCCCTTGCAGTGATGGTTTGTTACATAAAATTTACTTTAGACAAAAGATTTCAACAAATTAAAAAGTTAAACAAAATTAAACATTATTTCAATATAGTACATGGTAGGGAA
Source organism: Bacillus rossius redtenbacheri (assembly GCF_032445375.1). Lineage (NCBI taxonomy): Eukaryota > Metazoa > Arthropoda > Insecta > Phasmatodea > Bacillidae > Bacillus > Bacillus rossius. Next base: position 28,500,467 of record NW_026962013.1, on the reverse strand, counting down.
TTTTTATTTATTTTCTTATTTCAACCCCGTTTTTTTTAACTCCTTACAGTAATGGTTTTTATTATCAAAACGTTTTTCAGACAAAAGTTTTAGATTAAAATTGTAAGATTTACAAACAATGTGAACGGATTTTATGGTATTACTGCTAAGGAAAATATTAATTTATTTTTATTCACCCCTCTTTACCCTCCCCTTGCAGCAATGGTTCGTCTCATCAAAAAATTGTTTCAGACAAAATATTTAGATAAAAAAATTATAAGATTTACAAACAATTCGAACGCCGTTTTGCGTGATCACGATACGTCTCGGCTTCCGTATGATTGCTAGAGACCGGAAAAATTCGCGGATTCATTTCACGATATGATAGAATCCAAACAACTGTACCTTTATATTGCTTCTCTGATTAGCTCACAGTTTATCTGAAGGACTTTGAGCCAATGAAAAACCTTTAACCAACAAAGTATCGAATCGCAAGCGTCCCAGTTGACACGTGTTACGAGTCGGTAACCTATGAGCAGGTGGCATTTGCCTGAGTATGTAGGGTATTGTGGAGTCTATCCTAGAGGTCGTCTTAAGCACGAATTTTTCCAGTCTCTAGTGATTGCTAGAGACCTGCGAAATTCGCGGATTCATTGACCTCTAGGATAGACTCCACAGTCCTTTAAATACTCGCGGAAATGACACCTGTTCATTGGCTACTGACGCGTGAGACGTCTCAACTAGGCTGTCCGTAATTCGGCACTTTCTTGGTTTAGTGTTTCCCATTGGCTCACAGTTTCCCGGATAAAATGTGGGCCAATCGCAGAAGCGGTATGAAGGTATAGTTGTTTTGATGCTAACCTATCGCGAAATGAATCGGTGAATTTTGCATGTCTCTAGTGATTGCTAGAGACACGGAAAATTCGCGGGTTCATTTCGTGTTATGCTAAAATTCAAATAATTATACCTTAGTGCTGCTTCTGTCATTGGTTCACTGTTAATCTGGAGGACTGAGGGCCAATTAGAGGCCCTCACTCACAGAAGTGCTGAATCACAGGCCACCCAGTCGAGACGACTCACAAGTCAGCAGCCAATGAACAGTTGGCATTTGCCCCGAGTGTGTAGAGGATATTGGAGTCCATCCTGGAGGTCATTGAACCCGCGAATATTCCGGGTCTCTAGTGATTGCACGACGGGCCCCGGCCCGGCCACGTGGGCGTGACGTCATCGCGGGACGGTCGTGACACCGCCCGGGGTCTAGTTGACGCGCGGGGGGTCGGCCGCCGGTTGCAACACGTGCGACCCCGACCCGGTCTGCGTGACTCACCCCCCGCGGTGCGCAAGCAGACAGGGTGGGGGGAGGCCGAGACCCGACAATCGCCGGCGACCCTGAGGCCCGGGTGCGCTACAGTGGCGGATCCAGAGGTTCACCTCGGAGGATTTCAGAATAGCCGGAGAAAAAAATATCCTAAAATTACTAAATCTGTATTTAATCCACTCACACTACACATAACATCCAACCACCAGATTTTATGATTCTACAAGAAATTCAATAATTATATTAAAATATTTTATTGGTTTCAGAAACAATCATTTTTGTCGGCAATATTAATGTAGCAGACAACTGGTTTTTCGGGGGGGGGGGGGGGGGAGGCCATTTGCCCCTGGTGCCCCCCCCCTCCCCCCCCGATCCGACACTGGGTGCGCACAACTTCAGAAGAAACCACGCCATCTGAGATCTCCGAGCGGTGTCTGTTAGCGGATAAAGCACTTATTAAGAATGAATACACCGAGGGCTGATCGGTAGTTATTTTTTCCTCTTATTACTGATTTTTAAACATCTTAGCTCTCGGTATTCAGCGTTTTTCGGGAGTAATTTTTTTTAAAAAAAAGGGGGGGGGGGCGGAAGTCGATGAACGGAATTTTCACCAAAGATGGCGGACCGACGCGTAGCAACATAAAACCCGTACATAATTTAGTCACTTTTCGTAAACATACCAAACGTGTTGGTGAGCTGATTGAAATGTTATGATAGTGAAATTTGCCGTGCAATATATTTGGTAAACTAATTTAATCACAGTAAAAAAGAAATCACAAGTTTTAAAATACGTAAGAAAACTGGCTTTACAAAGACTATAATACATGCTCTCCTTAATTCTCAGGACGCTTAGTAGCGAGGTTCAAATCTCGTCACTTGAGGTCGGTTTGTACCTCGTCCTAGTTACGACCCTGGAGGTGAAAAGTAAAAACATAATTCTCCTAAATTATTTTCAAGTATATAGAAATAAATTAAAAAAACCTTGAAATTTAAGAAGAAAAATTAAAGAATAAATGGATGAAAAATATACATAATTATTTTCAATATATATATGAGTATAATTATGGGTCCTGAACAGTGACTGTTGACAACTTGTTCCGCATGTTTGCAAATAAAGACGAACACTCTACAGCATATAACTGATAATATTACAACTTTTTATGAGCAACATAAAATTATTATACGGGCTGCCAGTTGGTCGACACTGACATAGTCGATACCAAGTCTTCATTAGTCGCGGCCACAGTTCGCTCTCTCTCTCCGCGTCGCAAGCGATTCATTAGTGCGATTTTCAGGATTTTCTAATTGGCTGGTAGTTTCTTCAGGGCGTGTCGAATTAGGCTAATAGTGATCCAATGACGAGAGTAATTAGAATGTGTCAAACCTCTGGACAGAATAGAGCTTACAGCTCACTGTTACGAGGCTGCTGGAGACGAGGCAGGCCAGTCGGCCCAGCGCAACGCGCAGCGGAGGCCCCCATCTCCCGGACACAGGTAGCACCCGGTTAGAGCGGCGCCTGTCTGTCCCTCTCGAGTGTTCGGCACGTCCCTAGAGCCCCGTCCGCGTGAAGTGGCGTAACCGGGACGCCACTGTTCTCGGAGCTTCGGGATTCTGATGACGCGACACTTCTGAGGGCTACGAGACCTTTTCAGGGCGGAAATTGACATATGTATACTAGTTGGACACCGCTGGTATGTGTGTGCGAGGACTGGTGGCGATAGTGGCTAATCCTCAGAGCGATCTGCGGGGGCAGTGAAGTGAAGATGGTGAGTGATCCCTTGGCGAGCGATAGCGGGCGACGAGCGACGGGCTTCACGTGAGGAGATGGGTGCATCCGGAGCTGTGTTGTTTGTGCGTCGGACCAGCGAGCAGTGCGAAAGAGTGTGTGGAGACCGAGGTGCATGTTAAGAGACGAACAGTAGAGAGAACCACACTTTTTAACCGGGCTCTATTGGTGAGAGTAAACGTGGACTTATGAAGTTGTGATTAATTTATGGACAGACATTTATTGTGGTAATTTAAGATATAGTTTTATAAGTAAAGCTGTATTTAATTAATTTAGCTATCCTTTCGGACCTTTTTCCCTGCTAGTAACAATACATTGCGAAGTGAGAAAATATTTTTTCCCCCCATTACCTACCTATATTTACATTATTGAAGGTAGGTTGATATATATTATACACTAATTTATTTTCTACAAATTTGTAGGTATTTTTTTAAAAAATATTGTTTTGTTATCAGTTTATAGCATCGGTACTAACTCCCAATAGTTAAGTGAACTGTTAAGGTGGTAAAGAAAAAGAAAATGTAATTTTTATTTTATTCTTTTTGTAACTGTAACTCGTTGGAAAATTTTACCGATTTTGCAGAAATATTTTCCGATAAATTACAGGAAATATTTTTTTCCCCCTAAAATTATTATTTTTTCCCTGAAAAATAACATCTCTAAAGATACTACCACAAAAAAAAAATTATAATTCCACGGGCTTAGTTTTTCCAGAAACGAGGGCAGCGCGTTGGACGGTAGTAATTCGATGGTAATTGCCGTTAGATCGACAGAGCGTGAAGTTTGCCGCCACACCACTTGTCTCGCCAAGGCAGTCCAGTTGGCCGACTAGGCGAGCTGACCACTAGGCATGTGTGCGGTTCCGCTCAACTTGTTCAGCGCGCACGTCATAGTACGTACTGTTTTTTAAATTTGAAAAATTCTCTTTACCGTAACTGCGCATAATTAAGCATGGCATGTTTGTTAAGGGCCCCGTCTAGCCAGGCGTAAATTCGGTGCGCAGAGCTTCAAAAAATTAATACACGAGATTTGAAAACTGCTCAAGATTATACATTGGGGTCTGTTCACGAAAAAACATTTATGGATACGCTATGGGCGGATGATTACTTCTGTTTCCGTGTTTCGTTTTCAAAACTAATTTTTAGAAAAGTTGAAATTGCTAAAACGTATTTTTTTCAGATTTTTTTTGCAATGAAACACCCATTACAGAGTTTTTTTAATCACTCAAGGGACTTAATTTATACGCCTAATATTATTACAGTTACCACTCAAAATTCATATTTGCCGCGCCAGTTCAGAGCTGTCATAACTAAGAAACGCACAACTTTAAGACAAAACTTAAAAAAAAAAAGATAGAATGTTCTAAGTTATGGCTTTAAGTTATTAATTACTAAGTTACGAACTTCTAAGTTACGACTTTCTAAGTTACGACTTTCTAAGTTACGGCTTTCTAAGTTGTATATTTCGGCGTTGTGTGTTTCTAAGTATGGAAGTTCCGAGTTATGTAGTTTTTCAAGAATTCTAAGTTGTCTGTTCTAAGTTGTAACTTTCTAAGTTATTTGGGGACCCCCTTAGAGGCATCCTTAGTCATCCTGTCTCTCTGATAACAAATAAACCCCTCGGTGAGCGAGCCCCTTATGCGGCTGTTTAATTTCGTAATGAATAAGGAAAATAAAGCTCCTCGAATTAAGGTGCCTGCCTACTTGGTCACCCAGCCGTGTGCTGTGGTGGAGTTATATATGTTAAATATTATTTAGAAATGAATTTATAAATTTCGAGGGATAAAAGAAAAACATATTAATAAGAGTATTTCAAGAAACTTCTATCCCTCACCAGATTTTGCATATGTTAAAGCTTTTAGAGGGGCGGGGGGAGGGAATGATGGCTTGGTGAAATATAATTAAAATCTTTCAGTGAAAAAACGTTTTATTTTAAAGCATATAATTTACTTTTAGTTGTTCGTCTTAGTGCAGTACTTATTGACACTTCGTGCATCACTTACTTAAACCATTTTAAAGTGTAAGTGATTATGTAATTTATTACATTTTACGCACATTTATTTGGTATGACTGAAGAACCAATGTGAATTGAAGACGGTGTTTTTAAAACTTTTAAACACTGTAAAGATACTCAATAACACAGACAATCAAATCTACAATTTTTTTTATTTGACAGCTATATTATTCTTTTTAAAATGCATGGTGCAATTTTTTTAAATTATAAAGTGATATTACGGAAAAAAACACTAAAACCGTGCTAATAGTGTAAATCACGTAGAACCCATGGCTGGGACAACTTGTATAAGCGTGCAAAAAAAAAAGGGGGGGGGGACAACTTTACCGAGGCTGTAGCTAGAGCTCGTTATTTCAACGCGTCAGTGAAACACTGCAAAAAAATTCATTGCTTTGCTAGTAAAATATTTTACGATCTACTAAGCAAACACCAGAACATAAAATACTCTTAGCAGCGAGTGATTTTATAAAATACAAGGTTCAGTTTCTCAGAAAGGTTCAACTTATAGCTTTTAAATTCTTGTGCGTAGTTTCTACGATTATATAACTAAGTTATAGGAAGCTGGAATCTATTCTCACGTTGATTCTTTCTGTGATATGTACAGTAAGTCCATAAAATAATGTCCCAGTTGTAAGATTTAATAGTATCAGCTGTAAGTGTTGTAGAGTGTTGGTTCAAGGTCACAATTACAGAGTAACTAAAACAGTTTTAGATAAGTGCATGCGCGAATAATGCTATGTTGTTTTCTCGCTTTCAGCGCGAAAGAATGGCTTTTACTCCAATTAGTAGAGGGTGAACCTGTAAACTTTATGTTTGCAACAGGATCGAGTCCTACCCCATTGGAATCTCTTTGTACGAGAGTGGTTGAACGTCGAAGTCCTTGACCGTTGATTGGTCGTAATGGTCGAGTCGACAGAGCTCTTTTTCGTTGGCTTCCACGTTCACCTGACGTAACACCCTGTGATTTTTTTTCCTTTGGTGCTTTATAAAATAATGTGTCTACGTTCCGCCGCTGCCTAATGATTTGCCATAGTTTAAACACCGGATTGAAGAGGCTATTGCTTCCATAATTCCGGACGTGTTAACCAAAGTGTGGTAAGAATTTGGACTTTAGGTTGGGTGTGTGTCGTATAACTAAAGGTGTAACATATGTAAGAAAATCTAGGTTAGTTTACCTTCAATTTGATGTATGATTTGTTGTAAATAGTCTAAATTAAACTGTTATAATATACCATAGAAATTGGGACATTATTTTATGGACACCCTATATTTTATTTTAAATATCACACTTTCTACCATGATAAACTCCATACAACTTTACACAATGTACTTTCCTCATTGGATGCTGCCACATTTCATCATCCGTCCTGATCCTATGTATTGGGTCATTTGAAATTTCTTTAACCCTATTGGTTTCTTGTCCTTCAGCATTGCCTTCAGGGCGTGTATAAAACTACCAATGATTAAAAACGAACACAATTCAATTTTACGTTTTAATTTTCTCTCCAAATAATAAACGCGAATTTAAAGGTTCGATGCATAGTTATTAAGTAACATTTAGGACAATTTTTTTCCATCCCGATATATCACATCGTCTGCAGAGGACGCGCAACATCGTTTTGCACACATTGCTCTGAAACTATTCAAAATAATTTTTTAATTATATTTTAACAGTAATATATTACATAAAAAATTAGGGCAATGAAAAATTCGCCGGTTCATTGACCTCTGGGAATAGATTCCATAGTAGTGCTTTACATACTAGGGTAAATAACAACTATTCATTGGCTGTTGACTTTTGAGACGTTTAATCGGCGGGTAGTCTGTGATTCGTTACTTTTCTGGCTAAAAGATTCTCCATCCAATTAGCGTGCTTCACATAACGGTGATCCAATAAAAAAAGCACCACTGTTATGTAAGTACTTGAATTTCAGCCTATCGTGAAATGAATACGTGAATTTTTCCATTTTATAATAATAAACGTTTAAAAGCAACAATTAAACATCGTGACGTTATATTCAAGTCAGAAACACACGTTTCCTGAAAACGAGTGATATTCAGCACAACAGCAACAATTGTGGATTTAATACAATTATTTAGACATATGCTATTGCAATTTTGCAGTATGTGTCATCGGAAAAATTCAATAATGCCAAATAATAAATGAAAATAAAAACAAAAATCACAGAGAAGAAGCCTAAATCAACTGATGTCGAATATATGGACCAAACGATGAAACTAAAGAGGTATTATGGACAATGCAATGACGACAGCATAGATGAACACATTTAAACTTTAAATATCAGACAGCACAGAATTCCATGAAAGGAATTTAGTCATGAAGAAATAATAACAACATAGACGAACACAATGGGTTAACAACGACGAGACAGTTTCAACAAGAACAGTAAATGCAAACGCATTTACAACGCACCAAACATACAAACATAGATGAAAAATAAACAGGTATTATGGTACTATGTGATAACATAATGACAACAGCAACGAACACAGTGGATTATTTTATGACGAAACAGTTACGACGTTTCGGGAACTGGCATCTGTTTCCGTCATCAGGCATAAACAAACTGAGGAATATTTTCCATGAGAGAACAGTGCAAAAATGCAATGGCGTATGTCCAAAAAATTGTATTAAATAAAAACATCACATTGCATAAATCATTTAAAGAACGTAAAAAAAAGTCGGACTTGCATTCGGGAGAAATGGTTTAGACCCTGTTCCATTAATCCATACTGATTAAAGTTCTCCGTGAATTTCCGAAATAACTCCACGCAATTGATGGGATAGTTATTCGCCACAGGCATTGACTGATTGCTTTCCCAGTTTACACGTCCTATGTGTCCGTATGCAATTACTTCGGTGACGACGAGACACGAAACCGAATAAAGTCCGTGTCACACGGTTGAAACTTAACACCTTTAAATTTACGAAGAACGCTAGTTACAAATTATACCGGGATATTCGTAAATTTTCGAATTAGCTTCAAATTATTTATGGCACTGATTTTTCATATTCTGAATAGGAATCAACAATGATAATCTAATTATACTAAAAAAAAATTACATTAACAATACCCATCTTGTGTTTACCCTGTTTACAACCAAACACTCAACTCGAAGTCGGAAACATGAGTAGTGTCTAAGAAGATCCAGCTATCTGAGATTACGAAGAACTCTTCCTTTGTTTCAGGTAAGTTCTTTGTTGAAAAATACGTTAGTTTACTGTGATTTCTTACAATGCACGTAACTTTTTTCAGATTCGGCAGTTTTCGAAATTAGTGCCGAAGGCGCCTATTTCCTAACCGTCGTTTACAGGGCATCACGCGATGTTTTTTTTTTCTCGGGAACTTGTGTAAACTTATGTAAATTTGTAAACGGAACAACACACAAGATGGCGGAAGGATACGCAGACCGTCGGTACTACTTTAGAGGACCGTCGTATCCGAGACAATTTGTACGACACGGACTGTACCTAGCACCAACCAACCCACACGGCTCTCAAGGACAAGTTGCGCGCTACACAGTAGCAGAAAACCCCGCGTCTGAATGCGACGTACAGGTCTTTTTTATATTATTCGTCACATGGTCGATCACGTTCGATCAGAGGGAGTTGGTCCGAATGTTCCGCCTGGAATCGGTCACAATAGATTTCCTCCTTCCTGGCACGGACGGCAGCAAGAGAGAGAGAGAGAGAGAGAGAGAGAGAGAGAGAGAGAGACAGAGAGAGAGAGAGAGATAGAGAGACAGCGTAGCCTTTCTCCGATACTCAAGGCAAAAGCTGGCAACGGCAGGTTACAATCGTTTCTCAATCACAATAGGACTTCAGTATCCTTTTTTTCTACCAGAGACTCCGTAATAATGAGCATTGTTTTACACAAGTCATCCGGAAAGAAAATAAGATTCTTCTAACAGAGCAGTGGAATTAAGAAATAGAAAAAAAAAAATTAGTCAACGAACGATAAATTGTAATTTTTTTAAAACTTTTGGACATTAAAACGTTTATAGTTTTACACTGTACGTCATAGAAAAATCTCTAGAACTGATAAACATACATAAAATAAGCCAAAATCAGCTGATGTCAAAATTTAAATGCATAGACAGCGTAGAGAATTCCGAGAAAGGAATTCGTCAGAAAAATATCACAGGACAGCCGAACACAGTAGGCTGAGGATGACGAAACGTGTACAAAAAGAGCAGTACATAAAGACAAAAAACGACCTTTGACAACACAGTGGCAAACAGGTAAACCCAACAATCGCACCAAACAGATATTCTTGACAACACGACGACGACAGCACAAAGGAACACAGCATGCTTCCTAATCATCTCTTTGACAAACCGTGTAAACCAGCAATTGCGTATGGCTGATAAAAAGTTTGAAATCAATATTTGTTTCTTTGTAAGAACCATTCAAAGTTACAGTTGAGAAATGGAATTTAACAAGAACGAGGTTTTTTTTTTCCACCCAGCGCAAACAAATAAAATGTTATCAAACTTACGATACTTACTTTGAACATGGAATTACAAGGATAATCCTTGAGTATGAAAATTAATCTTTGAAACTTGCCAAGTCTACAGATAAAATAACACTATTTTTTATTACATATTTTTCTGTTTAAACATTTCGCAACAAAAAGAGAAACAAGAAGTCGCAATTCAGTGTAGTTTCCACGAATATTCACTTTTTTAATACTATGAATAACTCTTCGTTTATTTTACGTACATCATTTTCGAAAAGTCCGTAAATTTACTGTAACTTCGAACTGCGTAGGTATACTTATATACAAGGAATTAATAAGCGGGTTAAATTGTATAGCTAAATTAAGGATCTCACGTTTCGAAATATGTTCATCGCCTATTATTAGGTTTCAATGAAAATAACTCTTAAGTCACGCGAATAGGCAGATATTTTGCTGAATTAATCGAGAGCACAAACATAGTGTTTGAATTCTCACCTCACCGATATTGCGTTTTGATTTTCAAAATTTTACAACCTTTCGCTGTCGCAGAATGATTTTATTTAAATAATTTGGGGCAACATTCTTATTTCCCATAAGTATTTGTAACGTGTTGTTATCCTCCATTTATTTTAATGATTTAATTTTATGATAGCCCCAAGTTTTTGCGTGTTTGTATAACTTTGTTCAGTTATGTGTTCCTTCTTAAATACCGTCTATGTCATTTCAAAAAAAAAAAAAATCAGTTGCGCAGCTACAACTGCAAAGGTGTACACAATCATTGGGAAACACTTTAATCCATATTCGTGTTATGTTTCATACATATACTGCAGATGTTGGTCTGTCTAGTTCAGAATCACGCTGTATGAAACTATAATGTCTTTGGGTCCCCCACATTTTCTCTCGCGACTATTTGTTAATGTCTCAATACTTTGCTGCGTAGTGCGAGGTCATCCTGAATATGGAAATAGTTGATTTAACTCCAAACTTCTTTTGTAAATGTTTGATATATCATAACTTAAGTTAAACGTGCACACCAATGGCATAGCGGAACGTGTGAACATTAGCCAATCTTTATAGCGTTTTATATATTCTATGCGAGTTAATGAAACACTTTCACAGTATTTCCACACAAATATCATTTCAAGCCATTTCACTCGAAATCAAAAGAGATAACCATATCATATTTAAATATAGTTCTAATTATGTTTTGCTGCAATGTATTGATTTGAGAAGCGATTTTTCATGTGTAATTAAGTCTAGAATTAATTTATATTTTTCTTAAGCGAATATTGATGATGATAATGGGTACTCGCAAAACCTTTACTTTTACAATTTTTTAAAAAGCATATTTAAAATTTAAAAAAAAAATTGAATTGTTCAAAAAGATGCGTACATGAATTGGGTTAAAAATTTAATTGCCCCTCTGTTCCGATTACTACATAAGTAAAGACTCGAAACGAATTTATTACTTTTGTAAAACTGTAGTGTAGCGAATTTTCATTTTGAAATATCAATATGCACATGAACATTAACAAAAAAATATTTGTTGTTTTGGAACTCACTTTTGTTTTAACCATTAACGGGATAACATAATTATTGAATTGATAGGTTTTGTACTAATGCTTGATAGTTATGCAGCCAGTTTTTCAGAGCTGCATGGCAAGAAACTCTCAAACAAACAATTTGTGTGGGTTTGTCTGATTCAGAAGCTACATTATTTCTTAAAAAGAGATTATAGTCGAAGATTTATTAATTGGGATCATTTAGGTTGTAATAACTCCAGTGAAGCATTTATACCTAATTGGTTTTTTAAATTTCGTCTTTTTAAACAGATTAAAAGGGTAAAGTTTACGAAAAATAATTCCAGAACTTTTTACTACTAAATTTATTATGAGGTTTATCTCACACATTATGCTTGAATTGTTTTCACATTTCAAAATGTTTACTTTGAAATATTTTAGTAATAAGACTATGGATCTTTATTTATATCTATTATCCATACGTTAAAATTACTACTGTGTGATCATCATGAAATCAAGGTATCGATTCCGTATTCTGAAAAAAATGTATGCCTTCTTAAGTTTCTAGTGATTTCCTTAAAACTAATATTGGGAACATAAAATTAATAAAAAGATACAAATCATCATAGCCAAAGGATACAGTTAACTTGATAATCTTTAAAAATTGCCTAATTTCCATAAACATTGGTAACTATCAAATAGGTACAAGTATTTTGCAGCCAAAAATTAGATAAAAACTTAACATCAAGTAAAAAATTGAATGTAACATACATTGACAGATGCATTTGATCTTTTTGACTTCTTCTGAGGGAAAGCGTTCTCTTCAAATTGGCTATTACAAAACAAAAGATTTAAAAAAACTGGAGTAACCATATTTTTTTGCGATAACCCCAGGAAAATATTCATCAAGTATTGATTAAAAACCACCCATTTAATTTCACAATGATATTTCTTCCATGAACCGATCTCAGGGAGGTTGGAAAAACCATCTAAAAATGTAAGGATATATAATTTGAATTTTGAATTTTTTTAACACACTTAAACAATTTAGAAGACCGGTTTATATGGAATGGAAAAAGTTTAAAACTTGGAGGGTAAAGTAAACTGTCTTCCACTTGCACTCTCGGATCACGCGAACATGATAAACGCCAGCCAGTTCTGTAGTTAAAATCGTGTGCCTCCGCCGAAAACGATAATAAAAAAAAAACTAGTTCGAGAAGGGGGGGTATCACGTCTGCAACGCCTTGTTACGCGATGTTATCAGAGTGTTAACGACGCGGATCGGCGTCACGTAACCGTAACAAGGCGCGTGTTCGGTCGTCGAGCAACAGGTATCGCAGCTTGTTGACTTTTTTAAAAAAAAAAAAATATTTTAACGAGGGTGTTTATGGGAGGTTTTCCACGAGTGATATCAAACGGTTCACGCTCGGGTGCCGAAAAGGCTAAAATCTCCGATGGTTTTATTATTTTTTTAAAGTGAAACTACTTGACACGTCGTTGGGTAAGTGTCTAGCAGAAGACGTCAGGCATGCAGATTTCGCGAAAAGATTTCGAGACTAGATGAAAGTTAAAACACTATAGCATCGTCGGTGTTTCGTGATTGGGTGAGTTTCTCCCAGGTACATATAGATTGTTACAACACCAATCACAGTGATTCAGTGCGGAAGTAAACGCGTCCTGAGAGGCCCAGTCAAACAAGGCAACGACTTCTCTCGCTAGACGGCCGCCAATCACAAGGACGAAACCGTAGGTGCGGGTATACTTTGATGCAGTCTAATAACTGTTCAGATCTTTTCGCGAAAAATGCCTGCCCCTAGTCATTGGTGCGTAACGAAAATGTATCTCTCACAGGGCAACGAAAATTGCGAACATCAGGAATTGGGTGCCCGATGACATGTTTGCGTGATAGCACACTTGCTTATTTGCGCACTTGCATACGTGCGTACAGCGCACTCTGGTACACATGCACACTTGTACACTTACACATTTGTACACCAAAGCATACTTGCATATAGCTATGCTTACTTGCAGACTTGCATTCTTGCAACTTGTATACTCGCAACTTGCATAATTGCACGTGTGCATACTAACATACTTGTGATCTCACAAACTTGCTCACACGCATACTTGTGTATTTGCATACTTGCTTACTTCTGCACTCTTCTCTCCCAAAAAAATGCCCATCTGCTGTCCAACGGCAAGCAGAGATGTATCTCCTCGTAGACGATTCCCCCAGGGTCAAGTGAGGAATATTGACTTCTGGCCTTTCCAACAAAACTTATTGCTTGTCTCCCCTCCTCCCACCTTCCAAACCAACCCCCCTCCTCTTACCCGAGAACTCTAAGATGCACTGACGTGGAGTCGAACCACCGAATAAGCCGCTAGGTCGTGCATCTTCTGATTTAATCAATTATTTTTTTGCTTTATTAAAAGAAAAAGGTAGATTGAGTTAGTTGTCACATAAATAAAATTCACGTATGTTTTTTAGGGAACACATCTAGATTATTGTAACTGAAATGAAAAATTTAGTTATGTTACATCAATTACATATGTTCTCAAAAAAAAATTTTTTCGCCGGGTTAGTAGGAGATGGTAACGAAAATCAAAGGTTAGTTATGTTAGGTCAGAGACATAGCAAAAAAACAAAAAGAACTTTACATGTGTGCTAGTCTTTTAGTACCCGCTATTGAGCTCGGTAACAAACAGATTCACGTGTTCTCATGTTGCAAATACACTTATAATACGAAACTCGGACACGAAATTTAAAAAAAAAATGCTGGGCTTTATAAATATAGGCCTATACGCAAATTGTGTTCTCAACTACATTTATGAACGCGAATAACTCGTAGTTCCGCATCAGCCTCTAGAATTCGCTGCCGGAGCAGCTACATCGACTGTCAAATCGTTTGGGTTGCAGAGTGAAATTTTAAACTATAAATGAAACGACTCAGATTAAAACAAAACAAAAAAAGAAAACTTAAAAAAAATACAAAATTCCAGTTTTGGACCTTATTTTATACAAGGGATTTTATTAAAACACTGCCCATAAATGCTATAAATGCTTTAAAGTTTCCATTCGGCTTTTTGAACTTTGGTTCGCGCCACCCGCCCACAGATGGGAAGAACCGTGGTTACACGTTTCCGTTCCACGTGACTTCCGTTCTTTCCACAAGATTTGTTTTTTTTCCTAACCTAACTAAAACTAAGTGTATTTTGGAGGGGTCCGGGTTAGGGAGGGACCTAGGTGCGTCTCAGGCCGAAGCCTATACGCCTAGTCATGCTGCGATTAGCCATGCAGGGAGAGGGTCGCATGCATCGTGTGCTAGGAGGGGATTGGCCAGCCATGGCAACGATTGGCGCCATGACCAACTCCCCTCACTCTTAAATATAGACTATAACTAGAGATAGGTTGGGCCCAGGTAAAACCTGCATAGACACAGGGAAAAAACTGGGCACATTCATGCGGGATGCAATTTGGCATGCATTACGTGTAGGAATTTTCCCAAAATGTTCACAAAGCCGAATGGAAACTTTAAAGCATTTATAGCATTTATGGGCAGTGTTTTAATAAAATTCCTTGTAGAATATAAGGTCCAAAACTGGAATTTTCAACAAATGCCGTTCAACGAGAGCTAAGCGGTGTCGCACGAGCGAGCGAGCGATCCGCTTCGGACACGTTCGTAACAGTTCGGAACGGGAATCCTTCTTTTCACAGACGAGAGTGCCAAACGCCCGATCGTGCATCTTCGTTTTTTTTTTTTTGTTCATTGTAAATAAATATGGCGGTTTTGATAAAAGGACACTAATGGTCAATTAGGTTAGGTTAGCTACATTATAGATACTTTAAAACATTGTGGACGGTTGATTTGGTTAGGATAGCTACATTAAAGATACGGGAAAAAAAGCATGAACTTCGGGGAACTTCGGGTTTTGGCTCTGTGAAAAGAAGGCTTCTCGTTCGGAACCGCTCGGAGACCTGACTCGATGCTGGTGAATGTTAAGGCCTCGGGCCACACCGGCGGCGCACGCCCCGCGCCACGTGCCTGGGCTCCCCGCCTTAAAGGTTACTGTCTGCACCTGGGGCCCGTGCGTTCAGCTCCCCGCTGGCAGGGACCCGTCTGAACTTCTTTCCCCCCACTCCCCTTGTGCGCACGGTGCGCCGCTCGGGTCGTTCCGTATTCCCCCTCGGTGCGCATCGATGCAGCACGGAAACCGCCGTATGACTTTTTTTTTTTTTAACGCGAGCGTGTTTTTCACAACAAACTAATATACGCATTCGCAGCATTATTTTTTACGCGTAACAATATAAACACAAACTTTTTAGAGACATCTCGCGCCATGGCAACATAAATTTGAAATGTTTACGACCAAGTCAAAATATGCATTTACACGCAGAAAATATAAAAACAACAATAATAATGTGCTGCAAATTTCTTGATAGCAAATTCAGTGCTGACTCTACTTATTCAAGTATGAAATATTTTATTTTTTTCCTTCATATATAATCTATTTGTTACGTTAAAAAAAACTTTTGTTGAAGTCATAACAAAGTTATGCATTTAATTTACTAATAGTTGCTATTTTACGCTATGTCTACCATTTTACAAAAACATCCTATCAACAATTTTCATATTCTACTCTTAGTAGAATTAAATATTATAATAATAAACCTAAGTTATATCACCTTTTTGTGATAATTCAATAGCTAACCTGCTAAATTGGCAAGATAATGAATATTGCGTGAGAGAGAGAGAGAGAGAGAGAAATACTAATTTACTGTCAAACTAGGCGCCATTTACGTTAAGTCGAGGAGCAGGTTTTCACCTAAAATTTGAGAAAGTTAGCGATAACTGTGATAAACGCTATTATTACAATATTGTTTGAATAGTACTCCACTAGAATTCTGCTAAAACAATATTGTTTTAATTTTTTAAAAATATAATTAAAACTTTATTCAGCATTTGTAAATTGTTGAACTGTGAAAACCTCCACAGCTTACCCGGAATTCAAATACAAAATTTCTAAGGCAACGAAAGATCGACCTCGTTTACTGTAGGTCACCTAAAGATTTTTTTTTTAAATTTACTTTTCGTTTGAAAGTCATCTAAATTGTTGTTAAACCATATTTTCTGCGCCACGGTGTGGAGGTACATAAACAGAAGAAAAAAAAATTCCTGTACTTTTACCAAAGATTTCTTTGGAAACCATTTACCAAGAAACCGTTTGTAATACTAAAGGAAAGAAATTGTAACGTTTTAAAACACATGGCTATGGTATTTTTGCATATATGAAATACGTTTTTCGAGATAATTCTGAGTCTTTCTTAGGAAAATTGGCGAATAATTTTACATTTTAATTGATTTTTTATGCAAGCATAAATATTTTCAAAGCATGGAAAAAATAATCGAATATTCAATTATTTGGCTTTATTTTGTTGTGTTGTGCTTATTATGTGCGCAGTTAATCCTGGAAAGCAATTGAGGGAACGGTTTACAAATAACTTTAAATATAGGAAGTACTGGGACAATTCGAAGCATAAATGCTCGGGTAAGAATCCAAACCCACTATTACAGCGCACAGTAGGTTTCATGAAAATGTACAAATTTACAAACATCTGTAGTTTTACAATAATATTTCTGTTCCATTTACAAAATATATATATATATAATAAGCGTGTATATATATATAATATTTACATTGTAGTTGAACAGACACACAACTCAAACTGATCTGTTCAAATTCTCAAGACGGTTGGCTTTGCAAAGGATAAGATATTCCAACAATAAATAATAAACACTATTGGTACCTTATCGAGGCTAAATAGTTAATTTGACGATTTTTAAATATTATATTGGAATAGGGGAAAATAACGTTTTGATGTAAAACGGAACAAATTATTCTGGCTACTATCTAGTGACCATTCCGTGTCAGTATCTCTTAAATAAATTATAAGGTCTTGCTAGCTAACCCTGCTTCTAGTAATGTTTATCTGACATAATTACGATTTCCGAGCGAGAAAATAATAATTTCGTATTTATGAAAATGTGGGCCGGTGACATTTCGCAAACTAAACCACGCAGCGTTTAAGAGTGTGGTTGGCCTTTCAGAGATATGAATGTTCGATGTGCAGAGAAATCTTCGCGCTCGAGAGAACACGGTCGAGTGAATCACTCTCTTTGTGGATTTGAAAGCAAGCGGATAGTCACCATGACAACACTGGTGGAGTGGATTTCCCTTTAGTTTCTTGTTAACTTTATTCTGCTTGATGCTGTCTTCAACTCTGTATTTAATCTATATAACCTTCAATATGTGTGCCAAGGATGAATGATCCCTTCTGATATGACTAACTATCCCATGCCTAACATATTGAAAATGGTTGAGCTAGTATAGTTTTAAACCAACATTCGTCGTATTTCTCTCCGAGATATTGTTACGAATATATATTTTTTCTTCAGTACTAAATTTACGGCCCGATAATTTCTTAGATGTTTGAATTTAAATGCCATCCTACAAATTTATGCAATAACAAAATAACATATTGTGAGCTTATTAAACGTTGGTAATTAATATATAACCAACAGAACTGTTCTCGCATTCAATTCGTTGGTCTCGACGAGAAAAGGTAACCAATTTTATATTTGTATTTTTACAGAAGGAACAAATGTTTATTTTTTTTACTTACGAATTAAAATAATACTCAATTGCAATAATACACAATTAATACAAAATATGTTTTTCTATCCTAACCATTTTGAACATCAAGAAATGAAAATGGCCAAAATGTCTATCTTTTACCCCTAGAAAATCAAATTAATAATTACCTACTTATGAATAGAATAAAAATTGTTCCTTCAAAGTGACTTCGATCCAAGTGTTTAGTCATCAACACTTAAGAGCAGTGTTCATAAATTAAAGAAGCCCTTGTAAAAGTTGAACAAATGTATTGGCCAATCAGCATTGTGGAGACTTCAATGGTTGTACGTACACGTACACTAAAAACCTATACGTAGGTAGACAGTTATTTTACGCAGGGACTTAAGATGACGGAATCTCCAAGATTATAGTTACCACTGAACCACACGAAACATGCCATGGGTTTATTATTGAACACGTGATATACTTCTCCATATGTAGTTATGTGTATGGGTTATTTTTTTAATAGACTTAACGTTGTTTGAATAATTAGTATATATAAGTTGCAATTTGTAAATTTTATTCATCACTTATTAATTATCTTTAGCATTATATCTCTGTTAAAGTTTTACAAGTGTGTGGATAAATGCAGATTAAGTTTTCTACATAGTTTCGGACATTCAAGTTTGTTTCCCGACATACGATTCATGTTGTTTAAATAACTAAGAGTTTAAATGAGTTTTCTATCCATGATTCTTTTAGAGAAAGGACAGATTGTAGTTAAAACATAATTTATGCAGTACAGTGTGGAATTCATATTTTTCGACGTATTGCCGTATTATTCATCGGTCACTGGAAAATGAATCAAAATTTAAATTTAAAAAGCACCTCTAGAGACCTCGTTATTCAGCACATTAACCAACGGTTAACCAAGAAGTTATTGGCTCACCCAATATAAAAATTGATATTGATTCACAAATTATAGGGCATATCCTAAAAATAAATTTTTTTACTAAAAAGCTCAGATGCAATATATTATTCAGAACTGTATGCCATACCATTACATGCTCTTGGGTCATGATATAATTGAAATATAAATTATACACTACGTTTCTCACAACCATTAACTAAACACAAAATGACATTGATGAAAACCATTTATAACAAGTATTATAGTATTATAGTTACGGATTTATTAAAAAAAAAAAGGAATGAAATCTTGGTGCTTGATCTTAATGTGAGTGGCAAGGGAAACTTTACTTTCAAGAATTTACTTGAACGATCAAACAAATATCCAATAAAAGTAATCACAATGGAGGGCCAAACTGTAGGTTCGCAAATATTACGAACATGGCGACGAAAAAACACGCAAAGTCTTAAATAGTTGTCTATCTACTTTATTAAATTTTTTCCTTCTACCATCGAGTAGAAGCTTAATGTAGTTATCGTTACGCTCTAAATGAGTCATTTCATGTACTCACCCTACCGCGTGTAAAGTAATTTCACTTCAAAGAAACCAGCAATTTGTAGCATTTAACCTCGGTAACGAGCGAACTCATGTGTACTCATGTTGCAAATGCAATTATCATACGAAAATGGGTGACGAAATTTAACGCAAATTACTTTCAAATAATTTCAAGCGTTATATATACGTATACGCAAATTGTGTTTTAAACTACATTTCTAGACGCCAATAACAAGTAGTTTCCGCACCCGCCGCTAGAATTCGCTAACGGAGCAGTTACGTGAACTATCGACTTATTCCATTTGCAGACAGACATTTTTAACGGTTCTTATTAAAGGGATAAAGACGTGAAAAAAAATACTGAACCCCGACTTTGGTTTTGATTTTCGACAAGTAATTTTATTAAAATACTGCGAATCTTGTGTAAAATTTCACCAAACTGTTAATATTATAAATTTTACCTTTTTTTCGTTGTGAACTTAGGTTTGCACCATCCGCCATGGCAGCGCCGTGTTTGCAAATTTCCGTTCCATGCGACTTACGCGTTCCATTCGCGAAATTACTTCTACCAAATGCCGAGTACCGAGAGCTGAGAAGTTAACACATCAAAAATGAATTCACCAGAAGCTTGGTGATCCTGGATACTACACCATTTTAACCAGGTGCTGTTGCAGCGACGATGACCTTGGCTTGCTTGGTTGTTCCTGGTAGGAGGCAGAGTTGTTTGTTTGTTTGTTTGTCTCTCTTCCTGCCATTGTCGTCGCTGCTACGTTGGCTCGCGGGCCATTTCCTGTCGATGCTATCCGGCGTCCAGAAGACGACAAGAGGCGGCGAAGAGGCGGGCGTCGCAAGCCTGTGATGGGGAGGGGGAAGGGAAGGGGGCATACAGATTTTTTTCTAAATTTTACAAAAGGTGCTTTTGGAAACCAGTTGCCAAGAAATGAAATAGTTTGAAAAACTACAATAAAGATACTGTAACGTTGTTACAACACATGGATATGGCTATTTTGCACATAGGAAATATTTTTTTTTCCTGAGATAACACTTGAGTAGTTATTAAAAACATTGAAGGGGATAATTTTGTATTTTTAATTTGTGTTTCATTCGAGCACAATTTTCTTCAAACCATGGGAAAAATAATCGAATAATCAATGATTTAAATTTATTTTGTTGTGTCATGATTATTATGTGCCCAGTTAATACTGGAAAGCTTCTCAGGGAACTGTGTACCAATAAATTTAATTATTGGAGGTACTGGAACAACAAAAAACATAAATGCCCGGGAAAGAGGATCAGAAACCCAGTGTTACTGCGAACACTATTTTGTAGTGATATATTTGTTTTCACGTAAATGTACAATTTTAAATATCTGTAATTTTACATTATTTTTTCTGTTCCATTTACAAAATGGAAAGTCGGTGTTATTTAATGCATGGATGGAGGTACGAAAATTTCACAGATTCATTTGTTCGCAAGCTAAGAATGCAAACCTTGCATGGTGTTCAGGATTGTACCACAGTTATTTAGAAACGCCCCTTGCGACCGTGAAGCCAACGATGCCATGCTAGGAGATAAGTAAGCGAATAAGGTAGTGCCAACGAACAAGAAGAAAATTGTTCTTCGCTAATAAATCAGCCAGTGCAAAAGCTAACTCTGGTAGAGCAAACTTTCGTCTTTGATTTTTAGCCTGACGCCAAACGAATACGCGAAATTTCCGGGTGTTATTGTGGCCAACACAACACATATACAGTGAGGCGAGTACAGAGACTTTGGTTTGTTTTCTGTGTTTGCGTATTCAATAAAATTTGGTTGTCCGTTATTTAGGTTTTTCTATGACATACAGTATAACCATCAATGGTGTATGTTAAAAACATATTTTTAACCATAGACCATGGAGATAAGAAGCTCGGGAGTGGATGTGTGCATTCTTAACCATGTTAAAAATTTAAGTCCAATTGAGATCGACCATCCTCTATCCTTTTCCATCAGAATAGGAAAACTTTTTTTTATGCTAAAAATGTTGATGTTAACTCCTTGCATATGCGTAGCTTAAACATCTTTGTTAAACGACACTCACTTCATTTAAATGATTCATGCAATGAGTAATTTTATATTTAATAACATTTCTTGGACATACGCCATGAATATTTTTCCAACGTCAAACAGTGCAAAACTGCATTGACGTATGTCCAAGAAATTGTACTTAATCAACGCCTACTTAACAATGGCATGTTAAACGATTTTTCCTAGCGAGTTCTTTTCAAGCTATTAAAGCTAACCAGTTGCTAACCTAAGTAACTACAAATTTATAACAGATAAGTTATACGTAGACCAATCCCTCTACGATATAGAACCGGTTATTTATTTATTTATTTATTTTTGCACGCGAAACTAACATTGACTTGCGATTTTCCGAAATAAATGCCAAACTTTGACGATATGAACGTTTACAAGTGCGTTTATTTACGACTATTTTTTTTCAAAACTATTAAATTTAACATAATAATGAGATTCAAAACACATTAACATTAACTATTAATAAAATTACCAATACTCGTAATTATATTCGTTAGGTTACTGCCCCTTATTGCCAAATAATCTTACGTATTTAAAACAAAGAGTGTGAATGGGATAAATAGCAAATAAAATTGTAAATAAATCACAAAATTTAGTGGTTTACACACTATCATTATCATTCTGAATAATTTTAATATGGTTTTACCTTCCTGATCAATGAAATTCATTAAAAAATTATTTTAAAACATTTTAATATTGGCCATAGGCTATTGACAAGAAAATAAATTTAATTGCAATCCATGCCTAAAGAACAAAATGAAACAGGACTTGATATAACTTTGAAAAATTATAATCTGATTTTACCTTACCAATCAATTTAATTCGATTAGTATATTCGCATAACCTATTATACAAATATTCATTTAGTAACCTCATCCACGCAATGAATCGAAAAAAAAAAAAAAAAAATTCGCGGAACATTGGACGTAATGCCAGAACTCAAAAAACGTATAGACGTATCAGAAATCAGCACAGGATCAGAGACCTCGATTGGCGACGAGACAGCACAACACAGGTTCAGGAGTGCTGCCAAGGTCAACGCGTTTATAGGTGTGAAAATACTGTCCGCCCACAGTGTTTTTTTTTTTTTTTTTTTCCACGTCGCCACGGCGCGCGGTCTCTGGGGCCGCACACTCCTAATTAGCCCTCGTTCATCACGGCGCGGGCCAATTAATATCGCCGTGCGCTGCCAGACCGGGCGCCATCAGGGTCCAGAGGCGCTGACCTCCTTTTCTCCCCGCAGACACGTCCGGCACCCGGCCACTCGGCCACCTCCGGACTGATGCTGCACTTTGTCGCCTCAAGATTTATTTATTTTTACTAAAAACTTACAAAAAATTGGTTGCCTGTAAAGTCGGTTAACGGACGATAGTTTAACGTGCAACGTCATAACAAAACATTGATGAAATGATTGCATACCTTTATGAATAAAATTGAATCATTTGTATTTTAATAATAAAAGAATAAATACTTGGAACTATACTAGCAATCAGATTTTTAAAATGCAAGAATAATTAACCTTTATTGCCGAAAATTGTTGTTGTGATAAGCAATGACAACCACATTAACTTTTCACTTCACTTTTATAAACAGTCGACGAAACAGTTCGCGTGTAGATGACTTGTAATTAATTTTAAAAACTGGCGTTTAGCTATAAAGTTTAAATATAATTATGAACAAGTTTTCATATAAATAAACTGTAATCAAATATCTATCATCAATGATATGAATCACCATAGTTTTTTTAGTCAATTGTAACATATCCTATTATTACTGCACTCGCCGACAGCGTAATGGAACACAGCGTAACGGAACAATGTGCGTAACGGGACACTTTTTCGTGCGTGCAGCCGGCGTTCATCGATTTATTAGACGTGGTCACGTCAAAAAAAAGGCGAGTGAGTCTTTTCAGTACTCGCTGGCGATGTGCAACATCTAACCTCGGTGAACCGAGCAAATTCACGTATTCTTATGTTTGCAAACACGCAAACTCGGACCCGAAATTTAAAGTAAAATTATTTGAAATACTGGCCAACGTGATAAACACACGCAAATTATGTTTTCAACTACATTTATGGACGCGAATCTCACGTAGTTTCCGCACCCGCCGTTAGAATTCGCTGCCGGAGCAGATACGTTGACTATTGAACCATTTTATTAGCAGACTGAAATTAAAAATATATATATCATGAAATGGCTCCTACAAAAACCGAAAAAGACTCGAGAAAAAACACAACTAAATCACAGCTGTGGACTTGATTCTCGACAAAGAATTTTATTAAAATACTGCCCATCTGGTTAAAACTATAAAACCGTTAATGCTATAAAGTTTTCCTTTGTTTTGGGGGACTTTGGTTCGCACCATTCGCCACAGATTGCAGCACCGTGGTTACACATTTTCGTCTCATACGACTTCCGTTCCATCATTAAATTACTTCTACCAAATGCCGAATACCAAGAGTTAAGCTATTACACTTCAAAAATACAATTTTGTGGCCTATGAAAATATTCTTGTCAATAAAGATACTACCAAATATTTTTTAATTTAAACTTCAATAGCCTACTTGCGTGACAAAACAAAATATCAAATAATTTACTTTAAACCATTAAACCTAACAAAGTTCGCAATAACACACTAAAAACCAGCATGTCTACTAAATCTGTAGCTGGGAGATATGAGGCATACGAGTAGAAAACATCACTGCAAATGTCTACATATTTTCACAATCCTAATTTAATTTTTAAATAGAAAAAACTCTTTGTCATTTCAAACGTAAGATAAATTGAGCTTTGTAGCGTCACTTCACATGTTGCCCTCTCTACCATTAAGAACCCCACTTTTGAGCGATGCAATTTTCGTCAAGTTCTCGTGAGTCAGTGTATAGACCTACCCTACCGGCTGAAAAAGAAGTTTCACTTGAAAGGGGGTAAAGAAAAAAACTGGCCAATTTTTTTGTTGTTGTTTGCGTGACAGCCTCGTAGCCCAGGCGACCAGCGCGACGGAAATTAGAAAGGCTGTGAAGGTCGCCGACGGACTTCCGCGTCCGATCGCCTGACGCCCGTAGCTGACCTTGCTCCGGTCAATTTGTCATATTATTCGTCCTTCCTCCCCTCCTTCCGACTACCTTTCCCGTCGCCCACTTTCTTCCACCTACAAAAATGTAATGCAAATCAGCTGGTCCGTCAGACGTGTCTCACACAAGGATAACGATGCCCAGTTCATACCATGAAGGTTCTTTCTCAGTTGGTTATTTAATTTTGTTGCAATTAATCCCTATTAATTGAGAAATTTTTTTCCGCATAATTATACCGATAGCTGTCTTGGAATTATTTTTGCGGAGGTCACAAATATGCTCAAGCGAGATTTACTGAAATTCATTTTTTTCCGGACTATTACATGTCACGCAAATGGCCATAATTGTTACAGACCGGAAAAAATTACGCGTTTTTTTACTTCCATTTCGCGATAGGTGAAAATTTAAATACTTTCACCTGCGTACCATTTCTGCATTTAGCTCACGGTTTAACGAAGGACTGTGTGCCAACGAGGAACCAAAACGGTATCGAATCACAGACTACCCCAATTTAGACGTCTTACAAGTCAACAGCAAATGAGTATGCAGAGATTGTGGAGTCAATCCTAGAGATCGTTGAACCCTCGACGTTTTTCAGTTCCTAACAATTATAAATAATTGCTATTTATTCAGTAAATATCCACGGAAAAAATATTGAAGAATAAACATAAAATGCAAAAAAGATATGTTGGTAAATTAACAGGAAGAACCTTCAAATAAGAGAAGCCAAAGAAAATGAAATAACCAACAATGCGTATGATACCAAGCCTAAACTTCGATATTAAAGTACAATTTGTTTTTTTAATTTTTCGCTCGTCTCACAAAGGCTGTAGTTAAAAGAATTTAAGTAAAATTATATTTCACCCTAGTTTTTCCTCGCAAAAGTAAAACACGATAAAAACATTGTACAATCGAATAATCCTCCATTCTCTTTTGGTGAAAAAAAAAAGAGTTTATTTTGCTATTTTAATATGAGTGCCGAAAAAATCGAAATAAAGGCACTTACTTGCTTCAAGTAACCATTGTTCGTAATGTTCTAATCTAAAATAATATTTATTTTTTTCGTCAGATAGGCCTTTTTTTAAACTTTTAGTTGGCTGGTTTATTAACCAATAAAATTTTATAATTACAATAATGTCGCGCGTAAGTTGTCATTATGGTGGATCAGAGGTAAATTGAATTTCGGATGTTTATTATTATAATAGTGTAAAATTAGCTTCTTTAAAAAACAAATGTACACATCGTTCTTATAGCTTTAATCAGTTTATTCGTGACAAATTTCATAAATTATTTTCAGTCCAATTAAGTGTTAGGAAATTGGGATGCTCGTTTATATTGACCTTTGTTTGTTTCGTAATAAAACACTTTTATAAAAGACCCATGATCTATCAATGCATTGCCAACTATGATTCAGATAGAACAAAATATTTGATCCAATTTACTTAAATGTTGTAATATATAATAGTAGACTACATTTCGTCATTTAAATTCCGCTCTTGGTAGATAACTATGAATTTATGTTGCGCAGTTACGTTAGGTATTGGCAAGATAAGTAGTAAAATACGAAATTAAGCAATACCAGCACGTAAACATAAGCTCCTATCCGATATTGTACGCAGGCAGTTGGTTGTCTACCAACTATATTATTTGGTTAACTAGAACCAGCAGTTCCTTATTATTTATAACTAGCTGTTCCAGTGATAACGTCCGTGAGTAGTTTAGGAATTCCGTTCAATAGTTTTAAAGCGATTCGTGCAAAACCATAGACTTAGGTGTAACGTTCGTCTTAAAACATTTCATTTTTAGTATATATATTTCATTCATTCAATCAATAAAAATTTGGTTTCCCCAAAATCCTGAAAAACTCAGGTTTCTATAATTTTGGGGAAACCTAAATATTTTTTATTTATGAACGATGTTCATGGCATTGCCTGTGCTCCGACATACAATTAGGTTAATCAAAAACTGTATACCATATGGATGTATGCTTTCAGTACATGCTAGGAGTGACAGTAAATATGTTCCTGTTAAGTTCATAAAAAAAAATCTTATTGAGGACTGTTTTTTGTAAAAAAAAAAAAAATAACTACCTTAAATATTTTTATATTGTGAATTCATTTTAAATCTTGCAAAAACATAAAGAAGTAAAATAAATATTTATCCTGCTCCATTAACTTGCCATCGAGGATTGCGATCGGAAGGCTTTTATATATTTATTCTTATTCCATTCAGGAAAGGCTCCAGGGTCGGGCAAGCCGAGCTGTAAAGTAAAATGCTGATCATTAAATTGCAGAACTATATTCATTGCATTACTTAAACATCCTTTATTTAGATTTAAATACCGTTAAATTCATCTTTATTACTATTAATTATTTTTACTTTTAGATATGAATAAATAAGCAAAACTACCAAGGAAATTTAAGTTCCTAATTGGTTTGAAAATGTGTTTTCCGGGACACAACATGTTTTCTTCTCTGGGAGCTATACTAAACCCCAAGACCTCTTTCTCTCTCTCATCCCCCCTCCCCCCCCGGCCCCGCCCCCTGGCGCATGCACGCGTTTGCAGAATGTTCCTACGTTCTTTATTAATTTTAACTAGCCGGACAAAGCCAGCCAGCTCCTATCATATGTAGATTAAAAAAAAAGAACCTGTAAAAATATTATTAAGCTGAAATAAGTCATCATACTAACAATTTAGTTGTTTTTAATTTTGTGAAAGAAAACTCTGCTTTTATTTGATTTTGTTATCACTTTATTTAAATTTTAACTTATTCTATTACAATACTTGCTTATGGTCCAGAACCGTTAGGAACATTCTAGAACATTTTCGAAAATTCCAGAACAGGAAGTCACTTAAATAACCTTCTGAAACATTCCAGAACATTCTTGAAACTTCTGGAAGAATATAACATTCTGGAACATTCTAGGTGAAGCCATTATTAAAAATTTTAGGTCCTCACCGAAAGTAATAGGCCCGGAAACCCGCAAAGTAGTAATAATAATTTTTATTTCCCTTTTTAACGTTTTGTTAATATTCACTTAATTAACCAGGAGATAGAGCACTCACAAAAAGAAGCTTGTATGTGAGTGCATCTAGTCACTTTAAATTACATGCGGTATTTTGACAAATGTAAAAATTTATATTTTTGTAATAACTGAGAAATAAATATTATAATATAACCTAAGAAACCATACATTAGTTTTATGAAGATGAAAGTTAAAAAGATAAATTTATTAAAATTCAATATAATTTGTAACGTAAAAAACGTATAAAGTATAACATTGTTTCATGAATAAATGAAAATATAATTCAATAAAAATTAGTATTTAAAGTACAGTACAAGTACAAATTTACAACAATATATAAAACTTACTTAAATACTAAAACAATCTCTTCATCAGTTAAATTATCGAGCCAAATATTAATATATTTTTTTATTTGAAAATAATTTTTGTTTTTAGTTTTTCTGGAAGAGTAACTACAATTTTTGGAAGCAAAAATTCTAATGATCTCTGAGAAATTGTTTTATGAAATAGAGAGATTGGTAAATTTTTGTTCTGTCTATGCCGTGTAGGATAGTAATGATCTCAATAATGTAACTGATTTTCCTTTTGATACATATTATTATTGCAGCTCTAATGAACAATCTTTTAATAAATTCAAAGAAAACAACATAAGAAATGTAAAAGAAAACATAAATTCACAGAGAACAAGCCTAAAGAAGCTGATATCCAACAGATGGACCCAAAGATGAAACTAAACAGGTATTATGGACAACACAATGACGACAGCACAGACGTACACATTCAAACTTTGAATCTCAAACAGCACAAGAATTCTGTGGAAGGAATTTAGTAAAGAAAAATCAACAGCACAGAATAACACAGTGAGCTAACAATGACGAGACAGTTTCAACTAGAACAATAAATGCAGGCAGACGACAAACCTGAACAACGAAGCAAACATACAAACACAGTGATGTAAATTTACAGGTATTATGGACAACACAGACAAACACAGTAGGTGTCCTATGATAAAAACAGTTGCGGAGTTTCAAGAACTGGCATCTGTTCCTGTCATCAGGAACAAACAGGCCATAATACCTGTTTAGTTTCATTGTTGCATTCATCTGTTCAAAATTAGCTGTTTTTAGGCTTGTTCTCTGTGGATTTATGTTTTCCTTTTCATTTATTATTTTGCTGTCTTGAATTTTTTCAATGACAAACAGTGCAAAACTGCATTGGCGCATGTCAAATTTTTTTTATTAAATCATCATTCTATAGTTGGCACATTCTGTGACCTGTCACCAATCTAGCTGCCCTCGTTCACGGTTTTTCAGGTGGATTCTGTGTGTACCTTGGCCGGCATTTTTGGTTCATTCAGAGTTTATCGTTACAGTCTGTTCTCATTTTAGTAGTTTAAAAATGGGGTGTGGCTGTGTCATGGACACGGCCGTGTGTTGTACGTGAACACGTTTACGTAACAGGCAATATTTTCTATACAAAATATAAAATACGCTATTTTTTTTAATTTTAACACCATATATATTCACTGTAACTATTTTTCACTAATGTTTTATATATGCAATCGGTAGATTTTGACGATAACTGACGATTGAAACCTAAACGAACGTCGTAGCTTCTCCGAGTCAAAAGTTATACTAAATGGAAATCTCGAAACGCAGTAAAATTACCTCAAAATAGCGATGCTTCCCCCTCCACCGCACGCGATGCGTCACTGGCCTCACTTAGCGAAATTATTTCTTTGATCCTTTAGCTATCCAGTGGTGTAATTAAATTTTTGGATAGAGATGATAAGATATGTAGCTGCAACAGCAAACTGTATCCCCCGATTTTTTTTTGTCATTCGTTTTTTGAATTGCCTCCCACTATGGAAGCAACTTCAAAGACGTATTCACGTCGAAAGTTCCTTGGATGTCTGGGGCCGCCACTGATTCCATCCTCGCCGAGGGCCTCCTGTTACCGCGCGCCCCTGCATGGCCTACATATCCCTCCGCCCGAGGCCCCGGCGCGTGATCGCACTCGCTCTTACAATCTGACGAATGCCAGTGCCCCCGTCTACCCAACCGTCACTTCCAAGGCACCTCGTGACGTTCGCTCGCGAACACCGACGACCTCGTGAAGTTCTGTGCACGAACAACGCCGAACAGCACAACGGTGGCAGAAGGATACGCATGGCTCTTAATTGGTCACTACTGTTGAGAAATGTCAAAATTCGAGGCAAGTTACACGAGCCACAGACTATAAATAAGTCCCAACCCGTGCGCGCAAGGAGTTAATCTTTCCCTTCGTGAAGCGGTTATTTTTTTGACGTGACAACGTCTAATAAATCGATGAAAGCTGTCTGCACGCACGAGAAAGTGTCTCGTAACGCACATTGTCCCGTTACGCTGTGTCCCGTTACGCTCATTGTACGCTTGCGCCGCATCTATCTCTCTTCCACTCGATTGGAACAACAATCGATTTGACTTTTTTGAGGCACATTAAACTTGAAACACTCCATTCGTTTCCTACTTTTCCTATCATCGTCCTATCCTTAACAGAATAACACAGATTGGAAGAAGTTAAATAGCAAACATGTATAAAATTATAATTAAAATATTCTCTTCGTTAAATTAATTAACATATTTGAATTAATGAGTGCAAATAAAAGTAAATTTATCAATTAAATTGTATATTTCATTTCACTCCTTCTTTGTATCCATACAAAATAGTGATAATTCGATAAAAATGATTCAATTTTATTCATAAAAGTATGCAATCATTTCATCAATGTTTTGTTATGACGTTGTCACGTTAAACTATCGTCCGTAAACCGACTTTACAGACAACCAATTTTTTATATAAAATAAGTTTTACAAAACATTTCACATGACGTGTAAAATTTCAGTTGTAGTCTGCCTTAAATTGAATTTCTTTGCCGAATTTTCAGCTATTTTGCGGACATTTCAAGCCACATACATTTTCGTGGACCACAAGACATTCACCATTAAAAAAAAAATTGTATCTTTAGAAAAAGAAATATTTTGTATAATTTTAAGGAATTACGTAGTATTTGAGGGAATAAGAATTAAAAATGTTGACGTCACACATCTAAGATGGCGATTGGCTCTCGGCTTCACAACCTGATCCCTGATGTCGGACCGCCATAACCACACTACTTTTGTAATTTTGTCAACAGAACAGACATATTCATGTAAAATTTCTAACATTTGTAAATTTGTACATTTACATAAAAACAACTCTATCATTACAAAATAGTGTTCGCGTCAATACTGGGTTCGGATTATTACCCGGGAATTTATCCATTGTGTTGTCCCAGTACCTCCAATAGTTACAATTATTTGTAAACCGTTCCCTGAATAGCTTTCTAGCGTTATCTTCGCAAAGCATATTAAAACGAAATAGTCAAACTGTTGAATATTCGATTTATTTTCATGGTTTTTTAAAAAAAATACGCTTGAATCAAAAATCACTTAAAATATAAAATTATACCCCAATTTTCGTTTGAAACACTCAGTATTATATCGAAAAACGTGTTTCATATATACAAAAATAATCACGGCCATGTGTTGCAGTAAAAAATTACAATATATTTCTGGTAGTATTAGAAACTATTTCATGGCAACTGGTTTCCAAATGAATCTTTTGTAAAAGCTGAGAATTTTTTTTTGTGTACTGCTTTACGTCGCGCGGTTATGCACAGAGACCGAATATTCGATAAGAATAGAGTATTTTGTAGGATTTTATGTTGCATTGTCACACAGAGGGTAGAGCCGATTTTAACTCCGAGATCACATCGGGGTCCGAGCCGCTCTTTTACCGACTTGGTGCTCATGCATTTAAGTCCTGTGAGTCGGGGTTGTTAGGGTTCGAACCCATGACCCTCTTCACGTGAGTGCGACACGTTGTTGCACTGTTAAAAAATTTCACCTTCAATTTGCGAAGAACGCTCGTTACAAATCATCCAGGGATCTTCGTTAATTTACGTAAAGTTTCGTGAATTTACGGACAATGAGTTCGCTTACTTTGGACATAAATACAAAATAATATTCTTGGTATATTACCGAAACATTAAAAAAAAAACTTGTTAAGTCTACATTAAGAACACTCTTCTTTTGTCAACTCATGTGTTTACCTTTGTTTGGAACGAAACACACAACTCGAAAGTCGAATTTCGGGGTAGTTTCTACGAAGATTAAATTATTTGAAATTATGAAGAGCTCTTCGTTTCTTTGAGTTAAATTCTTCGTTGAAAAGTCTGTAAATTTACCTTAATTTCTAACTGTGTGTTCACGGCTTCCCAGCACCTGATGTGAATGGTTTGATCCAAACAGAGAAATAAACGTGGGTACAAAGTTCGTTCTGTGCCATGCGTTTTCCATATCTGAAAGGCTAAAGTGAATTTACAAGGTTTTCGTTATGTGAAAGGCTAAAGCGAATGTACACGATTATATATATATATATATATGGCGAACGCCTATGTACAAGGTTTTCCATATGTGAAAGACTAAGGTGAATGTACGTTTTCCATATGTGAAAGATTAAAATGAATGTACAAGGTTTTCCATATGTGAAAGACTTAGTTATATGTACAAGGTTTTCCATACGTGAATGGCTAAAGTTAATGTACAAGGTTTTGTGTCACACAGTTTTGCATGTAATGCACAGAGATTATAAAGCTATGAACGGAATCATTAGAAGCAACAGATGCTGGTCTAATTAAAAAGTCCCAAGTTAAATATATATAATTTTTAAAGAAAATGTTGACCATATACTATTGTTTGTTACTATTTACCAACACTATTTGCCTTTTGGTTCTATGCCTGTTCCGGTCTATGTTTGTTTGTGTGTGTAGCAGTTGTAGTGATCGAACGCTCTTAATAAACTGTTTTATGTACCTGTTTTTCATGAGCTCTTTTTTTCCTGTTGTAATGGAATTATTTCTCCTGAGTTGCAAGCAATAAATATGCACCCTTGTGCCAATACGGTTTTTGCTTAACCGTTTTTCATTCTACTGACTGATCTCAACTAGAGATCTTTATATCACATTTTTTTATATCCCCCTGTGACTGTTATTCTTCGTAAGTGTCGTAAATCTTCAGGTTTCAAACGGTTTTCATTATACATACATTCATTACTTACCCCGACTGTGAAAGCCAGTAAAAAAGATAATCAGTTCTTTTTTTAAAATCTAATAAGGTTCTTTAGTTGCCGTGATCATTGAGGTATCACAATAGTGTGACGAGGTTCAGGAGTTCAATGCATACATCGGCCTTAGCACAGAGTTTGTATTCAGGATGTTGATGGTATCTGTGGTGTTTTAAAAAATGGCGAATTATATATTGGAGTGAAATATCATTATAAATGCGTAATTTTTATGCTATGAATTTGGCCTGGAGATCACTTTTTTATGTTTTTTTTTACTTATCCGCTGTCTAAATTTAAAGAAAAATTAATTTGCAGAATAGACTAATAGGGAAAAAAAGCAAAAGCAACTATTATTTGTAATAAAGTATTAATTTTATTACTTTTTGCAATTGATAAATTATTTAGCACACAATCGGTAGTCTTGTGACGTAAAACCCTTTCTGTACATTACCCCAACTCAAAAAAAAAATTGAAGTAAGGTAGCCGGCCTCCTAGACTCTGGCGCACTGTTGAAGGTCAGTGCCGCCGTTGAAGAATCGCCCACGCGAAAAAAAAAAATATCCCTCGTCTGTCTGCAAGGTAGCAGGTGGTAGTGTGTTGTCTCTCCCCCTTCCCCCCTACCCTCCTTTACACGAACAAACCCCCACAGGGCGCGCGGGACGTTAAACCCGCCTGTACATAATCGGCACCCACGCGCCGACTCGCAGCCCAAGGTCCAAGTTCCCCCGCCCCTACCCCTACCCATTCCCCCTCCCGAGACTACCCTACCACCCAAACTGGAGCAGTGGATCAGCCGGCGCGCGCTGATACACGTCTGGCGCCGACGTGTGGAGAGCCGACAGGAGGGCGTAACTGTGCAGGCGGAACATGGCCGGTGAACTAACTGCGCGGTTGGGAAAAGCCAACATCAAAAATAAAGTTTTAAGTATGAGGAAAACATGAATAAAAAAAATTAATTTAACGAACATTCTTAGCTCAGATTTGATCGAATTTTGTGTTAATGGAGTTGCGTATCGATCATAATGGCAACTTTGGAATAGTTTTTGCCAATGTTAAATTATTTTGGAAGCAATGAAATAAGCATGGCTGCAAAAGTGCTTTGCTTGTGTGTATTTTTTTGCAATAGAAACTAAGGTTAGGTTTTTTTAAATATATGACATAAAATATTAACATTGTGCTTTGGTTGTTCCGTATTAAAAAAATTAATAATCTTAAACGCAATACGTTAGTATTCCCAGAAACGAACGCCCATTAATTTTTTTTATCATGTTTGCCAACATTTACTTTCGAAAAAAATAACGACTTTCATGTTGTTAGGTTGCCTCTAAATCCCGCACGATTCCCGAATTAAAAAAAAAACAACATAAGATCGTTAGTTGTAGAATTGCGTTGCCACTCTTTTATGTTCCTTGTTTTGTACGCGCACTGCACTCTGGGTCGTACAGTCTGTGAAGTGCGTCGACGTAGCCATGATTTGTGGAAGAGACGGGGGTGCCGACGATGATATATATATATATATATTTTTTTAATTTTTCATTTCCTGACCTAATTTATTACAAGTGTTTTGGGTTGTGAGGGGTCTGGGTCAGGTTTTAATTTAACTGGCTCCAAGTTAACTTTTTTTTTAGCTAGTTGAGATAAGGGAGTTTTTTTCGTGTCCTCTAACGGCTGCTGTGGCTGGCCAATCACCGAATAAAGCTAACGATGCGTGCTACCATTGAGAGGCGCGCAAGGCGGTGAAGCTGGCACGGCGCGATACACGAGACACGCTGATGCGGGCTCTCCTTACGTGCGACGGAAGTTGCACGAACTAAAGCCCCTGGGGGCAGAGAAGGAAGGGGGGGGGGGGGGGAGAGAGAGAGATATAGAAATAATGGAGGTTTGGGGGAAAAATACAAGTTGAAGAATCTTAAAAGTATTTAACATTTGATCAACAAATAAATATAAAATTCTCTTAGAATTAAAAAAAAAAAACACAAAAATATAATATCATTAAATTAAAAAGTAATATTCGTGCCGTGAAAATAAATAAAATTGTCACACTTCCTGCTATGTTGTTAACAGCTATTAAATATATGTCATTAGTCTTTATACAAACAATTTTTTTTTTTGCTAAACTATTGTGAACAAGAGTGATTCAAAGCTTAGAACAGACACACACTTCACAAACTTGTCTACTAAAAACGGCCATAGAACCCTACTACAAAATATTTTCTTGAATCAGATGCGTGATAATTTATTTCACGGCACACAAACAAGCATTGTGTTGCGGCGAACAGACTTTCCTCTCAGCGGGCAGCGGGCGCCACAGTTCCAAGTCCAGTCGGTGGAGATGACGATGACGATGACGATGGTACATTTTCGTGGTGTCGAAGGAGTGGTAGAGTGGGGAAGGGTAGAGGTCTAGAGCGACTGAAGACGAGGCACAAAAAGACCTGCAATTGCCTTAGCGAACTCAATGAGTTTGTCTTGTCATTACGTTCTTAGCTCTTGGAAGCTCTATTCCCCAGTAGTGTTGCTGGTCTTCCCTCAGCCGTAAAATTATACGTTTTTACGCATTCAAAGTCAACTGAAAAGAATGACGGTGCTGTCTTAGAAAATTCTCACTCTTCCCTTATTCGTTTCCAAACAGTCTGGCGCTACTAAGACCGGTATTCCAAGACACACAAAAAAAAATAGGGTTTAGGTGTTGTATATGCCACACCTGTATCCTAACCGCATTCATAGTGCACGATAGTACACGGCCAGTCCCTTATTTTTAGGGAAAGGATTTTGGTGACCTATCCGTTGCGTATCTATTGCCCAAATTCTGCGCATGCACAGAGGTCACGTTTTCGTTGAATTCTTCAAAATGGTGGATTCGCGTCTGGCGCCGTTAAAATGTAGTCATTTCTGTTAAAATCGAGGGACCTACCAAGCGTACTGGAGTGCCAAATGAAATTTTATGGCAGCGAAACTATCTTGGAATAAATTTTGTACACTTTAATGGTCATAAAAATAAAAAATTGCAACTTAAAAAGTACTTCAGAAAATTAGAAAGGTGCTTCTATTTTTGTGCGATGGTGCTGCTATCTCTAGTATTTTTGCCGTAACATTTGTATAGATGGTTGCAAAACGTCCATTAGTTTGTTGGGTAGGGATAAGAAATATTATAAAATGTTTCGGAAACCATTACCGCTATTCTTCCAGATAGACTCAACCATAGTATGATATTGCTATCCATAATTGATTATCTCGAGACCAGGCAATTCAAATGTTCGCTTGGCCAAATAAAAGGAATACAAATTAGGCTTCTGTTCTGCCAAGGTTAGTTTTTCCATTGTTGGGATTTTTTACAATGCAATATTTTTATCGTTTAGATAATCTCACAATAAGAAAGAGAAGAAAGCTGAGGCAATCCCTTAATTGGATTTGATCCAGTTACCATATGTGGCGATCATTATAAGCACTTTCTAAAATGTTATGTGCGAGTTACTTGCAAGTCATCTTTATATTTAGGAAACTATTGAGTCTCTTCGTACCAACTTAGGATAATCAACTAGATGAAAACGTGATTATCCAATGCACTTTTCATGCATTAGTTTTCGAAAAATACGTAAGACATTTGCGAGCTTAACGGCAAATGATAAGTAACTATATACAGATTTATTAACAGCATGTTATTGTAATTTACGGAGCCATTTCCTGAATTCGTGTTTATTGGTTTGAATTGTACGTACGTGAAGAGAAGAAATAAAGAACGACGAGAATTATTCAGTGTAGCAATTTTTAAAGTTTAACTGAACTGTATACTTTTTTTCGCGTATTTAAGAGAACGGAAATAAAGTATTATATCACACTTTGTCAAATGATTTAATAGCTGTTACTGCTCAATAAAAAAAAAGTTGTTTTCTCACAACAGATTCCTTTGGAAACCATATGCCATGTAATAGTTTGTAATACTGCAAGAAAGAAATTGTAACTTTGTACAACACTTGCATATGTACTGTCTCTGATGACCTCGTTGTCCAAGGAAGAAAAAAAACGACGGGGCAACGAGTGCAAAGCTCCCGGCGTGAGTCACCGGCAGTCGAGAGAGTTGGCAAAGGCTACGAGAGGTTATTTTTTTTTTTTCTTTTTTGTCGCAACACCGTCTGCGCGGTGCGAAGTCGCAGATTCACTACATTGGAGTCAGACGCCCGATCACAGTTCCAAACTCGCCTCTCGCTGGTGGAACTTTCGTGGTAGGTGCAAAAGAAAACTCAAATTTCGTAATTATTAGCTATTTCAAAATAGCGCAAAGCACGCAGCTGTAGTGTTTGGTACGCCTGTTGCGTCAGGGCTTGTTATCTACGTCCGACGACCCCTCTCCCTGCATGGCTTATCTCAGCGTTTACTAGGCGTATAGGCTCTGTTTAGCCCGAGACATACCTACGTCCTCCCTAGCCCGGACACCTCTCCTAAAAAAAAATTGGTTGTCGGTTTACGGACGATAGTTTAACGTGACGTCATAACAAAACATTGATGAAATGATTGCATACTTTTATGAATAAAATTGAATCATTTTTATTGAATTATCACTATTTTGTATGGATACAAAGGAGTGAAATGAAATCTACAATTTAATTGATAAATTCACTTTTATTTGCACTCATTAATTCAAATATGTTTATTACTTTAACGAAGAGATTATTTTAACTATAACTTTTATACATGTTTGCTATTTAACTTCTTCCAATCTGTGTTATTCTGTTAAGGATAGGACGATGATAGGAAAAGTAGGAAACGAATGGGAGTGTATCAAGTTTAATGTGCCTCGAAAAAGTCAAATCGATGGTTGTTCCAATCGAGTGGAAGAGAGATAGATGCGGCGCAAGCGAACAGTGAGCGTAACGGGACACAGCGTAACGGGACAATGTGCGTTATGGGACACTTTTTCGTGCGTGCAGCCGGCGTTCATCGTTTTATTAGACGTTGTCACGTCAAAAACTTAGGAAATAAAATTGAGCGAGTCTTTCAGTACTCGGTAACAAGGAAATTCAGGTGTTCTCGGGTTGGATTTAAACGACACTCCAAGTAGAGTTCTTAAAAAAATAAAAAATAACGCCGAGCCTAATAAATATACGAAAATGATTTTCAACTACATTTCTCGAAGCGAATCACACGTAGTTTCCGCACCCGCGGCTAGAATTCGGCGCCATAGAAGCTACGCCGACTATAGAATCATTCGCTTTGCATAGCGAAAGGTTAAAAACTATGTAACGGAACTGCTCCGGTAAAAGCGAAAAAGACTTGATAAAAAATTCCTAAACCCCCGGCTTTGGACCTTATTTTAGACAGGGCATTTTATTAAAATATTGCCCGTCTTGTTAAAATTCATAACACAGTTAAGACCATAAAGTTTACCTTTGACTTTGTGAACTTTCATTCGTGTCATTCGCCACATTAGGCAGCATCGTGGTTGTCACACATTTCCGTTTCCTGACTTCCATCGCACTCAGGGGCGCAACAACAGGGGGGGGGGGGCAAGGGTATTTCCCCCCCTCTGAAATTTTGAAGTGGGGGCAAACGGGGGCAAATAAAGTGCTGTTTAATCAATATTTAGATAATAAAACTGCTTAAATAGCACCCTTCTCCACCTTGAAATACAAGTTTTCCCGTGGGAGGACCCCCGGACCTCCCGCTTAAAAAAGGGGGATCGATGATTCTTTATATAAAGGTATATTGCCAACCCCCCCCCCCCCCTGGAAATTTTTTGTTGCGCCCCTGATCGCACTCACGATATTACTCGTACCAAATGCCGTGCATCGTAAGCTGAGACGTTGCACATTAAACCAATGCGATAATTCGTTAATATTTTTTTGTTGCGATTTTAGAGTATTTTCAATTTCGTGGACATAATTGGATCAACTCCACAAGTTAGTTACTGTCAACCAAACGTGTGAATACATACTGTTTCCGGGGAGAAAATTTTTTTTAAAAAAGGAACTTTGGCGTAAATTTTATGTGTGAAACACACCCCTCAACTAATCTACCTTATACCAGAAAAAAATAAAATAATTAACCAATCGAAGCGAAGTCTCCATAACGACTAGAACGATTGGATTTTAGGTATATGTATGTTAGTATGTAACCTTTTTCACGGATAACTTTCCAACCATTGATTGGATTGTCATAAAAGTTTGGTACGTAGGCAGGTATGGCCAAATTGAAGTTTATTTTATTGTATGCGCACAAACGATCGAGGGTTATTTGCCATCTTTAGTAAATACGCGCGTAGCTTTCAAAATCAAACGCATTATTTAAGTTCTGGCTTGTAATTCAAAGAGGATAGTTTCGAGAGATCATAATAGTGCATGCCTCAAAAAGAAGTAGGGAAAATAAAAAGCAATTAAATGTAACTGAATTATAGCTACTACTTCTACAAGAATATATTCGTTGCGTTAACTTAAATATATATATATATATTTTTTTGCAAAATCATCTACGTTTAGTATTATTTGGTTGTTAGTTGTCGATTGCATTGCAAATATTTGTTATTAATTTGGCTTCATTTGAACTTAAACTGTTTTCCTGGTCTGTTTGTTTCTTTGTATCTATATGTAACTTTCTATGGACTTATATCAACGTACCGACATATAGTTCACCTCAGAATTGTTTTCTGATTTAATTCGAAAATATTAGTTAATGGGTTGTAAGTATTTTACTTCAGACTGTTTCCTAGGTGTGTTAAGATAAGTGAGTAGGTACTAAGTTTGGTCAGTACTTACCTACCCTAAAAACGGTACATCGCTAGGTCTCAGTTCGGGGCGAATTACTAGTATGCAGAGTGTCCTATAAATCAACGTCATGCCGAAAACAGTAGATAGGCCAGTATTTTACGATTCTGAATAATAATATTAAACAAAATTAAAAGAATTGAGGTTTTCGAGGTAAAAACTGTTTTTTTCCCCCCTTCAAAAGTTTCCACCCTCCATCAAATTATTAGATACCGTGACTAAACATTTTTGCTACGCAATCATAAATAACCCTACAATCGATAATTCACAATAAAATAAGACACGTTACACTTTTAAGGGAAGCGGTGATTACCTATTTGGAATACTTAATGCAGAAAAAAACATTTTTCTAAATAAATTCAATTAGTCATACTGTTAAAACATTACTCTGCATGCTTAGCAAGTTAATTTTTTTAAGATGGCTAATGAAAGTAAATAACTTTAGTAAAGTAATTTTTAACAGTGTGAATAGTAAGCGTTAACCACTTAAAAATGTTTACCATATAAGTTGCGGAAAGATTTTTTTAGCTTGTTTGATTAAATTTAGAATTTTTATCAATAGAAAATTTATTTATAATTGCGTAGCAAACATTTTAGTTACCAAATCTAATAATTTGGTGCATTGAAGGGATTTGAAAGTTATGAAAAATATTGCTTATAACTTGAAAACAACAAGAATTTATTAATTTATTGAGTTTTTGGTATATTTATTTGGAACAGTGATTAATTAGCCAATAAAGTGTTCTGTTGTACATATTAGATAAAAAATAATTAAAATTAAAATGCAATCATTTTAGAAATAACAATAAGTATTCACGAATAAAACCATTATAAAAAGAAAATGAACCAGAATATATTATTCCATGTTGACTATAAGAATATATATAGCTGCAGTACCCAACGTTGCGCGGTACTGAGAACTGGGTGATATATATTTTCCGCGAGTTAAAAATAAATAAATGGATAGCGCTATACAACAGTGCGGTGGACATAGAGAAATGATTCACAATTATTGCTGTTTGTATGTCTGTGACCTATGATTTTCTGTTTAGCCATGGCGATCGGTTGAACGGTTTAGAAGTTGATTTGTAATCTAGCGGCGAGTTGCGAAAAAAAAAAAAAAGTACAGCATAAAAACCTTATCCTTGAAAAAAAAAAACACTTCGATATGTTAACTTTCACGGCGATCGGTCAAAACGGTGTTGGAGTTTATCAAAGTCATATATACCAACATTATATTATATATATATATGTGTGTATATATATATTTAATCAGCACTAAACATATATAATAATAATGTAAGTATTAAAAGAATCCCAATAAACTAAACTATTAAACTCGCTGAGTTACGGGAGATACTATGTATACATATTTCTGTCGGAGGATGCATGGACCAGGACTAATTCGGGCTTCTGACTCGGGGCAAGTGGATGGTAGGTATGTACCTCCTGAAGGCGCGAAGGAAGAAGAAGATTCTCTCCTCCGTGCCCGGACTGGCCGAGTGCGGCGCCTCTTCCGCTGACTCACTCTGGACAGAGACGGACTAAAAGGAACGGAGAAAGAGAGAGAGAGAGAGAGAGAGAGCGAGAGAGAGAGAGAGAGAGAGAGGGAGGGAGATACCTTGTCAGCGTCCCCGATGAACCTGGATGTCATACCGGTCCAGCGCCGGGTAGCCATGGACCTCCATGAGACAAAACTGATTTTTTTTTTGTGAATGGAACGGAAATATTCGCGTGCAATTACATATATGTGTAAATTTGTTCATTTACGTGAAAACAATGTATCACTTAAAAAAAAAAGGTTCGCAGTAATACTGGGTCAGGATTCTTACCCGGGCATTTGTGCTTTGTGATGTCCCAGTACCTACAATAGTTAAATTTATTTGTGAACCGTTCCCCGAATAGCTTCCCAGTATTAAATGCGCGCATAATAAGCATTATACAACAAAATAAAGTCATTGTTGAACTTTAAATTATCTTTTTTATATTGCGAAAAAATAATTATGTTTGAATAAAAAATCAATTAGAATACAAAATTATGCGTCAATTTTCGTAAGAAATACTCAGTATTTTCTCGAAGAACGTTTTTATATGTACAAAAATAACCATAACCATGTGTTGTAAAAATTTACAATGACTTTCTCTTAGTGTTACGAACTTTTTCTTGGCAGTTGGTTTTCAAAGGAATCGTTTGTAAAAGCACAGGAAATTTTTTTAAATGAGGAGAAGATAGGAAGGCTGGATTCATAAACTACGTAAGGCACGCAAAGACGCAACAGCGCAACAGAAAACCAACGCATGAAAATCAGTAGTTTATAAAGTAGGGCAGACTGGGTACAGTTGTGACAATTTTGGTTTGTTCGTCAATAATTCTGTTAATTTATCAGTTAGCTGGGGAAAAAGTAACACGAATTGTAATTTGTTTATTTGTCTACGTAAAAATACTAATATATTTTCCTTAAAAACGCTGTATTAGTCATAGGATGAAATTAAAAAATAAAGAAAGTGTCACAACCGACCACACCCTAAGGAAGGTTGTGACAGTGGTTGGGGTCGGTAGTGACAGGCATAAACATACAGGAAAATAGTTTATAGTTACTTTTATTGTTAGAAATATGTACCATAACACAACATAAACTTCTTCTAAACAAAGTTAACATTCATATAGCAAGTGAACTAAAATCTGACATCACTTTTGTTCTTATAATTAATAAGGCACTGTAACAACTAATATTATAACAGTCTTCTTAGAATCAGTCAGAACGTTAACTAAACTTAAATTTACTGTAGGTGACTGTAAAATGTTCTACTATAATTTAAATAATAATAGTTTAAAATAATAATAAAATAATAAAAGTTTCTAAACTGAGATCTAGTCAGATTCATCATCACAGTTGCGACAAATGTAATGGTGACTATTACCTGCGCACTCTAAGTGGGACCAGATTCCACATGTTCCTAGCCACTTAATCCATTTTTAGCCAGCCCTACTTTTAGAATATTATACGCCTACACAAACTAGACAGCACTAGTCTTCATCGGATGACGATTGTGAAGTCTTTCTTGTATTGGCATTGGTTTGTCTTTTTCTTTTCTCTTTATTATTTCGTTTTAGTTCAGTTAGATTTTTCTTTACCTGCTTAGCCTTCAAACGTTTTTCTTTTTCCTCGTGTTCTGGGCATCTAAAAGAAAATAAACGAATAAATATATGTCACAACCGTACCCAACGCACAATTTCTAAAACAAAAAATCGCCATGAATCAACCAAACAATCCACATAAAAAGTACTCACTCGTAGTTAACTACTAATGTTCAACTTATAACAAGAAAAAATACGAGGTAATCTATCTGTGTATAAAAAACAGTAATTATTAAAAGAAATCAAACAAAAAAAACTTACTTTTGACTGTTGAAAAGCAATATAGGCTCCTGCTTAGGTTAATGTCGCACG
This sequence comes from Bacillus rossius redtenbacheri, assembly GCF_032445375.1. NCBI lineage: Eukaryota > Metazoa > Arthropoda > Insecta > Phasmatodea > Bacillidae > Bacillus > Bacillus rossius. Next base: position 28,457,741 of record NW_026962013.1, on the reverse strand, counting down.
CTGACTTACGCAATCCTAGGGAACGTGTTCAGACTTGCACGCCGCGCCTCTCTTTCCTTATACTCTTCGCCATATTCCGTATAGTTTCGCGGTTATAACGACTGTCACTACCGTACCCTGTCACAACCGTACCCAGCGTACCCTATTTGTAAAACAGCAGAAAACAAAGTTCTACCCCCGGACTTAATTCATATTTATCATTAAAACAAAAAAGTCAATAATTTTATTTAAAAACGTAATTTTTGTTGCATGAAAGTTTTAAAAGGGTAAACATTATGTAAGTTATATAACAAAAAGAACATCATGGGCTCCTATGCACATAACGTCTGAGTTTTCAAAAAGTTTCAAAACACTTCTATTCAATTATGACCGTCGAAAACGCAAGAAAATTGGAAGTTTAATAGTAGGCCCTACTTGCGTTGTGTTAATGCGCATTGCGTAGTTTATAAACCGGTGCTCTAAAATGTGGTTGTTTAACATTTTACGTATTGCGTTCTTCCGTAGTTTACATTCCAGGCCTAAGAGTCGGTACCACGCGCCATTTTGAATTTTCCAATTTCAGGTCATTATTATTATTATTATTATTATTATTATTATTATTATTATTATTACAGGGCTAAAACTGATATTCTAACACTAGCCTATACCTCATTGAATTTGTTGTTTTCTCACAAATATTATCAATAGATATTCAAGTTTAATGTAATGGGTGTTAAATTTGTGCAAGTTTTTGTAATTATTAATAATTGCGAAACCTTGTACACCCTCTTTATTACACTTAGTAAATTTCTGTCGAAAATATGCGTTACAGAACAACAAATGCAAGGGAGGAATAGTTTTAAATTTAAGTTTTAGTCCTTAAATAATAGCAATGACGAGAAAATGAGAAATTTAACATGGCGTGTTTAAGACCTTAAGTTATATTAAAAAGAGTAAACTGGGAAGAAATTTAAAAAAATTAAAATTTTTTTTTTTGTTCTTTTAGACATTTTTAAATAATATCCATTCTGTAAAAAGGCAGCATCACTATATTACAAGTAACTACTTGAAATATAGGTTATGTTAGCTGTGTACTCTTTAAATGCTGTAAAATCGTGTGAATAGTTGGCTAGGTTAGGTTAGCGCCATTTAAAATAGATACTGAACGCCGTTTTGCAGAACAACGAACATTTGCTCAAAAAGTTCAATTTTTGGGAATTTTGTTTTAGATTATCTGTTACTGTTACCGTAATAAATTACCGACATTTAAAACGATAAAGCTGTCTCTAAGAATATTCAATTCTACTATATTCTTACTGACCAGTATACCGGTATATAGTACACTGGCTCATTTGTCTCTGCTACTTTTTGCCTCATTCGATACCTACGGCACTCCTCTGCATTTTAAATTGCTTCTGCTCGGGTGATTTCGCTTGTTTTCTTTCTTTCCTCCAACATTGTCTGTTTTCGCTTAGACATTTTGCGATTAATGGTTCCAAAACCGAAGTAAGTAACTTTATACTTATTCCACTCAACTAGCACCACTTAGTACTCACTCACGAGCAACTGAAGATTTAAATCACGCAAATCGGTGTATTACTATCGGAGTTGCACCTCTCACTGACTTCATTTCGACTTCATCACTGGAAATGTTAATCGAGTAAGTGATACGCAACGACCACGAGCAAAGTCTACTCTACTAAGACATATTTACTTCATATTGTACGAGTTTTAGGCGGTATCCAATCCTCAGCTGAAGTGACACTCAACCCGAGATCAAATACATTCATATTGCTGTTGGAAATTCATGTAAAAAATTGGTTGTCTCTAAAGTCAGTTTACGGACGATAGTTTAACGCGACAACGTCATAGCAAAACATTGATGAAATGATTGCATAATTTTATGAATAAAATTGAATATTTTTTATTGAATTATCACTATTTTGTATGGAAACAAAGAAGGAGTGAAATGAAATCTACAATTTAATTGATAAATTTACTTTTATTTGCACTCATTAAATCAAATATGTTTATTACTTTAACGAAGATATTATTTTAACTATAACTTTTATACATGCTTGCTATTGAACTTCTTCCAATCTGTGTTCTTCTGTTAAGGATAGGACGATGATAGGAAAAGTAGGACACGAATGGGAGTGTTTCAAGTTTAATGTGCCTCGAAAAAGTCAAATCGATGGCTTGTTCCAATCGAGCGGAAGAGAGATAGATGCGGCGCAAGCGTACAATGAGCGTAACGGGAAAATGTGCGTAACGGGACACTTTTTCGTGCGTGCAGCCGGCGTTCATCGATTTATTAGACGTTGTCACGTAAAAAAATAAAAATTCCTCCAAAGATGCGTGAACGCGGATTATTCGGTCGTATGTTAGGTGCAGCTCAGGTTGGTTTTGGAACGGCTGCCGAACCTCCGCGGGGAGCGCTGATTCACCCCGAGCCGCCCGCCAGTCCGGTCACGCCCCAGGCACCCTCGCGCGTCGTGCATTCGAATCTCCAGCCCCCGTCCGGGCGGCGCGCCAGCGCAGCGCCTCTCCGCGCCCGTCGTCAACGGCCGGGCAGGCGTGGACCGAGACGGGGCAGACGGAGGGAAGAAGGCCAACTTCGAAGTATAATTCCTTTCCTTGCCCCTTCCTCACCCTTTTACCATCCCACCTGCGAAACGATCGAAATAAAAAAAATTAAAAAAATCTTTAGGTATGGTTTTCGAATCTCGGGTCGTTCTACGTTGATCGCGGTCTTTTTCTCTTTCGAATGCGTCAGGAAAGTTTGAGAGATGATGGTTCCTATCGAGGGCGGATCAAGACAGTTGGTCAAGGCAGAGCCAAATCTTAAATTGTCTAAAACAATTTTAGTACATTTAGAATTGAAACGTTTATAACATGTTATTTGCTGTTAAATAAACTTCTTATTATATACAGAACTGCATTAAAATAATATTTTTGTAATGTTTGTAATCTATGATAAGGAATTAGGAGAAAATCTGACGGTGTTCAAGGAGAAGGGCGGGGGGGAAGCCGCTACGGCAAGGCGCCCCCCCCCCCTTCCCAGTTCCGCCAGGGGGGTTCCTTACAATCTGCCATGGCCTATTCCTTATATTACTTCCCTGACTTGAATGGTGTATGTCCTGTCTCTAACGACTTAAGTTGTTGATGAGACGTAAACATATTGTTACGAGTGGGGAAAACGGGTTCGTAAGGCTAGTCCAATTAATTTTTATACAGTTTTATTTACTAATAATATTTACATTACTAATTAAATCACCAAAACTTAATGTCTGTTCACAAATCACTCAATATCTGCCAAGGCCACACTCCCCACTGGAGCTAGGCTCGACAGTGGTTTGCACCTGTCCGCACACACAGTCTCGCGCTATTCGGTCACACACGCACGGTCCCGTTGCTACACGTCAAGCCGCTGGCTAAATGGGAGAGGAGGGGGGGTCTTTCGCCAAATTTGAATTTCACAAAACTCCACTCGCCTTCGAAACTCCCGCGGAGGCCGAAATCACCGCTTTTATACCCATAACCCATTATCTTCTCATTGGGCCCATAATCGTATAGGCCAGGGGTCGGCAACCTTTTGAGTCGAAAGAGCCAAAAATTACAATTTACAAAATTTCAAAGTTTTTTAAGAGCCAAAAAATTTTTCTTGCCAACAATAAATAGTACTTGCATAATAAAGATTTTTGATAAAAAACTAATCTATTTTTTTATTCATAAGAAAAATATATTCATATATATAAGAAGTGTTTTTTCACAACAAAATTGATAATATAAATGGTCTTATTAGATAATCACTTATTATATTAGTAAAAAATTAAAACAATTAAACACTTACAGCACAGCCCGTAAGTATTAGTAAAACGAAAACCTCGGGCGGATGGATAGCTTTAAATTGATAATTTAACTGCTTGATGACATATTGTTTAGTAAAATATAACAAGCGTGGAAAAAAAACCAGGCTTACTAATGGTTTGTAATAAAAAAGTATTTTCTGTATAAATGACCTGGTGATGCAGTATTTCTGGAACGGAACTAAATAGCCGCAGCTTCACATCCAAAGAGTCGCATGTGGCTCGCGAGCCGCAGGTTGCCGACCCCTGGTATAGGCTAACTTCAAAATACCTTTAATTATCTTCACGTCCATCGCTTTGTTGTGATATCGCAAATAATGTCCGGTAAACCCGAGTTCCTATTGAGACGTTGTGTCACTCCACGGTAGCAACAGCTAAACTAAATTTTTCAGAAATTAAGTTTTATTGCTGTGGACTTTACGATGTAGCGCTTGTAAATAATGCTGAATCTGCTAGATGGCGTACACGTGCAGAGTTTTAAGTGTTCCAGTTTCCCAAATTGGTTGTCTGGGTGGCTGAACCGACCGGTTCAATCGCGCCTTTCGCGACGACGTGAAAAATTGAGCACTCCTACATACAGCACAACACTCCCGTTGATTTGAGATACACATCGCGCTCAGCTGACACTGGCTGAAGTTCTCACTTAGCCTCATTCATTGCCTTACTAACAAATTCTTGGTCATTCAACTACTGCAATGATTTTGTAAGAACACAAACATTTGTAAGGTCGATAAGTGAAACGAGCTACGTATGATGTTTTATACTTTTTACATACGATATACATATATGTACACACTAATATATCATTAAGAACTATTTTAAAGGTGCGAAAGATCTTGGGTATTCTAAACTGTAAGTATAAAAATAATTTGTATTTCATGAATATACACGTGCGGTGTCTTAAAATGTTCATAAACGATTAAATTTAAAACCTGGCTTAGTACGCTTCGATGTCGTCACCGTATCAGCTCTGGTGATGTTTAAACGGTATTTAATAATCTCCTGCTTAAGAATCTCGTCCAAAGTTCTGGTAACATTTTTGCTGCGCCCCTCTTATCTAGGGATAATGATTTAGGATTAAATGATACCTACTTGAAAAGTGTATCGAAAGGATGTCAGCCTTTTTTGTTTGCCTTCCAAATAGTTATAAGGATTCTTACAGAATCCTTATGCAGCCTTTCGTGAAAGGACGAGTCGTTAGCATCCTTTCATGGAACCTTGTGGCCTTTCAGGGGTTTGTAGCGCCATCTTTAGTAACGATATTCTTTTGCTTAGCCAGCTAACTGCTGTCCTCAACCATTTTTATGTTTCATCTCCGACTGTCGGATGCTTAATCTTGTACGTGTAAAAATTGAAAATTGCCTGAAATAAAATCGCGCAAAATTTGTAAACGCAAACAAACGACTGCCGAAAAAAGTATTTCTTTGTTGCGTGAGCGTCGAAAGATTTTCATCACGGCTATTTTCTCCACTGGATGCTGTCTTGACATTAACCGATCCTTTTGTTAAGGCGACATCTGTAAAGGACACACACCCTTACTATTCGGAAACAACAATGAAGTTCGGTTGCTTTTTAGCTGTGGTGGCGTACTTAGCCCGTGTCGGGAGACTTGTGGCCCCAGGACCGGTGTTGCACGGATGCCCCGCTGTGTTGTGACACAGTGCCTAGGCGAAAGTTACGCCCTTTTCCCCTCGTCGTCGCGCCGTGTCTATGAAAGCGCCCACCTCTTCCGGGCACTCCCATCCATTCACTGGCCTCGGGTACACTCCGGTCTTATCACCGAGGTCCTCTGGACCTCAACGACAACTCAACTCACTTGCCACACACATCCCAGGATATGCATGGACCTTTTTTTTTTAAAAAAAAAAAAAACGTCTCCGTTTATTGTTTATTTTAGTTTGGCATTAACATAATTAGAAATTCTACATATATATTACTTCATCTTCGCCCTCGCCGATTTAAAGAGTAGAGCGCGATCTAAAGAAATTTCAGGTTAAAAATAAAAGGTTACCTGAAAAGAGACATTGGTTCGTGATACCGTGGTGGATGTTGTCTATAATATGGTAATCGACTTGTACAATCCTACATATAGTTACGCTCATCACTGACCTAATGATCGCGTAACGTCAAAGAGATGAGTATACCTTGGAGACAAGCGTACCACGAATCACAAATATTAGCCTACTCCATAGAGAATGCACAAAATAGAAAATGGAAGTGTAACAATAAAGTAACATTTGATAGGCTACGGCTACGTAAGTGGAACACGCCTTGATTATTAAATTAAAGTGTGCGTTATATTAACCATTAGACGCCTTACGAATAATTTTGCTTATAATTAATAAAAAGGCTTATATCCGGGAAGTTTAGCTCTAAACGAAAAAAAAAACGGTGAAAGTTTTTTTTTTTTCCTTTTTGGAAATCTAATTTTGCGTGACTAAGAATCTTTTGATGATAATTTAAATTTTATTTTTATACCCTTTAAATTATTGGTTTTTAATTTTTTAATATGCTTATATATTTGATATTTTAAATTTTTAAAAAGTTCTGCAATTTTTTGTAAAAAAGGTTTTATACCAATTTTTTTTGCAGAATTGCTTTTTTGTAGATACGTCTTTTTGATTGTTTATATTATATTATGGCTTTGTGGTAACTCTATTTCTTGGTGCTAAAATTATTGGTAAATATCACAGATACACTTAATATGTATAAATTATTATAATTTCTTATTATAATATTAATGTTTCAAAAATAATTTTAATTTGCACAATATTAAAAGAAATAGAATTTTTAATTAAAACTTCATTTGTGTACTTATATACGCGCGTTAAAAGTTATACTTACTTGACGTAAGAAAAAAAAACTTTAATTTTGCATACAACATATTTTTAATACAAATAAAATAATAAAATGACTCGAGTGAATTTATAATCACGTACTTAATTATGTATACATTAAAATTCTAAATAAATACTCAGTATTCAATATAATTATAAGCATGTGTACAAATTATTCAATTCAGTAAAATAATTGAGATAAAATTTAATTAATTATGAAAATAAATAAATATGCTGAAAATATAGCGCAATTTGTTAAGTTCAATTATTTATTGAATGATTATATAATAACTTAAAATGCAAAGAAATTTTACGTTTGGGAACAGTATAGCCTATTAATAACTTTGAAAAAGTTTATAAATACAATTTCTATCGCTTATATTCACAATAAAAAATATTTTAATTATATGGACCAGTATTAAATATCAACCACTAAGTAAAGATTTAAAAAAAAACATATATAATTTTTATTTGCATTTAGCCTTTCATCCTACGAAAATTTCGTTACATGGTGCGCGCGGATCTTAAAAATTCACTCTCGTCAATTTTTTTGCAATTTACCCAAAGAAGTATAACTTCAAAAATTTCGTGCATATTAAATTACAGTGTTTGTTGTGTTTATTTTTTAACGGGCGACTCTGGCTCCTTACAACCTCCTAGTAACCAAATATTATGAACATTTTCACCAACTGTCTGAAATGCAATTGCAATTTTAGCTATAAGAAATGGCACGTAATTTGTGCGAAAAGCTGTCTGTAATTACACTGTAGCGTCGTTTATGTTCTGTGATTTGAAAAAAATTATTTCAGTTTCGTGTCTACAGTCGGCACACCAAGCACATCAATTTTTTTTGCGGAAGCAAAAGCGTCCTGAATGGCTCATCCAAAAACAGCCAATGGCTTCTCTTGCAGACTGTTGCCAGTCACTAGGAAGAAACCTCTGGCGCGGACATAACAGTATTTCAATCTAGCGCTTGATCAGATAATTTCGCGAAAAACCTGCCCTAGTTATAAGTTATCCAGCCTTCGACGTTTCTTTGCGTTCACTGTTAATCGTGAATTGCGCAGTTAATCAAAATCTGTCGACGCAAAAACGCCACGTACAACAACGATCAATCGACTGTCCACGCCTTTCGCTATTTATCGATGCTCTCCGTGTACTGTCGCTGTTTTTTTCTTCCTTGTGAACTTCACGGCGTGAGTAAATCATTCTCCCTGCATTTAAAACGTGATTATCCATGCGATTCAAGGCAATATCCTGGCGATTACTTGTAAGTGAAGAGCTCGAACTGAACTGCAGCAGGTAATTACGTCGCAGACGAAGATGCAACTTCGTGACGTACTAAATCTTTGAGCAAAGTCGGGTACGCTGTCTCGTTAAGCCTGAATTATTTATGTTAGGAGGAGGGGTAGGTAATAATCTCATTCTGTTTGGATTTCATTAAAAAATATTATTCATTAGGTTCATCTTTAAAGATATTTTAACCAGCAGCAAAGAACATAACTATAGATCTGCAAAATTAGCGTTATTTGTCTAGATCATAAATGTTTGTTCAGTGAATAACCCTTGTCATTGAAGCACAGGATACTTGACACACCTTGAAGGAATGGAAGTCAATGACGAAACACGTGAAAATCACCTTAACGGACCATACGCGACCTGGAGAGAAAGTGTAGTGTGGCAGCGGTCCAATGAACATAAAGATCGACTTGACTTGGTACACTTTTGTACCAGACACCAGTGAGCATTTGCAGGTTTAGAAGCATGTCGTTGAATACATTATTTATATCAGCAAGAACATTTTTGGTGCACTGAATATAATAATGCATTATATCGATTCTGGAGTAAATTGTTTATTGAATATATACACGCTGCATTATAACTCAATGTCAAGCCGAGAATAATTGATAGGCTAGTATTACGGTTCTAAATAAAATAAAAATTCAATATGTGCCATATATTTCGAATTTTATGCCTTTTTCAAAAATTTTAAATCCACACCAGCTGTGATTAAAAAAAATTGATTCACAATCTTAAATAGCTCTACTACTGATATCAATTGAAAATAAAATTAAACTTGCTATACTTTTAACGGGAAATATTATTTAAAAGACATCCGGAACAATAAATTTACTCGGGTAAATTTGACTAGTCATACCATAAAGATAATTACTTTGCTAACTTAGCAAGTTTTTTGATAATATGACTAATTATAGCAAACCGTTTGTTTAGTTATCAAAGAAGTTTTTTTACATTATGAATAGTCAAAGTTAGGCCTAACCGATTAAAAATTGTTGCTGCATAACTCTTGGAAGGTATTCCCCCCCCCCCCTCAAAGTACAAAATGATTAATTTTAAGTTGAATTATTATCATTAATTATTTATGCTTGCGTAGAAAAAAAATTTAGTCACTGTATCTAATAATTTGGTGCAGGGTTGGTATTTAAAAACTTTTGAAACGTGCCTGTATTTCGGAAACTACGACAGGTTTTGAATTTTTTTATTGTGTTGTTATTTACTGGCCCATCTACTATTCTTGGCTTGACGTTGGTCTATGGGACATTGTGTATTGTGATGTATTTATCGACTCTACGACTTGTTTAAATCCCCAAACCATCACTGCCTAAAAGTAAGAACCTAGAAACCTAGGCGCTCATGGCCTGAGTCACTAACTACTCTGAGGCCAAGTCCATGGAAATGATGTGCCGGACGTTTCGGCATTGTTTGTTGCAGCCATCCTCGAGGTCACGAGTAACAAATTCACGGCCTGGTGTTCTGGCACAGATATATGTACATATATCTGCACCACTAACTGTCATAATCAATTACTAATATATACTCTTCTGTTCCAAAACATCGCAAATCGATTGGATTTTAATTGGCCACGAAAACACATTATTTAACTGAACATAATAAATTTGCTCCCAGATTAAATTTTATGTTTGCCACTTATGTAAGGTTACTAAAGGGCTTAATATAAAAAATAACATTGAAATTAACATTGAAAAGGTTTAGGGGAAAAAATGGGCTGTGATTGGTATTGGTCTCTATGGCAAGCCGTGATTGGAGGATGTTCTGGAAAATCAGGATGCACATGCTTTGTGGGCAGGTTCCGATTTATAACCGGGTCAACGGGGCATTTTTCCAGAGCGCCAGTTTGTGAGAGGCAAAAACAAACGATAAATACAATTTGATGGACGTAAAAATAATTGTTTAACGCAAGGTAATGGTTTGGTTTTCAAAAATCCATATCAAGGGGAAATTTTTTTAGTTTATGCTAACTATTACAGTGCGCTTACAAATATAAGACCTTTAAACAAATTTTTTATAAACAGATTTAAAACTCGTTTGACAATGAACCTGCAATAACTATTTATTAAATTTGAATAAGAAAAAAAATACAACCTATGTTTAGTATTTAGCTGCATAATGTGCTGTTTTAAAAGAGAAAATAAATAAGATTGAGTTCATAAAATTGTATGATGTTTGGCGGGAACTGGAAAGGGGGCAGCTAAAGATTATCTTTTATCTGCCTGGAATCGAAGCTTGTTTGTAGGTGCAGCTAGCTTGACTGTGGCTGACTCTTGGATGGTGACTGTTCAAGATTATGACGGAACAAAGAATTACATATATGACTTAATCTGTAGGCAACTTCTCTGTTAATATTATTGGAATCCACCCAAAAACTGAAAAGTAGTATGTGTTTGAGTAATGCAGACAGATTTCCATCTTTTGTTTAACATTATTCGCTTACATCACTTCAACCGTTATAAATGTGTTAAAAAATAATGAATATGCAATGGAAAATTTATCCAACCATGCATTGTTTCAAATCAGGTGATTTATGTATTTGTTTAAAAATTTTTAAAATATGTATATATATTTAATACACTAAGACCTGAGAAAATCACTTTATTAATTGAAAACCATTGCACGTTTAAATAGCAATTTATTTGGGCCATAGGTAGTTTTGACCTTCTCCCCCCACCAAAAAAAAAACACGAAACCAATAATAAATCACCGAAATTCATATGATACAACCATATGCAACCTCTAGTATGCGAGTGAACGAATCCGTGAATTGCTAGCGTAATTACAGGTTAATTTTTTTTAGGTAATTAAAAAAAACGTTGTGTGGGTTTTAATTCCAGTGTGTTGGCAAACCGCGGTGCATAAGCTTAATGGGTGGCAGATATGCCAAAAGAATCATCTTTTGGCAATGAACCTAAGTCCGGAAACAAAGCCCCCGGAAAGGTAGGTACATGCGCTAAACAGTAGCGCGCAAATTTGAATTTGGCGGGCTTCATCGCGCGATCGCAGCGCCACGGGTTCAGATCCTCGGCGGGAGGCAGGTGGCGAGTCGGGCGCAGACTCTTCTCTGACATCGAACACCCCACTCCCGATTTTCTGCACTTTTCGTTTTTTGATGTGACAACGTCTAATAAATCGATGAACGCCGGCTGCACGCATGAAAAAGGATGACTCATTGTCCCGTTACTCATATTGTCCCGTTACGCTCATTGTCCGCTTGCGCCGCATCTATCGCTCTTCCACTCGATTGGAACAACCATCGATTTGACTTTTTCGAGGCACATTAAACTTGAAACACTCCCATTCGTTTCCTACTTTTCCTATCATTGTCCTATTCTTAACAGAATAACACAGATTGGAAGAAGTTAAATAGCAAACATGTATAAAAGTTATAGTTAAAATAATCTATTCGTTAAAGTAATAAACATATTTGAATTAATGAGTGCAAATAAAAGTAAATTTATCAATAAAATTGTAGATTTCATTTAACTCTTTCTTTGTATCCATACAAAATAGTGATAATTCAATAAAAATGATTCAATTTTATTAATAAAAGTATGCAATATTTTCATATATGTTTTGTTATAACGTTGTCACGTTAAACCATCGTCCGTTAACCGACTTTACAGACAACCAATTTTTTTTTGTGAGCGTGGAACTTTTCGTTTAGCTCTTTCCCGCGTTTGATGCCTCTAACCACCCTTACCGGCTGTCCAGAAGTTTCACTTGAATCGGGAGAAGCGAACGAAAGGTCATCACGAGAACACACCGTGATAAAAAAATTTGTGAGCGAATCCTTCAGTACCCGCCAGAGATGTGTAACATCTAACCTCGGTAACCAGCAAATCCATGTGTTCTCGTGTCGCGAATACACTCACAATACGAAACTCGGACACTAAAATTTAAAGTAGAATTCTCAAAAAAAAAAGTTCCCGAGCGTGATAAACATTGCGAAAAAATTGTGTTTTCAACTACATTTCTTGACGCGTATCACGCGAACAGTAGTTTTCGCACCCGCCGCTAGAATTCGCTGCCGGAGCAGCTACATCGACTATCAAATAACTCCACTTGCAGAGCGAAAGGTTAAACTACGTACCGAAACGGCTCCGATAATAGCGAAAAAAAAAAAATTTGAAGAAATACTGAACCCCGGCTTTGAACCTGATTTTTCGACAAGGAATTTCACTTCAATTCTGCCCAATAAACAGTCACTACTACGAAGTTTCCCTTCGGCATTTGTGAAATTTGGTTTCGTGGATTCCAACACAGGTGGCAGGCACCGTGGTTAAAAATTACTGCTCCACGGGACTTCCGTTTCCATTCACGAAATAATTACTCCCACCAAAGCCGTTTACCGAGAGCTAAGACCGTTAAGTACACATCGAAAAGATTAAAAAAAAAATTGGTTGTCTGTAAAGTCGGTTTACGGACGATAGTTTAACGTGACAACGTCATAACAAAACACTGATGAAATGATTGCATACTTTTATGAATAAAATTGAATCTTTTTTATTGAATTATCACAATTTTTTATGGATACAAGGAAGGAGTGAAACTAAATCTCCAATTTAATTGATAAATTTACTTTTATTTGCACTCATTAATTCAAATATGTTTATTACTTTAACGAAGAGATTATTTTAACCATAACTTTTATACATGTTTGCTATTTAACTTCTTCCAATCTGTGTTATTCTGTTAAGGATAGGACGATGATAGGAAAAGTAGGAAACGAATGGGAGTGTTTCAAGTTTAATGTGCCTCGAAAAAGTCAAATCGATGGTTGTTCCAATCGAGTGGAAGAGAGATGGATGCGGCGCAAGCGTACAATGAGCGTAACGGGACACTTTTTTTTTGCGTGCAGCTGGCGTTCATCGATTTATTAGACGTTGTCACGTCAAAAAAAAAAGTGGAGTTAAAGTTTACGACGCGAGAAGACGACGCCCGTAGCTTCCGGCGCGGGTCCGCCGAAGGAGAACCTGTGGGTGGAAGTCTTGCCCCTTCCCCCCCCCCAACCCTTCTTTCACCAACACACGTCTCTTCTTCCTCCCCCCTCTCTCCCCCCTTTCTCACTCCCTCCTCCCGGAGTCTGCCCGGAGAGAATGTCACTTGCCCCGGCACGTCCTAGACTTCTCTGACCTTCCGGTGTAAGGCAGAAGTTATCGGGACAGGTTCATGGAGAAGGGGGAGGAGGGGAGATGCAGTCGCGCCCTTGTGCCAGTTTACGCGTTGGGCGTCTTCGCCGCAAAACCTTCCCGCGACGAGCGGCCTGGAGCAGGTAGCGAAATGAAAGACAAGTCCCTTTCCAATTTTAATCAACTGCAAAGTTCAGTCATTAACCTAGCTCAGCACATATCTTTTTAAATTATTATTTTTTGTAAACATTTTACATGCGCTTATGTATCCGTTCAAGTTCCTTATTTTTTTTTTTACTTTAAACCCGGTTAATCTTGTAGACTTTTTGTGTGGCCTAAGTTTAACAAAATTAAAAAAATAATAATATATAAAGTTTTTAATTTTTTTTTTGCACAATTATCTGGCGAAAATGGATTTTTAATATTTTTGTGCAGCATGGATAAGGAAAACCAGATCTAATACGTAACTGAAATATAGGTATTTTGCTTTAAAGGCCGTGCTGGTGGCTATTGCGTGGGATGTTTTTTTTAAAGAAAAAAATGTATTTAATTTTTTCTAGCCTTTTAAAACCATAACAATTCTGATGAATTAAAAAAGCCAGACTAAATTCAAAATTTTTTTTGTGAAATAAACTAAACAATAAAATATAGCAACCAGTTAAATAGACTTTAAAACCTAAAAACTTCCAGTTTTGTATTATATTTAGTTCTCCTTATCCCTACTGCACAAAAACGTTTTAAAAAATACATCTTTGCCAGCTAATCAAACAAAAATATGCGTTGTATATATATATATATATATATATATATATAATTTTAATTTTTTGAAAGTTCAGCCACTCAAAAAGTCGGCACTTTTGACCGCGTGGAAGGTACCTAAAAATAAATTTAATGACCAGAATCACGACACACGCCCTTTTCGCTTGTTAAAGGCGAGGTAATTCGAGACTGTAAACGCAAAACGGCCACAGATATTGGGAAAGGAAATGGCCATGGCCTATCGTAGGACAACTATCTCAGATTTTGCTCGGAGTGGTTTCGGGGGGATAGCAAATCGATGGAATACCACACATCAAGATCGTGGGAGCCGTTTCACGGTTTCGATTTTTCAAGCGCAAGCTGGCCCCCACAATTTGGAAAGGGTGGAGTTTTGAATCCAGGGGGGGGGGGGTAGGAGGCGGACCCCCAATACATCACGGTATTTACACCCATGTTTGCCAGTTATCCTGAATTTGTTTATTACATGTTTTCTAAATCCTGATACCAGTCAAAATTTCATCACGAAATTTTTCTTAATGGCGTCAAATGTATGTAGACTAAAAATGTATTGTGTCCCTACAGTATGATGAACGCTGCGCTGTATCTGCATTTCAATGTTAACTAAGGGTTGTCAAAAAAAATTGTAATACCAGGATTATACCGTATTTTTGAAGTTGTCATAATTTACTTTTATAACTACCAATTAAAATAAAATTAAAGGATAGTTGTACCATTATAAAGTTTTTTTTTAAAAAAAATACTTATGCGTGGTGAAAATTCCGCGATGTTCACGAAAGCAATATGTACAGAATGAATCACGCGGGTCCGCCATATATTCGAGATTTCTGAGACTCCCCATTAGACGGCAGCTCTGTGGTGGTTACACATTCGCGTTCCAGTCGACTTCCGTCCCGTTCACGAAATTACTCGCGCCAAATGCCGTGTAACCGAGAGCTAAGATATTACACGTCAAAAAAAGAAAAAAATTGGTTTTCTGTAAAGTCGGTTTACGGACGATAGTTTAACGTGACAACGTCATAACAAAAATTTATGAAATAATTGCATACTTTTATGAATAAAATTGAATCATTTTTATTGAATTATCACTACTTTTTATGGATACAAAGGAGTGAAATGAAATCTACAATTTAATTGATAAATTTACTTTTATTTGCACTCATTAATTCAAATATGTTTATTACTTTAACGAAGAGATTATTTCAACTATAACTTTTATACATGTTTGCTATTTAACTTCTTCCAATCTGTGTTATTCTGTTAAGGATAGGACGATGATAGGAAAAATAGGAAACGAATGGGAGTTTTTCAAGTTTAATGTGCCTCGGAAAAAGTCAAATCGATGGTTGTTCCAATCGAGTGGAAGAGAGAGAGAGATGCGGCGCAAGCGTACAATGAGCGTAACGGGACAATGTGCGTAGCGAGACAGTGAGTCATCCTTTTTCGTGCGAGCAGCCGGCGTTCATCTATTTATTAGACTCTGTCACGTCAGAAAAAGCAATGACAAGGAAAGTGAAGTAAACTACTCTTGAGTGTGGCAACACGTCACGAGCGCGCGTGCAGTGGGATGGGGAGGGGGGTAAAGCGGCGACAGGAGACGGAACAGTCCTGGTGTGCCTCGTGGTGCATATCTCCCCGACTCTTCGGGACGCTCTGTCTGGGGCGCCGTGGGAAAAAAAACTCGATCCTTCTCCCGCGCGCTGCCCTAAAGGTCGCCAGTTTGCATGCAAATGCTCGCGGAACTGGTTTTGCGTCGGCTGAATGGTTGGATCCCGAGCGCCTTTTCGGCAATTTCGCGCCGGTTAGATCGCGTGATGCAGCCCTGAGAACAAGCCGGCCCCCATTAGGAGCGGTTTCTTGTTTTACAAAATCGATTTTCATTAAAAAAAACAGTAAAGTCAAAGCAATTTCATGTACTTTTTCTTCTTCTAATATTGTTTATATATATATATATATATATATATATATATATATAATCATTATGTCTATCACGTCTGAACATTCACGTTCACCAAACATCCAATTTTGTTAAAAAAAAAAAAAAGGGGCAATTTCGGATCCGTGCCGTAGATTTTTCGTGAAAACGTCGGGATAAAAACACAAATGTTTCGTAGCAATATGTAATTTGATTATCTGTATGTTTTAAATACGATGGTTTACACAAGAGTAGTTTATCGCATGTAGCAAGGGTCTGCGGTAGCTAAAGCATAGCGCCTCGTTGTGCACAAGATCAACACGGCTGCAAGCACAATGACGTCACAGGAAAAACAAACACTGCGCGAAAAAGCACGTACAGACACGATCTCTCAGTTGTGGGTTCAATCAATGTTGACACATTAATTAGTGTCGTAGTTATTAGCGTTTTTGAAATCTGACGGTGTCAAGCGGTTAGACTAAAACTAAAACTAAAACTAAACATAAACACACAAAACATGCCTACATCACAGTTAACGTAAATATCTTTTACAAATAATTGGAAGTGTTTTATTAGTAATATCTATACTATCTATACTAATATTATAAAGCTGAAGAGTTTGTTTATTTGTTTGAACGCGCTAATCTCAGGAACCACTGGTCCGATTTGAAAAATTTTTTCAGTGTTGGATAGTACATTTATCGAGGAAGGCTATAGGCAATATTATATTATCAATAACATTAGGGATCCTTACTAAAAGTCCAATTTAGAATCAAATGCGTTGGAGGGGGTTAGATACAACATGCAGTACACGTACGAAGTGTGTGTTGACAATGCCGCAGGCGCTAGAAGTTTATTACCTATTGCCTATTAACATTGTTGCCACGCACTAGACGCCTTATCATTCTTAATTTTCCCATACAAGCAAAAAACACCCGTGTGATATTAACAACGAAGCAATCAGTACACTCATATAGAATACATAGAGATAGTATGAGGTATATATGTAGATATAAAGAGATAAATACAGATAGAGAGATACATAGATATATAGGACTATAGATGTAGATAGAGATAAATATATATAGAGACATAGATAGATTATTTGTATATGTGTAACTACTTCAAAAATATTACAAAACAAAACTGAATGAGGCATTGCAATGCATGCCGAGCATTAGCTAGATAATGGAATCTTTTCAATATTAGTAATCCCTTATTTTTCAGTTTTTTTTTTCTATATTGCTTTATAGAGTCGAGATTACATACAGACCAAGTAAATAGCTATAAACTGGCAGAACAACGTCTGTCGGGATCTGAAAGTGTTATAAATTATTTTGCACACTTGACATTCAAATTAATAAGACAATTACTAACTACATCTGATCTCTAAACAGTTCCCCTTCACCCTGTGTTCAGCCCGGGCAACGCTGGGTACTGCAGCTAGTAGGTACATAAACTGATATACTATTCACCGTTTCCGTGTCTATAAACGAAACTATTTCCTTTAAAGTATTTCCAACATCCATGGAATATATATTAATACAAATAAATACACTCACGCATATAAATACACGTTTATAAGCGAATTAAATTTTGACAATACCTTCAAGATAATTAATTACAATTTCGAGGAGTTCTCATTATATATTACCAATGATTTTACGCTGATAATCAAATAAAAAATAATAATTCACATATTAGGGGTTATTCGTGTTGAGTTTTGGTGTTGAAAGTAGAGAAATTTTACGAACTGACAATTTGTGATTTGTCTAAAGCTTTTGATCTTGTTAATCATAAAATATTTCTTGAAAAACTTAATCATTAGGGTATCGGAGGCAAAAGCGCTTGAGCTAATGAATTCATATTTGCACAACCGTGAACAGAGAGTGGAAATTAAATCATACAATAAAATAGTGTTCTCAGACTGGAAAGTCATTAAACATGGAGTCCCTCAAGGTAATAACCTAGGACCTCTATTGTTCTTAGTATATATTAATGACCTGCCTTTAAACATCCCACAAGCCAGCAGAGTGCTATTTGCTGATGACACCTCAATACTAGTGAATGGTAAAAATGTAGACATCGTATCCAAAGCATATTTAATCCTTGGCCAACTAAATCACTGGTTGGAAGCAAATAAACTTGTACTAAATACATTTAAAACAAATTGTATAAATTTTAGGAACAGACATAATCCAGTAGAAGAAAAGTTTGAATTATAGGTTAACAGTAATATCATAACTAGAACATCAAATTTTAAATTCCTTGGTGTGAACTTAGATGAACAACTAAAGTATAAAGACCATATTAACTCTTTCGCTAACAGTCTAAGTGTATCCTCTTATGTACTAAGAAGACTGGCAGACGTAGTTAGTATTGAAACATTAAAAACTGTCTACTAAGCTCACTTCCACTCTATAATGACATATAATATAGAAATCTGGGGAAACTCAGTGGGAATTAAAACAATTCTAAAATTACAAAAAGAGCTATTCGTATAGTGACACATGACAAAATGTCAGCTCACTGTAAACAAAATTTCAGAAAACTTAAAATCTTAACAGTTATAAACGAGTATATACTAAGAATACTCTTATTCATACATAAGGAGAAACGCTATTTAAAAAAAATCTAGATATTCATTTATACAACACAAGAAACTCCAATAAATTGAGGATAACAGTTCACAATACCGGTCAGTATGAAAAGGGCACAAAAAATTACATAGGCATAAAAATGTACAACTTATTGCCACAAAATTTCACAAATATAACCGATTTATCTATATTGAAAAGAACAATCAATCAAGTACTGTTAGAACATCCTTCCTACTCTCTGATAGAATTCTTTGACCTAATAACAGATAAGAAAACTAATCTCTGGTAAATCTTATTTAAATCCATCACAAAACGAGGAGAAAAATATTGAGTTTTGTTAACTAACTCTTCGCTCTGAGCCTTAGACTTGAGTTTATACAATTTCTTAAGTACCCATGTTTTTTTTCCTTCTCTCTTTCTTACTTTTGAAATGTAAAAATACTCTGTAATATGTAGTCTTTGTGGTTGTACAGTATGTTTGTATATATGTATATATTTGTATTAATTGACTTGTTCTATATCCCGGAGTCCTTACCTCCATATGGGATTTACAGATCAAAAAACTGAATAAATAAATAAATAAATACACTTAAAACATCTTGCTAAACTTGAAGACAATATTATATTATAAAAATGAATTTTTGTGTGTTCGCCTTCTATACGCCAGGCATCGTTCACCCCATTGAGATTAAACTTTGTACACTTGACCTTCGAAAAACGGAGAAGGTCTTTGTCTAAGTGATATTTCAATAAAACAAAATCTTAAAGCATAATTTAATTATTTTTGGTAAAATCTCGCCATTCCATCGAAAGTATGCGGGCTATTAAATGTCGTTCACTCGGCACGATACAGATCGTACGCATTGCATGCAATGAGTGAGCAAACTCTATACAGTAATCAACTTAACCAAATATGAATACGCTGCAGATAAATATTATAAGATTGAAAACGTCTGTGAAAGAAACTTTACACATCACCAACTTTGTAATTCTGTTAAATAAGTAACCGATAATATCCTAACAAATAATGGTATTAAACTTCAAAATACATCGTGTTATACTGGAAAAGAAGTTTATGGGCAATATATTACATTGGAAAAATAAAAATAACGTATATCTTATTATTGACGTGTCGGGCGGGAAATATTTGTAATGATAATTACCGTACTGTCTAGGTGAGATTCTGATAAAACCAATCCTTGAAAGTAGAATCTATTTATTCTAGATAAAATTTCGTTATTGCATTGATAACTCATTGTTCATTCGATCTCTATGAAATTTTG
This sequence comes from Bacillus rossius redtenbacheri, assembly GCF_032445375.1. Classification (NCBI taxonomy): domain Eukaryota; kingdom Metazoa; phylum Arthropoda; class Insecta; order Phasmatodea; family Bacillidae; genus Bacillus; species Bacillus rossius. The sequence continues at coordinate 28,438,035 of NW_026962013.1, read as the reverse complement.
CACTCCTGACCTTTGAAACCATGGAGGTATTTGTCTATGAAATGGTTGTCTGTTCTGAAGTACCTGATTAGTAGCTGTAAGCTGTATAAAGGCTAATATGTTATAAATTTGTTTAATAGTTTGAAAAGAACTCACTAGGAAGAATCGTAAACACGCCATCTGTAGTGAATTAGCTAAAGAAACAAAATGCCAACATATCTGCAAGACATTAGGGTTCGACTACATTATAAACAAAAATTGTTTTTTCCATGCAGAAGCAAAGAGGTCGTTCTCATTTTGACTTCAAGTATTAAAATGGCAAAGATTGTATACACCAACTCTCTTACTTCTTACCTCCATGTTTAAAACACGAGGAAGATCACTGTTCAGGTAAGATTTCGATAATACTCACCCTTAAAGCAAAAATTACGGTGGCGCGCGAGTAGTATCGAATAATTACCAGTAAGAAGTACTTTATGTCAGTTCCCCTTTTCTATGGTCCGAATATGGTGGCGTACGAGTCTAGATAGATAGATAAAGAGATATAGATATAGAGAAAGCGAGAGAAAGAAAGCGAGGCAGTGTGTGACGGAGTTAGGGAGGGATAGAGATAGTGAGAGTAATAGAGAAATACAGTATGATGGAGAGAGATATAGATATACAGAGAGGTATAGAACTATATATACATATATATAGTTATATAGATTAAAATAAATATATACATAAAGGAGATATATAAAGAGATAAAAATAAAGGGTTTGAGATATAGAGCATTATAAAGTTATATTTATCTAGAGATGTATATATATATAAATAAATATATAGAGATATAGACAGATACGGATATAAAGTGAGGTATAGGGATATATAGATAGTGAGATAAAGAGATATTAAGAGATACATAGAGTTACAGAGAGATAGAGAGAGCTGTGTATGTGTGTACAAACTTAAAAAAATTAAGAAAAATAATTTACAACAAAGAGGCATTGCAACGCATGCCGGTCATTAGCAAGTATTAAATATTTTAATGGGAAATTTCTTCACGAAAAACATTATATTTACAAATAATAAAACCATATATGAATAATTTTTATCAATTATTTAAACTAGCTAATACACCGCACTGTTACTATTGATATGAAAACAAGTAAGCTTACTTTTAGAAACTAAACATAGGAGTAAATATAGGTATATTAACATAGCTAAACTTACTATTGATCCTGTCTCTCTTTGTTATAAACGTCTAAAAGTTCCAGTATTTAGGCTATTTAAACTAGGTCGAGCACACTTCTTGCTTATTGACTACTAGCTGCCCGACCCGGCTTCGCACGGCTATACTAATGGAAAAAAATTAAGCCACATCTCCCATTTACGGTAATGGTAAATAAAAAAAATTCATTGAAAATTTATTACAATGCTGTATAATGTACCGGAGAGAAAATGAATAGCACCGATGGTTTCCCGACTCGTGCACGCAACGTACAACTGATGTACCCGTACTTCACTACGGCAGGCTACAGGCAGATCACTCTTGCGCCGCTCATTATACATGCCCCTCCTTGTGGGTACGCCACTGCCGCGCGATGCCCGTTGCCATGGAGACGCAGAAGGCATGAACAATGCAAAATCCTGTTCTCATGCAGACAAAGTACCCACTGTTGCCTGGTTTTAAACACCCATGGGATCTAATTTTCGGAAAATGTCATCCTGCGTAACATAAGGAACATTACTGTGAAGTTTCATGTCTGTAAAATATATATACTTGAAAAAAAGGGCAATAAAAAACAAATTAAACACAGAGAGAGGAAAAAAAACAATTGTTTAGGTTTGCGATTTAAAGTGATAAAGTATTTAAATACTAATTGAACTCTTATGAGGGTACTGATTGCTTCGTTGTTAATATCACACGGGTGTTTTTTACTTGTATGGGAAAATTAAGAATGATAAGGCATCTAGTGCGTGGCAACAATGTTAATAGGCAATAGGAAATAAACTTCTAGCGCCTGCGGCATTGTCAACACACACTTCGTACGTGTACTGCATGTTGTATCTAACCACCACCAACGCATTTGATTCTAAATTGGACTTTTAGTAAGGATCCCTAATGTTATTGATACTATAATATAGCCTATAGCCTTCCTCGATAAATGTACTATCCAACACTAAAGGAATTTTTAAAATCGGACCAGTGGTTCCTGAGATTAGCGCGTTCAAACAAACAAACAAACACACTCTTCAGCTTTATAATATTAGTATAGATTTGTAACTTCAACTTAGAGGGAATAAAACCATTTGGGCTCAGTGAAATCTGAGGCGATTTTGGTTTCTTTATAATGATTCATTGTATTTATATTTTTGTATGTTAATAGAAAATGTTTATGAATTTTTTTTAAATATATGTTTGTATTTCGATAGTTTCGATTTCGATAGTTATTAGCCTCAGAAAAAACCCATACACATTGCTGTCACTACTGCACATAAATTGCATGACAAGTCACTCACTTTCAAATGTAGGGTTTGGGAAGGAGTTATTTATAATTTTAAACGGCGAGAAAGGGCCTCAAGGAAGATTGAAGTATTTAAGGGTCCCGCCTACCTGGGCACAAGCGGTGTGCAGAACTTCAGAAAAATAACGCGATTTGCAAACTGCTCAATATATACGAGTAATGTCCGTTTACGAAAAGTATTTTAAGAATGAGCCGAGGGTAAACAGTAATACGGTTTCCGTATTTCGTTTTGAAACTATAGCTATTTCTAGCGGGAGCGAAAAATCATTTTCAGGCGTGAAACATCCGGTACAGATTCTTGAAAGCGCTCAAGGGACTTGTATTAACACCTTCCTTTATCTTCATTTCTCCGCCGTAAAACTAAGCGGTTACCATTCAAACGTCACAGTTGTCCTGCGCACGACGGGAAGACTGCGCGCCGGGCCAAAGCCTTGCGCTTAGAGGCGACACCGCGCTGGAAGCACCAGCCAGCGTCGCACTTATCGTCCCGCCTCGCCAACACAGATACACCCCTGACTGGGCGGGCAAACAAGTCGGTAGCTGGTCACGTGGCCGATAATCGCCGGGAAGCGTCGTAAAGTTTCTGGCGGGACGGGCGAGCGTGTTCCGCATACGAGGAGCCATTAATGATCACCGTCTTCCCCGGTCTCGACCTGATAGGTCTGAACGTCGCACCGACGCATGGGAGAACACGAAGTCTCTCCCGGGAGGGTGTGGGACTTTCGCAGGGCTGGCTGCGGGCCTTGACACGGAAACATTACTCTCGGCGCGCATAATGCGCTCGCTCGCCCGCGAGAGAGAGAGAGCGTGACGCAACCCGACCCCCGACGGGCCGCGCGTACGGGACGTCGTTACCACAACGCCGAACGTACAATAACGCCGAAATACCATAACGCCGAATGCCAAATTGATCGCAACGCCGACAGCTAGAAAACTGCTGTGTACCACAACGCCGAAATACAGTAACGCCGAAAAATGTTGCTGCGGGGAGGTGATTGGGGGGGGGGGGGGTGTGCCACAGGAGCAAAATGAAAAAAAAAACTGAATGAATTTGTGTGCTAACCTTACCTAACCTAACCTTTGTGGTAGTCCTGCAATGACATTTTTCTTGGTTAGTGTATTTCGGCGTTGTGGTACACCGCAGTTTTATAACTGTCGGCGTTGTAGTCAATTTGGCATTCGGCGTTATGGTATTCGGCGTTATTGTACGTTGGGCGTTGTGGTGCGTCCCCCGCGCGTACAGGCTTCCACTTCGAGCTCCGCCATCTTGCAGTCTCAGCTTGCGATGAAGCTTCCGGGCTTGAATGTTTTTGGTTTGACGCGTCACAGGACTTAGCTTCGGCTACTTTTGTTGAAAGTCTGAAACTTGTGAACAGGTTGTGATAGTTGTAGTCTCCCGCGCGTGAAACAATAAGTTGTTGTTTCCTACCGGCGCTCACGTACTAAGAGCCAGTTAGTGACTACGTGGTTGCAACAAGGCACAGAACGTCTGGGAGATACGATTTATGCCTTGACATGCAAAAACTTCGGATAAATAGTTCGAAATTAAATTATAGCAAAAACATTGAAAAATTCCAAGATGGTGGGGACCAATCCCCTTAAAGGCTCTCTCTCCCCTCCCCATCCCTTTTCCCCAACACACACACGATCAGTCCGAAATGTCAGTTCGAACCTATCAGTCGGAACTCCCATGTGTTAGACTGATCAGTCGGAACTCCCGTGTGTTGGACTGATCAGTCGGAACTCCCGTGTGTTGGACTGATCAGTCGGAACTCCCGTGTGTTGGACTGATCAGTCGGAACTCCCGTGTGTTGGACTGATCAGTCGGAACTCCCGTGTGTTGGACTGATCAGTCGGAACTCCCGTGTGTTGGACTGATCAGTCGGAACTCCCGTGTGTTAGACTGATCAGTCGGAACTCCCGTGTGTTGGACTGATCAGTCGGAACTCCCGTGTGTTGGACTGATCAGTCGGAACTCCCGTGTGTTGGATTGATCAGTCGGAACTCCCGTGTGTTGGACTGATCAGTCGGAACTCCCGCGTGTTGTACTGATCAGTCGGAACTCCCGCGTGTTGGACTGATCAGTCGGAACTCCCGTGTGTTGGACTGATCAGTCGGAACTCCCGTGTGTTGGACTGATCAGTCGGAACTCCCGTGTGTTGGACTGATCAGTTGGAACTCCCGTGTGTTGGACTGATCAGTCGGAACTCCCGTGTGTTGGACTGATCAGTCGGAACTCCCGTGTGTTGGACTGATCAGTCGGAACTCCCGTGTGTTGGACTGATCAGTCGGAACTCCCGTGTGTTGGACTGATCAGTCGGAACTCCCGTGTGTTAGACTGATCAGTCGGAACTCCCGTGTGTTGGATTGATCAGTCGGAACTCCCGTGTGTTGGACTGATCAGTCGGAACTCCCGTGTGTTGGATTGATCAGTCGGAACTCCCGTGTGTTGGACTGATCAGTCGGAACTCCCGTGTGTTGGATTGATCAGTCGGAACTCCCGTGTGTTGGACTGATCAGTCGGAACTCCCGTGTGTTGGACTGATCAGTCGGAACTCCCGTGTGTTGGACTGATCAGTCGGAACTCCCGTGTGTTAAACTGATCAGTCGGAACTCCCGCGTGTTAGACTGATCAGTCGGAACTCCCGCGTGTTAGACAGATCAGTCGGAACTCCCGTGTGTTAGACTGATCAGTCGGAACTGATGAACAGACGAACTTACGGCTTCCCATCAGATCGGACTGCTGGTTCGAGAACACTCAGTCCGAACTGCCGTTTGTGCTGGGAACGGCGTCTCACCAGTACAAACATCCAGTCCAAACAATTAGTTCGTCAGTCCATCAGCTGAGTGCCGTTGGCAGACATCTTTGTTTTTAATACTTAATTGGTTGCTATGTGGTTGGTTCACAATTCCCATCAAACATAGCTAAACGGTTTCTCTTCCTGAATTCCCGTCACAATATCGGCACTCGTTCCAACAGCAACTTGGCTTTGTTTGATTCCTTTGCATCACTCCAGGGCAATGTTCCAAATCCTTCTCTGTAGCTGCTGCGCGTGCTTGGAATGCACTCGGAGAGCCAGCACGGCAACACGTTTCACGTACAGCCAACAGCAGGCCTGTTAAAATATATTTTTAAAAAATTCTCGTATCTTGAAACGGGGAACGACTGTGATCCAGCTACGTGTGTGTGGTTGGCGTAAACATTTTACAAGATAAGTAAATATGTATAATATAAAGGATTAAATAATAAATAGTTTTTAGTTTTTTTTAAAATTAATTCTGTGTAGTTTACGTAAGTTTTATTTTTGTAAATTATAGTTTTTGTTCTTGTTTTATTTAATTGGTTTTTAATTTGGTATTTATATTGTGTAATTTTTCTCTATAAAATGGGACTACCATTCAGGAGCACATATTGAAAAAAAATTAATTTAATATAGGTACATTTTCTCCCGTTTTTTAAAGTGGTATCTATTTTCTTAGCTTAGTAACTTTTTTAAGAGATCAATTCTTTGTTTTACTAATTAATATTCATTTTTATTTGTTAAAGTAATTTATTCTTATTATTATTTTTAATCTGTGTTTAAGTGTAAGTGTAAGATGTCCACGCCTTAACTTTGCCACATGTAAAAACAAGACAAATAAATAAATTATTTGCTTTACCCTTTTGCTAACTAAAAGTGCAACTACAACTGCAACATCCAAAGTTTCTTCCAATTTCTACGATCAAACGATACATCCAACAGCAACGTCACTCAGTAGACTGGTTGATGGTGTGTGCTTCAGTTCAGTCCACCGGGACTGATCGTGTGTGTGTGTGTGTGTGTGTGTGTGTGTGTGTGCGGGGGGGGGGTGGCTTAAAGGGCGAGAGACAATAACCGACAGACGCTGTGTTGGTTTCAACAGTATTTTTTTTTAAATTTATTTGAATGCTGGAATCACAATGGCGTGGATGGCGTGATGCGATGGACACGAATATTTTTTCAGTCAGGTGAGGAAAACTTTAAAATTGGTCTTTGGTCGCGCTAAAAGATGACATGGATTGAAGTAGGTGCAAATCATCATAAGAAGCCTCATATTTGGGGCCTATTTTTACCAATCGCAATTACAAAATACATAAAAACTAATCTTTAGCTACCAGTGCAGAATAGCTTGACGGTTGCATAGTAGTTGAAAATCATTCACTCCCATTGTAACATTTTTATTATTGATGTATAACGTCTTAACTCTCGGTAAACGGCATTTGGTGGGAGTAATTTCGTGAATGCGACGAAGTTACGGAACGGAAATGTGTAACCACGGTGCTGCCATGTTCTTAGAGACAAAGAAAAACATAATATTAACTGTTTATTGAATTTTAATCACAGATGGGCAGTATCTGTTACAATTCCTTGTCAAAAATCACGTAAAAATTCAGAGTTTAGTATTTTTTTTTTCAAATCGTCTTTGCTTTTATCTGAGCAGTTTCATTACATAGTTTAACCTTCCAATCTGCAAATCGAATGATTTAATACTCAACATAGCTGCGCCGGCAGCGAATTGTAGTGGCTTGAGTATAATTATTAAGCTCGGCATTCTTTTTAAGAATTCTACGTAAAAATTTGCAACATTAACAACATGAGAACACATGAATTTGCTCGTTCCCGAGGCTAGGTGTCGCACATCGCTGGCGAGCGGAGGAGGAATCGCTTACATTTTTATGTATAATTTCTCCTCGCGGGAATGTTTTCTTGGAATTTCAGTTTCCCCGCTGACGCATTCGAGCGTCACGCCGATTTGCCAAAGGGCGAATTTGCATGCGAATCCGGGCCCGAAGGTCGACCTTACGGCTGACACACCAGCGCAGAACGCGGAGGTCAAGTGCCCGGACCTCGGTTCACGGAGACCACGGTGCTTGGGACTGTCAGGAGATGTCATACTGTGACGTGCAGTTGATGCCACCTTTTTACTTCATCAACGCCACGTTGTGAAGCCCAAAAACACTGCGCAAATAATTTTTGACCATGCCTGGTTATGGTTAGTATGTATGAATTTGAATTTTTGTCGTTAAACCGCAAAAATACATAGTAATTTTTTTTGACGTGACAACGTCTAATAAATCGATGAACGCCGGCTGCACGCACGAAAAAGTGTCCCGTTACGCGCATTGTCCCGTTACTCTGTGTCCAGTTACTCTCATTGTACGCTTGCGCCGCATCTATCTCTCTTCCACTTGATTGGAACAACCATCGATTTGACTTTTTCGAGGCACATTAAACTTGAAACACTCCCATTCGTTTCCTACTTTTCCTATCATCGTCCTATCCTTAACAGAATAACACAGATTGGAAGAAGTTAAATAGCAAACATGTATAAAAGTTATAGTTAAAATAATCTCTTCGTTAAAGTAATAAACATATTTGAATTAATGAGTGCAAATAAAAGTAAATTTATCAATTAAATTGTAGATTTCATTTCACTCCTTCTTTGTATCCATACAAAATAGTGATAATTCAATAAAAATGATTCAATTTTATTCATAAAAGTATGCAATCATTTCATCAATGTTTTGTTATGAAATTGTCACGTTAAACTATCGTCCGTAAACCGACTTTACAGACAACCAATTTTTTTTGTTGTGTAAACAATTATCTCCTTGGTATAAGGTATTTGTTGGAGTATTTTCGTGAAAATGGAACGTAAGTCGATGAACGGGAATGTGTCACAAAGATAGTGGACCCACGTGTACCAACATAAACTCGTATATAGTCACTTTTGTTTAACTTTAGGGGACACACAAACTTATTGTTGTGCTAAATAAAACTTTATAATAGTGAAACCACCCTCGAATATATTTGGTAAACCGAAATAGTCATGGCTTGTTTAACTCGCTATATTAGTTTGCCATTTTCTTGCCGCGGCTGTTAATTATGGTATTGTCCTTTAATTTTTTTCCGATAGGTTAATCGTTATTGTTGTTTAGTCACCAATTAGTGCCACTTATTCATTGTAGCAGTTGGCTGATTTTTCCCTTAACAGTTCACGTATTTATTTTTATAAAAATTATGCTTCTTAATTTTTACATGAATGTCACTTGTGTGATTTTTGTTCTTAGCCTCTCAAATGTTAACCTCTAATGTAAATTTTTCGTTCAAAAGGATTACTGAAGTGTGATGTTTCACTTTTAGCACCCGTGGCTTTTTTTTCCACTACACGAAGCTTTGAAAAATGTGTAAAAAAGACACACTATTAGCGAGTTAAAAAACCGTAGTTTTGAAACCAATTTAATCTAAATTAACTGTTGCATTTATATTGACTTTTTTTCTATTACTTTTTAAGACTCAAGATATCTCAACAAACCTTTTTTAATCCACCAACATTAAGTAAGTCAGCAGCGAACATGAAGTATAAAAACTAGTGATGGGTCAAAACCCAATTTTCTCGAATCCGAAACTCGAATTCGAATTCCAGAACCCCTCGAATCCGAATCTAGACGTTAATTGTCAAAAAAAAAAAAAACTACAATAAAAATATATTAATTATGGTGGTGAAACATGGTACCCTTTAAAATGGTTGTTTCACGAACTCAGTTTCCAAAATAAATACCTACATTTTGTATTTTTATTTAAGATATTATAATTACATGCTAAGAGTACATTATGTTGGGAAATGGTAACAGGATAGGTATGCAACAAAAAATTGACCTATAATCTTCAGAGATTATCAGTGTTAATTTTTTAATTTACTCTATTTCATTTAATATTTTGTTCGAATCGTTTTCCCTCGAATATTGAATCCTTCGATTCGATGGTGATTTGAGGATTGATTGGCCCATCCCTAATAAAAACAACCTATAAGTAGAGACCTGAAAAATTAGCGGGTTCAATGACCTGTAGGATGAACTCCATAGCTCTACGTACACTCGGTCAAATGTCACCCACTCATTGGTTGTTGTCTTGTGAGACGTCCCAACGTAGCAGCCTGTGATTCCATAAAGCTTTGGTTGGGTGTTTCTCATTGGCCCAGAATCATCCACGTGAGTTGTGAACCAATAGCAGAGGCAGCACTGAGGTATAACTATTTGTATGTTAGCCTTAAGAGCGTGCATCAGATGGAGTTAAACTTTCTAATACAGTCATCCAGGATTCGGAAGATTACTACTATACTTTTACACGTTTAGCATTTCTGTTGACGCATTAAAAGAATTTAAATGTTGGTGAACATTTTAAATGCATAACATTTTGAAAATATCAATTGAAAGTTGCTTTAAAAGCATACTGTAATTGCCATTTTTAGCCATTTTCAAACGACGTTGTAGCCAAGAAATATAGGCACATCTCCATTCTGTTTTAATAGGCAAAAACTGTATTTCTTCGCCAGAAACTTTGTCGCTTTGTCCCCCATTGTCACCGCGACAAATCTCGAGTAATCTTCCTAAACCGAAGGCACTGCATGCGTTTATAGCATACTGCTGGGCGCGCCGGACTGCCGTGTATGTGTGAGAATGGAACAAGAGATACTCGCGGTTCCTATCTTGGAATGCGAAGAAGCGTCAAAGAGGAGACGAAGATAGATTTCTACCTGACCCGGCGCGCCGCGGCATTGCTGCGTAAGCTCAGATTACCAGGAAGTATTACCACCCTCGTAAATAACCAAAAGAAAATTTTTTTTGTTGTAAATTTGTAAATGTACTATTTTCCTAACTCTGATCATTTAATGTGTTTTAAAGGATAACTATATAAGAAAATAAGCTTAATTAAGTTGTAAGTAAGTTTATTCAAAGTTAATTGCGATTTTGAATGCATTAATAAGCCGCACGATGACTGGTTGTTAGACTGTAAGGTATAACTAAGTGTCTAAATTTTGGCTGTTAGGGTGTACAGAGAGTTTCAATCCTCCAATGAATACATAAAAATGTGTTTAGATGTAGCACCAAGACTTGGTGACCAAGTACTAAACAGCTATATCGTATTTGTTAGCACTTCGAAAATTCTAATTCATAGATAGTGTTGATGATTTTGGTGGTTGCTACCAGTGTAAAAAAAAATTAAGTACTTAATTATTTATATCAATTACATCATATTTCTGCACGAATTAATTATTTTGAACTGATTTTTGCTACAAGTTGACGCTTCATTTTCAACGAATATCCAAAAACTTATTCCACAAAGTATTTTTTTGTAAAACCATTTCTAGAGTTCAACAGTTTAATGGTAAACGATAGTTTTACCATTATAACTAAATTTATGTTATTTATTTTAAAGGTCCTCTGATTCATAATGGTTCGTGTCAAAATAATTATATAACTATCTAAATTAATTATAGGTTAAACCCGACATTCGTTTTTATGAATTTTATTGTCAATGTAATTAAATTGATTATAACTAAATTTGCTACTTGATTATAGATATAGAGTTGATTTATTCAACCTGTGAAGTTAACTCGCCAATACATATTTTTTTTTGATTGCTTGAATTGATACATTTTGCTTAAAACTTCACACCATTAAAGTATTTTATAGTCTGAAGTTAATTTGAAACCAACAATTGAGAAGGTCATTTGCAATAAAACCTGTGTTCATAAATTAGTTCAATTGCAATTATGTAACTTTTAAGTTACAGACAATATTTAAATTTTAACTGGACAAATATGTGAACAATAACTTTTACATTCAAATTCTGGAACACATTATTCCTTATTATTTTTTTTGTACTTTGTAGGACTGTATCAACTTTAAATGTACACTACTGTATCTTATTTATGTTCACGTCGTTTGTTATATTGTGTATATGTTGTATATGTGATTGTGTTACTGTATCTTGACCAGTGTTCTTTGCCGTGTGTTCTTGTTAGCCTACATTGATAAAAATAAAACCACTGTAACTTATGTACTGGTACTTAATCATGCAATTATGTAAATTAAAATTGTTTTCATAGGATAAAATGTCTGTGCTATACAACAGAAAACCAAGAACAATCTCTGTGTTGCTGTAGTTTATGTAATTTTTGTTTTTCATTGTCCTTCTGTTGGTGATCGTTGTGGAAGTAACTGAGAAATCGAGGTCGAGGTAACTCACAGGAATGACTATCGCTCGTTACTAACACACTAATTACATAATGTATAAAAATTGTGTGCGTGGGTGCCACGCGTATTACAAGTGACATTTAGTTCCGTACTAAATGCCATTTTGTTTACGAAATGCGAACTGTGTTGCTATCAACACTACGTATTTTTTATTTGTACTTGTGGCTGAAATTGGGTATTACTAATTTATATATGAGAAACAAAATTGTTTGTTTGAAACGCAAAAAATTTGGTTCTTTTTTGAAAGAAGTAAATACATCAATGTTATTTTATACACTAAGACTGTATTATGTACGGTGATTATAATTTATTAAAATTGTGATCCATATATACTTAATCGTATAAAATGTGAACTAAGCTACTACGGAGATTGAAAAAAGAACTGTTGGCGACTTCAGCGTGTATCTTAGAGTGAAAACTACGAACTTATAATTGTCCTGCGAAATATCTTGCTTCGACTATTATGCTGGACCACGAACTTCAGGACGAGGGATAACTAAATCAAGAACCCCATAATTCAAATTTCATAATACCTTGAAGAACCTGGGTATACATGATGATAGTCAAACTCCGAATTTAGAGTTGATGTCTAAGGATCTACTGGTTATTTCTACTGCTACCTACCAACAAACGCCGTGACAATGAAGACATTTATGGAGTGTCATGACTATATGTTATGGTTGGACGAATAACACCACGATATCCTTTGACTTATGTTTGGAACTACAGAAGGATTAAAGTGGTATGGAGTTACTGTTAATTGACAGTGTAAATATGTATGTGAAGTGCTTTGAAATATTAGTAGGTAATCCAAACGACGTGTTGATCTGTAGATTTATTCCTGATTAATTAATGTAACATCAATATTATAATATTCAATTTGCTGCACCAATTATTGTGAAGTAATTTTCCATAACTATCATCAATTTAGAAAAGTTTATCGTAAAGTGCTTTACCATAACTGACAAGCCTGTACCAGCTATATTTTGTTTTATTTAACTTTGAGTTCTCTATAATTGATTATGCTAGTCTAGAGTTGGTTTGTATTATCCCAGATAAAGCAAATTAAATGAATTTAAACTAATTTGGAATGTTAATATCTCCGACTTTGATTTTACATTGTTTCTCATAGAGGAAACTGAACCTTGTAATTTGGCGACACGTACTTCATGTTAAATTCAGTGTCACATCCAGAGATTAGAGAAATATACAGATGGAGAATGTCTGACTTTTGACGAGGGGGTTTAGATTATCGTATTTTGTCCGTAGTATTTAAAGATCATCAAAAAAAATTGGTTGTCTGTAAAGTCGGGTTACGTACGATAGTTTAACGTGACGTCATAACAAAACATTGATGAAATGATTGCATACTTTATGAATAAAATTGAATCATTTTTATTGAATTATCACTATTTTGCATGGATACAAAATGAAATCTACAATTTAATTGATAAATTTACTTTTATTTGCACTCATTAATTCAAATATTTTTATTACTTTAACGAACAGATTATTTTAACTATAACTTTTTGAATGAAAGTGATTGTTTAATTGGAATGTTCAATTGGCTCCATAAAATAGTATATTCCCTTGCACGTCGGTTAGGCGGTTCAACTTGATATTAAAATTTCTAAATATTTTTAAAATTCTCTTTTATGTTTCTTTTTGTTTATTGCTCTTTATTTTGGAAAAATGAAAAAAAAAACCAAAAAAATTAATTAATAAAAAATAGTTTAGTTAAAGTACTAAATTTAAAAGCTACTTTTGAAAAGCCCGCCTTAACCTATTTAATATAATAGTAGATTCATAGGCCAAACGAGTGGAAGATAGATGCGGCACAAGCGTAGAATGAACGTAACGGGACAATGAGTCATGCTTTTTCGTGCGTGCAGCCGGCGTTCATCGATTTATTAGACGTTGTTACGTCAAAAAATTAATTAATAAAAAAAATTGGTTGTCTGTAAAGTCGGTTTTCGGACGATAGTTTAACGTGACGTCATAACAAAACATTGATGAAATGATTGCATACTTTATGAATAAAATTTAATCATTTTTATTTTAATATTAAAAGAATAAATACTTGAAATTATACTAGTAATCAGATTTTTAAAATGCAAGAATAATTAACCTTTATTGCCGAAATTGTTGTTATAAGCATTGAAAACCACATTAACTTTTTTCACTTTATAAACAGTCGACGAAACAGTTCACCTGTAGATTACTTGTAATTAATTTTAAAAACTGGCGTTTAGCTATAAAGTTTAAATATAATTATGAACAAGTTTTCATATTAATAAACTGTAATCAAATATCTACCAATTATATGAATCACTATAATTTTTTAGTCAATTGTTACATAGCCTATTATTACTGCACTGGCCGACAGCGTAACGGAACACAGTGTAACGGAACAAAGAGCGTAACGGGACACAGCGTAACGGAACAATGAGCGCAACGGGACACTTTTTTTGTGCGTGCAGCCGGAGTTCTTCGATGTATTAGACGTCACGTCAAAAATAGTTTAGTTAAAGTACTAAATTTAAAAGCTAATGATTAATTAATTAATAAAAAAATAGTTTAGTTAAAGTACTAAATTTAAAAGCTACTTTTGAAAAGCCCGCCTTAACCTATTTAATATAATAGTAGATTCATAGGCCAATCTAGTGGAAGAGAGATAGATGCGGCGCAAAGGTACAATGAGCGTAACGGGATAATGAGTCATCCTTTTTCGTGCGTGCAGCCGGCGTTCATAGATTTATTAGACGTTGTTACGTCAAAAATTAATATTTGCACTTATAGAAATTACTAACTAATTTGGAAAATTTTCTATCATAGTTCCTAGTTTCCCATTACAACTATTCGAAATGTATTCAAGTTAAAGTGCGGTATGTATTATAACACCATTTTTACTTTTGTGATTATAATATATTAATATGAAACAAGACTAAATAGGATGAGTGAATCGTTGGAGTGTACATATATACGTATGCGTAGCACTGTGGCTGTGGCTTGCAACTGTTATTGTGCGTCCGTGGCCTTGGGAAGGGTTTATCTTGACAAGGGGCCCGCAAGGTGGGGGGAAGAAAGGTAACACCTCCCGAATGGTGTGGAGAAGACAGTACGAGAGCGATAACCGACACTTTTTTTGTCTCCTCCTTTTGCTCTCTTCGCGGTCACACACACACACACCCAAATGCAGATGCCAGGCGCGAGCTGAGAACTTGCTGCTCTGATGAACGCTCTTAAGCGAAATGAATTCGCGAAATTTTCCGGTCTCTACCTATAACTAACACGTTCCTTAAAACACGTACCTAACTTTAGAACTGTCACAAGTTGGAACCTCATTACCTAGGACACAGACAGTTCTGTCTTGTGTGTGTTTTGTCGGTCGTGTGGTGTCCCGAGAACTCGTGGAGGGGGGGGGGGGGATATGGGTTGGGCAAGGTGGTTCGACGTGAGAAGGGGAAGGAAGGAATTGCCGGCACGTAGTTAGAGCCGGAGCCGTTCAAAGCGCCTTGCCTCCTCGACAATGCCACCTCCAAGGCCCGGGATAAACAGACCCCCCTTCCCCTCCACCAGCCCTGCCGCACCTAGCAGACGAGGGGACCGCACCGGCGGCTCCCGACAGTCAACATTCCTCCCGCGCCGGCCGCGGCGACGGCAGCTCTTGTCACCGGTGCGACGGCCCAAGGTCGTGTCGCCTCGTCAGCCGCGCCGCTGGTGCGAGTCCCTCGCGGAAGCAATTAGCGGTGCTGCCCACACGGGCCGACCCCTCCCCCCCCCCCCTCCCTCTCCAAGAGTCCAGTGTTGCCAGCAGTGGCGTAGCCAGGATTTGTGTATGGGGGGGTGTTAAGAAGCGTGGGGTCCGGGGGTCCTCCCCCGGGAAAAATTTGGATTTTAAGGTGTAAAATAGTGCTATTGTAGCAGTTTTCGGTACTTAAATTTAAATATTCTAATGGTAAAATTTTTATTAATTTTAATATTAAATTTGTTTGAGTGATGAATAAGAAATTAATTAAATATTTGGTGCTAAGGGGGGGGGGGTGGAACCCCTAAACCCGCCCCCCCCCCCCCCGTCTACGCCCCTGGTTGCCAGGCGTACACGTATTCTAAATACTGTGTCTGTACCCGGTACCAGAGAAAATCCGCTCTGTACCCGAATTTAGGAAAACGAAAAAAAAAAAATTAATAGTCAAAAAATATCGAACAATGTTCACTCCGAATAAAAAACCAATTTCTCCCCCCCCCCCCTCCCCCCCAACTGAAGGCGACGGGGGAAAACCAGTCTTTGCCCTGGCAGTAACGCACTGACAAACATCCAACTTTTTTTTTTTCTTTTTTTTAATAGTCTCGGCTACGCTTTATTCCTATGGATCTCTGGAAAACCACAGGATCGAGTGTTTCAGCTAGTGTCAAGTAAAACAGCAGGGCGGTAGACATCAGGATCAGGGATCTCTCTCATTGAAAACAGTCTCGGCTGTTCAACTATTAAAGCACAACACAAAATTTAATTCGCCAGGTTTATATTACGGGTAATATTTCCAATGGGTAAATTTTTCACAAAACTTTAACCTGAAAATAGGTATAATTTTTCACATGTTGCTGGAATAGTAGAAATTCAACGTTTACATTTTAAAAATCCTACTCACGGGCCATAGGAGTAAAGCCAATTTTGTATTTAAACTATAGAAAATTAATGTCACGCTATTATGAGATTTAACAGGACAGTACAGATGATATTTTTGTATTAAAGAAGATTTTCTTTTGATATGTTTTTATTTTATTTACGTGAATGACACCCGAAAATAAGAACTTCGCGTACCCGAAAGTACACGGATTTACAGGTGAGTGCATCCGAATTGTGTGTGCTATGGCTGCCAACACTGCCCGAGTTGGATGCCCGGACAATCCACGATCCTACATCTCTTAATTCTATTTTTATGCGTAACGTCTTGAACTCTTGGTATACAAAAGTCGAATGAAACGGAAATGTGTAACCACGGTGCTGCCATCTGTGGCGGATGTCGCGAACCAAAAGTTCTAAAAGACAAAAAAAAACTTTAACGAATTTTAACAATTTGGGCAGCATTTAAAAAATTCCCCTGGTCGAAAATCAAGTCCAAAACCGGGGTTTGGTAATTTTTTCAAGTCTTTTATTTTTCGCTTTTATCGGAGCCGTTTTATTACACAATTAATAATTTCGCTCTGCAAATGGAATGAATGATTCGATAGTCGACGTAGCCACTCCGGAAGCGAATTCTAGCGGCGGTTGCGGAAACTACGTGTGATACGCGTCCAGAATTGTAGTTGAAATACAATTTGCACGCGTGTATATATATAATGTAAAACACTCAGAATTTTTAAAAATATTTGTACGTTAAATTTCGTGTCCGAATTTCGTATTATAATTGTAATTGCAATATATGAGAACACACGATTATGCTCGTTACCGAGGTTTTCACCGTGTTACCAGCTGCCATACCTGGGTACACTCTTGGATTGACGTTTAGTAAAATTATGCTAGTAAAGGTATTCATTATAACAAATTAAAAAAAAATTGGTTGTCTGTAAAGTCGGTTTACGGACGGACGCATGGGGGTGGAGCTGAGAACACTTCCTCCCTACGAGTCGCGGGATCGAGGGCGATCCAGAAGAACGTTCTGCCGAAGATGAACTCGAGTTGATTGCGATTTACAGCTTTACAGCTGACGGAGAGCCAAGACCAATCGCTGCGTGGATCGCCAGGTAGATGGCGTTTCCCACGAGCCGTGACCAGAGCGGCGTCACGAGGCTGAGGAAATCACCCCCCCCCCCCCCCCGATGGCGGCGACGATTAAGGGCGTGCGCCCCCGTTCCAGGTCGTTATTTCATACATACGTTCCGCGCGTTCAAACCTGCCGACGTTTCCGAGTGGCTGAACTTTCGCAAAATGATAAAATATATATCGCGTAACATTTGCACAATTAACTGGCAAATTTTTTTATTCTGAACTTTTTTTTGTGCAGTATGGATAAAGAGAATGAAGTGGAATATAAAAATGAAACTTTAATTTTAAATTAAATTTAACTGGCCGCATGTGGTATGGTTAAATTTAATTTTAAAAGGTTAAATAAAATAAAATATATATTTTTTTTAAATAATTTTAAACCATATCAAGCAGTAGCCAAAAGCATTGCCTTAAAACCCAAATAGTTTTAGTTGTTTATTACATTTTGTTGTCCTTATTCACACTTAAAAAAAAAGGTGAAAAATTATCAACTTTCCTGCAAATAATACAAAAATTATGCACTACATTTATTTTTACATTTTGTTTAGGTTCAGCCTGGCTGCATAAGTCATGCAAAGAATTTTTTTCCCCCAAAAGTAGAGAATATTTTTATTTATTTTGAGCTGTTATCAATAGTATAGTTATTAATGATTGCGTAAAAATAGATGTAGACACGCCATCTAATAATTTGGCGGAGGGTGGGGATTTAAAAAAAAAAAATTGGAACAAATACCTGTAACACAAAAACGACACTATTTTAATTTTGGTGTTTTTTTTTATTTAAAACTGTAATTAATTGGCTTATCAAATCAAATGTTCTTGGTTCTGCGACATCTGTATGACGTTAAATTGTTTCTTCAATTATTTCCATGGCATATTTAACATCCTGGATAAAAATTTGTGAAATTAATATCACTTCTGTTTATAATTTTAACACAAGTACAACCTCATAAATTCCTAAGGTGATTAACTGTGCCTGCTAGTAGCATGCATTTACTACGCAAACGCATTCATGAGTACATATGCTAGGAGCTCTGCTTCCTATTGCAGTCACTACTATGGCGCTACTTCAGGAAAATTTCTACGTAGCTATTCATTCGATGGTCTCTAGACCACAAAACTGTCACCATATGTAAAATAATCACTTTTTTTTATGGACAAGAAAGCTGTCTGCTTGTGTCTGATGACGAGAACAGATGCCAGTTCCCGAAACGTCACAATTTTTTTTTTAAATAGGAATATTTTAGGGTTCGTCAGTGCTATAGTCGTTGTGTTGTCAATGATATCTGTTTATTTGCGTCGTTGTGTTCGTATGTTGGCTGTTTTGACCAGGTTTGCCATCTGTCTGCATTCACTGTTTTTGTTCAAACTGTCTCGTCGTTGTTAGCTTGCTGTGTTAGTATGTGCTGTAATTTTTTCATGACTAAAGTCCTTCCACGGAAATGTTGTGCTGCCTGTTATTTTAAGTTCGACTGTTTTTGTCTGTGCTGTCTTAGTTGTGCTGTCCGCAATACCTTTTTAGTTTCATCGTTGGAGCTATCTGTTCGCTGTGTTGGTCAGGGTTTCAAATTTTTTCCTTCTTCAATTTTTTCCATGACAAAACAGTGCAAAACTTCAATTGCGCATTCCAAAGAATTGTATTAAATCAAAAGACAAGATAGCTACCGTAATTTTTTTTTTAACAAATTACTTACAGTAGGATACATAAAATAAAGGAATGAAAAATCTTAATCTAGTTTGTTTATTGACAATTCTGAACGAGGGGGTAAAAATGGCGGTCTTTAAAAATAAACTTAAAAAATTACTATAACTTCCTTGATGTGAACATCATAGCATCAATTCCAAGTGACAAAAAGCTTTTTGGAAGGTGTTCTGATAACACCAACCGCAAGCCTTTTACGTAGATGTGCAATTTAATAGTTAATATTTAAAAGGTGCATTAAATTTGTTTGGAAAAAAGCTAGGGATATATTTGGCTGTAAGTAGGAACTGGAAAATTTCGTGATGTCAGTGACCTCTAGGATAAACTTCACTTGAATCTGCATAATCGATCGAAATTCCCATGTTCATTGGCTGCTGACTTGTGCGACGTCTGAAATGGGTTACTCCGTGATTCGACACTTTTTTGGATGATGAATTGTCATTGGCTCAAGAGTCCTCCGGATAAACTGTGAGCCAATAGCGGAAGCAAATTGAAGGTGTAAGTATTTGAATTTTAACTTGTCGCAAAATGACTCCCGGGTATTTTCCCGGTCTCCAGGTGTAAGGCACATTACACATTAAACTCACTCGCGTTTCACAAACATTCCGAGCACCCGATAGGTAACTGTAAAATATTCGTTGCAACAAACTCGCTGGTCGCTATCAGCACGCCATGTTATCTTATTAATTTTTCCAAGATCCAGCATGTGCAACACGTAAAAAAAAAAACTGAAATTAGATTGTTAATATTTAACAGTAATTCCAATTTGAGGGTTTCATAAATTTGAAAATAAAAAATAAATTAATAACTTAATGTCAAAATAGAAGGAAAACAACTGTGGCTTATAATGATTTATTTGTTCTTGCAATATTTGATTTATCGTAGCCTTATAGCATCAGGAAAAAAAACTAGCACAATGCGCCCTATAACGGGATGCTTTTTTTATAACTTAGAACCGCACAACATAGTGTGTTATACGTTATGCCTGTTCTAATTTATGTGGTTCGGATTTGTGTTTTTCTCATTTACATGTTTCTTAGTTTTGACAGTTACAACTTTTGTATCTACGTTGTGTGTTTCTAAGTTACGTAGGTTGTGATTTTCTAAGTTGCGACGTTTTAAAGTTGTATAACTTGACGTTACGTGTTTCTAAAGTATGATAACTGTAACTTACGACAGTTATAATTTACGTGGATTTTGTTTTCCTCGATGATTCTAAGTTAGGACGAATATAAGTTGTGTGTTTCTAAGTTAAAGAGTGTATCCCCGCTGTAGCGTGTCCACCTTGCAGCGCGCCACGTCGCCGCCTCCGAGCTCTTGGGAACAATGAGCGCGCGATCGTGTTTTGTTTTGCGAAAGAGAGAGAGAGAGAGAGATGCGCCAAAGCAGGTGAACAACTGTTCGCAGGAGGCGGCGGCGACCGCAGTGCCAAATTTGGCGGTTTTGTCTGCTGCCCGCCCGGAACTCCGCACTGGGTCATTGTCAGGCCACCCGGTCATGGCTGTTACCTCCTCTTGCTTTCGTCTTTATTTATTTTTTCTCTTCTCTTCTCTTTTTTTTTTCCCCCTTGGGAAGCATTCATCCCACGCGGTCTTTCATAAACCTCTTACGTATTCGTCTCGCGGTTACGTACCTACTCCCGTGCTGTGCGCTGAGTCACTCTGTCCTCTTGCGTCGCTCGCACGACTAAACGGTTCCAAAATACACACACAGGAAAAAAAAAATCTGAATTTTTCCTTTGTAAAACAGTTTTCCAAGGAATGGATTGTAATACTTTGTACAACACAAGGCTATTGTTATTTTTTGCAATTACGAAATAAGTTTTTAGAGATAATACTAAAATTGGCGGATAATTTATAATTTAATTTATATTTCTTTAAGGCATAAAAGTTTTAAACTAGGAAAATAGAATCGATTATTAAATAATTTGACTTTATTTTGCTCTGCCATGCTTATTATGTGCACGGTTGATACTGGAAAGCTATTCAGGGACCATTTTACAGTTAACTTTGACTACTGGAGATATCGGGACAACACAAAGAATAAATTCACGGGTAAGAATTCGAACACAGTATTACTGCGAACACTTTTTTTGTATTGATACAGTTGTTTTCATGTAAATGTATGAATTAACAAATATCTGTAATATTACCTTAATATTTCTGTTCCATTTACACAGTTCATTGCCCGGTTTGTAAGTTCACTAATCATTTAATCATTTTAAAATTACACATAATGTGCACAAACATATAATTCAGTTGGCATTGGGTTGCCAACGGGCAATTCATTGACTTGAATCCTTTACCTCAGAACCAAATGAGTTTGTCACAACTAAGCAACTTTGCACGAGAGAAAAAGAAATCGCTCTTTCAAAAATACTGTTTTTTTTTTTTCATCAACCACATGAGTGTGGCCCGCAAGATGAAACTTGTGGTTAATGTTTAGACAGCTTTAAGTAAATACAACATTGTTACTGGAATTACGATTGTCTAGTTTAACTAAAGTTTTAGGCTAACACTATTTTAACTTTCGCAAGCAAAAATCGCTAAATTTAAATTTAGCTCGTTTGGCTCTTAGATGCAGTAATAATCAAACATAAACCGAAAAGATCAATACAAATTTTATTTGAGAACTTCAGCTTCACCTATGAGAAACATTTAACTTCGTAGGCATAACATTTAAGTAACTTAATCTGGAAATAACCATTACCACTGACATAACGTCGTTTTAATCTCCAGGTTATTCAAAATGGGAAAGACTCAAGCATGTGCTAAAATGCTTGCTTTAATTCACACAATAATATCTACAGTTATCGTTTTTAGATGATCCAGCGAAACAATAGGCATTGAAATGATAGCTATTTTTTTTTAGTACAACCCTATACCAAATAATGTTCTTTCCTTGCAGTTGACACAACCTTCAGGTAACGTTCTTACTTTCTTGGTATGATTATTTGCTTGTTAATATGCATACTTCTCATTTTAAATAAATAAAATAAAAATGCATAAACTTAAAATAAATGTTATAATTAGCTATAATAGGTTACTTAACTATAATAAAATGTGTTTGCATTTCAAGAGCTGTACATTGTAGATTGGCTTCTACGTCCATATACAAAGGGCTTTTGTTAAAAAAAATATCAAAAATAAAGAAACAGCCTAGAGAAAGTTTACAAAACTCAAAATTAAAAAAAAAATTAAAACCGTTGTACTTCCCTGTATTAAGAAGTTAAATAATAAATAAAGAAATTTGTTACAATTATGTACCATCGTACACCATTCATGAAACTGTATGTAACACGTAATTTAGTGATAAGAACTATAATTATTTATACAAACGTTTACACCATTAATGAAAGTTTTAAAAAAAAAAACAATTTCGTTTGAATGGTTGCTTTAATATTCACTTTAAAGTATAAATGAAATGAGCATTGAAAATTTTAATGGCTGTTTAAAAAAATATATTTTTTGCTGAAAGTAGATCGGTTGCATAAAAAACTCCAACAGTGAAATGACGCGAACATAGTTTAAGTGATAGGCTAAAGATTTATAATTGCATAATACATTACTACAGACTGGAAGAAAACTCTCTATGAAAAGAATATATCACATTTAGTATGCTCTGAGGAAAAGACACGACCACATAAAATCAGATGGATTATAAAGTTTAAGCAGTCCATAATGTATCAATACCTACAGTATTTAAGTACCATATATTGCACATGTATGTACACAATTTTTGTTTGTTTGAAATTGTGCGGAAAAGACATGAAAGCAGACTAAACAATACGGCAAGTTCCAACAATGACTTAGAAAATGTGGGCATCTAAAAAAAATACGATTTCTTATAATATAAACCAACTTCTTGCACGTGTATATTAAATGTTAAATCCTTGTTTATTAGCGCTTCTCTGTGTCAAATTGTTTCTTTTAATTATCTTGTAATTAGTCAGACTTTGAAAACCAAACAGAGTAAGTTTTGGCTTTGGTTTCGTTTAAGCTGTACCTTATATTAATAAACATATAGCTTCTACGAGTGATACAGCTACTCTGACAAATCGGTGTTTGTAAAAATATTACGAAAAAAAGCAATATTTAATTTGGTTTCATAACACCTAAACCTTAAAAAAGATAAGTTTTCGATGACCTTTTCATGTACAGTAGTCATCTTGGCCCGCGAAGAAAAGAGTATTATGGCTTGTGTCTCATTCAAATCGTGTTTTGGTTATGAACAACGTGTAGATAGATAATCATGGAGATGTTCAGTAACATTAATTTAATTTTTCTGGTACACAAGTCACTTAAGTACAGGAAAATTATCAATATTTACTTCTGTAAAAAAATAATAATAATTTGTATTCAATTTTTTTTACAATGTACCTGGCACGAAATTACGCTGTATTGTTTGACATATATGTTTTTATAGGAAACCACCACACTTGCTCGCAAACCGTTTTAGAGCGAAAAGAAATGTAAATAAATATAATCTTCAGACTACTAACGATCTCTGCTTACAAAATGTTATTTCTGTGGTTCAAAACCTTGTAACAGAATATAAAGCTAACAAAACCACCCAAGGTGTATGCACTCAACTTTATCACGCCATTTTCAGTGATAACTACAGGACCACAGCTTGTAGACTCGTAGTTTGACGCCACACGACTGCACGTAAAGGCGACTGGGCACTTGATGCGCATTAGAATGTCGCCCTTAGCGTTTTATGTCTCCATAAAAGGTAGTTACTTTTGAAGTTAATGGAATCTAACGCCATTAAAATGTTTTTATCTAGGACAACTTCTACGGATTTTCCACTACGTAAGCACAGCATTTTATGTTTTGTAATTAATTTTTATCTCGTGATATACGATGGCCATTAAAAGTAGAAATTAAAATAGTGTTTTCACAAAATCCAAAAAAATTCGGAAAAACTTTTTTTTTTTTTTTTTTTTTTTTTTTTTTTTTTTTTTTTTTTAGATTTTGGTGAAATATCACAAAAGTTAACAGTTGTACGACAAAGACTACATTCATAGTATTAATTCAAAGTTTTATAACTCATCATACGATGTTCTCAGGTTTTAAAAAACGCCGAATAAACACTTGTTGAATTTAAAAAAAAACTATAAACAAGTAACTATAGCTGTATTATAAATTCCATTTAAAAAATGAGGAAAATTAAGATTAAAGAAGAGATGCAATTTAGGTAACTACCCCATCGAGTAAAACTATGCAACATGAGACACTCATCTTGCCTTATTCAGGATGACGAGGCTTTCAGAAGAGGCCGTGTGATCAGGCGTGGCACGAATCAACCGTGGCAACCTCGTTCTCCGGATCGATCAATCTTTGGGGGAGATCTGAAGGGACAGTTGCAGAGCAACCACACTCAAGCACGTGAAGAACTCCAGAGCAGGACAGAGGAGGACAGATCCAGCACCTTCTTTGCGCGCGTGCGGTAGCCTACAACTCACGTAGTTTCGGTTCCCTACCACGTTCCTGCAACTTCGGATTTCACTCAAATATTGAAATTTAAAAAAAATAATCGAAGGGTTAGGTTAGGTTAGGTCAGTCACAACATGCTTGAACTTCTGATTTAGCGGCTGAAGTGACGTTAATACCAAAACGCAAAACTTCGGAAATCTTCGGGAATTCTTGCAGGGGAACCGAAACTACATGAGTTGTAGGCATCCCGCGCGCGCGCGGGTACTCACGGGTATCTGCACGAGGGTGCCGTTGTTGGTGACCGGGTACGAGTAGAGCGGCACCACGGGCACGCTGCCGTTCCTCAGGAAGATGGGGCCCTGGATGGGCGTGACCTTGGGTAGCTCGCCCGCCGCGTCCTCCTCCTCGTCGTCGTAGTAGTACTCGTCCAGCTCGTCGTCGTAGTCCAGCACGGCGTGCAGCGACGTCTTGCCGCCCGCCCGGTGCGCGTCCACCTTGGTGTAGGTGGGCGGCCGCGCCGGGTAGCCGGGTAGCTGCGGGGCGGCCGACGCCGACTCGGCGGGGTAGTAGCGCGGGCGGCGCGCGCCGTACGGGTCGTTGGCGTAGCCGGGGGCGGCCGTCGCCGTCGCCGGCGCCGGCGGCGGCTGCTGCTGCTGCTGCTGCGGCGGCGGGAGGAACGGCTGCGGCAGCGGAGGCGGCGCCGCGTACGGCGAGGAGTAGTTGGCTAGCGCCATCGGCCGGTGTGAAGGGGGGAGGGCTTCTCGGCTCGTTCGGTCGCTCAGGAGACGCGAGCGCCGCCCATGGCGACTGACTGGCTACGCGGGTGTGTGCGACGCGTCGCGGCGCCCGGACGGTACTGGGCGCGGCGGCTGCCCGCGACCCGGGTCCTTGAGGTAGGCACGGCCCTCGCCTGCTCCGTGGTGGGGCGCTGCCTTCCCTCTCTCTCTCTCGCTCTCTCTCTCTCTCTCTCTCTCTCTCTCTCGCCGCGGCACGGCGATCAAGCACCTCCCGCCCAGCCGCTGCCGCGTTCCTCTGCAGCCGATAACCAGCACCAGCACCTAATATGTGGAGCTTTAGAAGCTATAGCCTACTTACGTTACTTGTCGTGATAAACACATAACTTTAACTTTGCATGCCGATAATCAATATAAATTAAATTATAAAATGATTGGATTGACATTACAAATATTGTCGTTGAAGTAGAATACCTATCAAAAAAAATTTAATAATAAATAATTATTAATCAATTGATCAATTAATTTTTAATTTAGTATAATCAAGATAGATTTTAATTAATAACGAAAATTAATAAATATTCTGAACGTTCATGATTATTTATTAATTTTTATTTATTAATAATGTGATTATTTATTATATATGATGACGATATACGGGAATATAACCCCACTCATATAAATTCACTTGAAAAATACAATGGAATAAGTTTATAAACGCAATTTATATCACAAATCTTGGCATTTAATAAAAAAATTTATGATATCGACCAGTATTCAGTATGAATCACTAAATTATAATATTTAAAAGCACATATATAATTTTAATTTCTATGTAACCTTTTTTTTTCTTCCTGTGAAAAATTTGTTGCATGGCGCGCGCATCTTAAAAATTCACTCTCATATTTTTTTTCATAACGTGCCTTAAGAAGTATAACTTCGAAATTATTTGTTTGCTTAAACAAATAATTCGTTCTTTGGATGGTTCTTGCAGTGGGACAGATAGATGAATGATTTTTTTTTGACATACGCCATTGCTGGTTACATTATATGTCATAAGAAACATCCTCGATAACAAAAAAAAATGACTGCGAACATATTGAAAAGAAGCCTGTTTGTGCCTGAGGATGGGAATATATCTCAGGACGGCTACTGCGTTCGTCTGTGATGTCGTCATAGAGTACAGAATATCTGTTTTACAACGTATTGAATTTGTTATAAACTAAAAAAAAATTATAAACAGTTAACGATAGTTTTGTTATGAATTTATTTAGAACAATGAATCAAAAGATGAAATTATGGAAGCAAAATAATTAGGATAATACAATCTTAAACACGTCTAAGACGCAGTTCTGTAGTGGGCTGTTATTTTTTTGAACCACTGAAAATATCATACTTTTCCTACCTTAAAAAATCCTGTACATCCACGACAAACGCGATATTTGCCATGTCTCGCACAAAATTTTGGTAATTTATTGTATCTTTGCTAAAGGTATTATTTGAAGGAATTATCTGAAAATTAATCATTACAGCTCTCTCACATTTGTGTTATTGGGTCACAAAATTTCTCACCACACATCTACTAAAAGTTTTTTTTTTTGACGTGACAACGTCTAATAAATCGAAGAACACCGGCTGCACGCACGAAAAAGTGTCCCGTTACGCACATTGTCACGTTACGCTGTGTCCCATTACGCTCATTGTACGCTTGCGCCGCATCTATCTCTCTTCCACTCGATTGGAACAACCATCGTTTTAACTTTTTCGAGGCACATTAAACTTGAAACACTCCCATTCGTTTCCTACTTTTCCTATCATCGTCCTATCCTTAACAGAATAACACAGATTGGAAGAAGTTAAATAGAAAACACGTATAAAATTTATAGTTAAAATAATCTCTTCTTTAAAGTAATAAACATTGAATTAATGAGTGCAAATAAAAGTAAATTTATCAATTAAATTGTAGATTTCATTTCACTCCTTCTTTGTATCCATACAAAATAGTGATAATTCAATAAAAATGATTAAATTTTATTTATTAAGTATGCAATCATTTCATCGATATTTTGTTATGACGTCACGTTAAACTATCGTCCGTAAACCGACTTTACAGACAACCAGTTTTTTATCTGTAAAATGTCACTCTTAAGATAACAATAAATAATGAACATTTGCTTGAATTTGTGTGTGTTACAGCTTAGCTTTCGGTAAACGGCATTGTGGTAGGGGTGAATGGATTGCAAGTCGCAAGTAATAGAAACGTGTAAATACGGTGCTGCCATGAGTGGCCGATGGTGCGAACCAAATTTCACAAATCCAAAGTGAAACCTTAAAGTTAAATTTTGAATGAATTTTAACAAGATGGACTACATTTTAATAAAATTCCTTGTCGAAAATTATGTCCAAAGTTGAGATTTAGTATTTTAAGTTATTTTTTTCCCGCCGTTTCATAATAAAATTAAAATTTCAGTCTGCTGATCAAATTATTCAATAGTCGACGTAACTGCTCCGGCAGCGATTTACATAAAAAAAAGGGGAGGGGGGGATAGTGATTCGCGTCCAGGAATGTAGTTGAAAACACTATTTTTCGTATATATTTCTCACGCTAGGCATTATTTTAAAGAAAACTAGGTTAAATTTCGTGTCCAAGTTTCGTACCATAAGTGTATTTGAAAACATGAGTACACACAGTATTTTGCTCATTACCGATGTTTCACATCTCTGGTTCACTCACAATTTTTTTTCTTTACCGCTATTAGGTAAACATCCGTTTAGAAAATTCTAAAAAAGAAACATTAAAACTGTAAGGGGAGCCACCGTGATAAAAACTAACAGGAAAAGCCATGGAATGAAAGTTAACGACTGGAAATCCATAATATACCAACACGGCTCACGAGACGTGGGCTTAGCGAAATGAAATAACAGCACCGCGCGGTTGTAATTTGCCCGCGGCCAGGAAAAGGGAAGGCGAAACACAGTAATTCCGAGGCTAACCAGCGGGTAGATAGACTCGGCCGGCCTATTTGAGATTGCGTACCACCCCCCACCCCCCTCCCAGCCAGGTGATCCCGCTGCATACGCCGTCTGTGCTAGTCCACGGCTAAGCCGCAGTGGTCCAGAGGCAAACGACCTCCGTAGCGCTTTCGGTTGGAGGTTTTCTGGGTTAGAGACTAGGATAAGAGTGGGTGTACAAGTGTTTTTTTTTTTGACGTGACAACGTCTAATAAATCGATGAACGCCGGCTGCACGCACGAAAACGCTTGACTCATTGTCACGTTCCGCCTGAGCCGAGCGTACGAGTACCGGCCAACCACCGTGCGAGAAAATGTTCTATAATATCAAACAGGTTAAGGCGAGCTTTTTAAAAGCAGCAATTTAAAAATTTGATATGACGTTATCACGTAAAAATATCGTCCGTAAACCGACTTTACAGACAACCCCCCTGGCTTGTACTAGAACTCTATCTCAACAATGAGAAGTTCACAAGCTAGCAGAATGTTTGAATTTATTTCGTTTTTATTTTTTATTAATTTTTTTTTTGTATTTTAATGATATCAAAGAAAACTTGTGGCGGTTTTCTTCGTGTGCCCCTGATTATTCTTGCCAATATTATGATGGTTTTCTCCGTGTGCTTCCGATTATTATTGTTAATATTATAGTGGTTTTCTCAGTGTGCTCCTGATTATTCTTGACAATATTTTGATGGTTTTTCCCGTGTTCTTGCAATCATTCCTGTGGTTTCTTCAAGTGTTTCTGACTATTCTGAGAAACCGCTCTCTGCATGGATTTTTTTTTTGTTCTAATGAGACATGTCATTTTATTTGGAGTTACATTTAATTCGATAATTTCTGCTACTAAATCAAAACTTGCAATATTTTTATCAGGTGGAATTAACAAATATCATTACTCAGTCAAATTAATATTACGCCATGAGACATCTGTGGAGCACCAACATGCAAGACGAACTTCCTTTTCCTTGGAGTCTAACGAAGCCATCCTTCTTTTGCGATCGTTAGTGAGCATCCCGCATCCCGCATAAAATAACTAAATATTATTTACCTGCAAGCAACATGTGGCGATATCTGTTGTTGAAAAGCAGAACTACATGCATAAAGTACTTTTGCATGAGATATATTAATTCTCGCTGATGAAATATGAAAAAATTTCTATTTAAGTATTGAATCTAATTTAAAACACTCAATTGGTATCTGGCATTAGTCTCAGTAACTAATATGAATTCCGATTTGGGATCTGACGCTGTTTCGAAAGAACATAGGTGTAAGTTTTGCAGTAAAGAGTTTATCTTGAGAAAGAATAAAAGACAACACGAGAAGAATGACTGTGTTAAAAATCCACTGCGCAATATGATAAGTTGTGTTCGATGTAGCAAGTCGTTTACACGGAGAGAGAGCCTAAAAAGACATGGCAGAACTTGTAGCGCCAAGCCTGCGTACAAGCTAGAGGACAACGATGAATCTACTAGCCTAAGGAAGAGTGATCTGCATTACGACAATAATTTTCTTGGCTCTTCCGATCTCGACAAAGAACTTAAATTGAAGAAGGTTGATGATTTACGGAAGAATGAAGACAATGGAAGAATCCTTAACGTGAAAAGTGAGAATATATTCCAGCCGAATTCAAGTAGATCTTTCCTACTTTGTAAAAATGATGGACTCCCAAAAAGGAAGCACGAAGACGATGAAGACACTTCAACATCATCAACATCGAATTATTACGGTAAATTGGGTGAAGACGATTCCTTCTACGGTGATTGTTACAGTGACTCTGAGGCTGTTGACAAAGACATAGACTATGATGAAGCACCTAAAGCTGCCAAGATCGAAGAATGTGGCGGTGTCCTGAGACCGAAACGATGGAAACGACGTGATATATTAAATAAATCTGATCAAGCTTGTGATGATCACCGTCTCAAACATGAAAGTTACCCTGAGGTTGGTGGTAAAACGGAAGACACCAGAGATCATAATATTTATTATAAAGGTGCAAGGAAGATGGTGGTAGAAGAGAATGATTACACATCATGGAAAGATCCAAACATATTGGTTGACCGGCTAAGACTACTACATGGTTCGCTTTGTGCAGGAAACTATTCGTGCATCAAAGAAATATCCTTCATACTCAAGGAACTGAGGAATGCTGGCAACATACAATATTGACTTGTTTTACTTGCATTTGTATAATGTAAAGCAATAAAATAAATAATTTAAATTATAAGAATGTAATGTTTTTATTTCTTGTATTATGATTTCTTACTAAGACTTAGATCTCGTAACTTGTGCTTACTTTTTGCCTTTTTTAGTTGATGGAGCTTCCAAATGTGCTTCCTTATTCGATGATGCATCCAAAATGTGCTGCCTTTTCGTTGGCGGTGCTTCCAAATGTGCTGCCTTTTCGTTGTCGGTGCTTCCAATGTGCTGCCTTTTCGTTGTCGGTGCTTCCAAATGTGCTGCCTTTTCGTTGTCGGTGCTTCCAAATGTGCTGCCTTTTCGTTGTCGGTGCTTCCAAATGTGCTGCCTTTTCGTTGTCGGTGCTTCCAAATGTGCTGCCTTTTCGTTGTCGGTGCTTCCAAATGTGCTGCCTTTTCGTTGTCGGTGCTTCCAAATGTGCTGCCTTTTCGTAGTCGGTGCTTCCAAATGTGCTGCCTTTTCGTAGTCGGTGCTTCCAAATGTGCTGCCTTTTCGTTGTCGGTGCTTCCAAATGTGCTGCCTTTTCGTTGTCGGTGCTTCCAAATGTGCTGCCTTTTCGTTGTCGGTGCTTCCAAATGTGCTGCCTTTTTGTTGTCGGTGCTTCCAAATGTGCTGCCTTTTCGTAATCGGTGCTTCCAAATGTGCTGCCTTTTCGTTGTCGGTGCTTCCAAATGTGCTGCCTTTTCGTTGTCGGTGCTTCCAAATGTGCTGCCTTTTTGTTGTCGGTGCTTCCAAATGTGCTGCCTTTTCGTAATCGGTGCTTCCAAATGTGCTGCCTTTTCGTTGTCGGTGCTTCCAAATGTGCTGCCTTATCGTTGTCGGTGCTTCCAAATGTGCTGCCTTTACGTTGTCGGTGCTTCCAAAAGTGCTGCCTTTTCGTTGTCGGTGCTTCCAAATGTGCTGCATTTTCGATGATGGTGCTTCCAAATGTGCTGCCTTTTCGTAGTCGGTGCTTCCAAATGTGCTGCCTTTTAGTTGTCGGTGCTTCCAAATGTGCTGCCTTTTAGTTGTCGGTGCTTCCAAATGTGCTGTCTTTTCGTTGTCGGTGCTTCCAAATGTGCTGCCTTTTCGATGACGGTGCTTCCAAATGTGCTGCCCTTTCGTTGTCGGTGCTTCCAAATGTGCTGCCTTTTCGTAGTCGGTGCTTCCAAATGTGCTGCCTTTTCGATGACGGTGCTTCCAAATGTGCTGCCTTTTCGTAGTCGGTGCTTCCAAATGTGCTTCCTTTTCGTTGTCGGTGCTTCCAAATGTGCTGCCTTTTCGTTGTCGGTGCTTCCAAATGTGCTGCCTTTTCGTTGTCGGTGCTTCCAAATGTGCTGCCTTTTCGATGACGGTGCTTCCAAATGTGCTGCCTTTTCGTTGTCGGTGCTTCCAAATGTGCTGCCTTTTCGTTGTCGGTGCTTCCAAATGTGCTGCCTTTTCGTTGTTGGTGCTTCCAAATGTGCTGCCTTTTCGATGACGGTGCTTCCAAATGTGCTGCCTTTTCGTTGTCGGTGCTTCCAAATGTGCTGCCTTTTCGTAGTCGGTGCTTTCAAATGTGCTACCTTTTCGTAGTCGGTGCTTCCAAATGTGCTGCCTTTTCGTTGTCGGTGCTTCCAAATGTGCTGCTTTTTCGTTGGTGGTGCTGTCTTTTCGTTGTTGGTGCTTCCTTTTTTGTTGATTGCGCGTAGTACAAAATGTAGTGATTGAATATTTACTAGTTTATCACCTCTTGGTGTTACTAAAATATTTTACAAGGTTACTTGGTCCTTTAGAATGTATAAAAATGTCACGATGGATTACGAAGGTCATGTGGTCCTGAAATGACTAGCCTATACGTCTGATAATGACATGACTCGGTCTCATGGACTGAAGGCAATTGATCTATATGTGTGGCTTTGTACATGAACGGCTTATATGTTATTCAGATTATTGAAAAATTAGACTTTCATAATAGTCTAATCGGCACTGATTTAATTCGTTGGTCCGGTATAATGACTTGAGTTGATTTTCGTAGAGTGAATGATTAATAAACTCCGCGAAAGGTAATGGAAAACAGAACCTAACATTTATTTCATTTATTTAATAATTAGTTACAACTGTCTCTGGTCAAGAATCGAACCGTGGACAGGGATCCATCGATTCGATTTGTAAATTAATAAATGATTTTTTCGGAGACTATTGGAATTTTTCCCGCATTTCTAGCTAAATAATTACATGATTTCAAGATGGCGGTCAAATTTCAAGATGGTGGGTACCTCAGTAATAAAAAATGATTACTGCACTGTAGCATGTTAGAATAAAACTAGCATGATGGTAATACGAGTACACGCACAAGATGGTGTACTCCAGCAGGTGGTCGCTCCTGGTAGCATGTACTGAACATAAAATGATGGATCCGTGATGGACATCAAGGACAAAGTCAAATTTCAAGGTCAAGGTCAAATTTCAAGGTCAAGGTCAAATTTCGAGGTCAAGGTCAAATTTCAATGTCAAGGTCAAAGTTCAAGTTCAAGGTCAAATTTCAAGGTCAAGGTCAAATTTCAAGGTTAAGGTCAAATTTCAAGGTCAAATTTCAAGGTCAAGGTCAAAGTTCAAGGTCAAGGTCAAAGGTGTGGTGACCAGATAATTATACTACATGATATCGGCACACTCTAGCAGACGAAAACAAGATGGTGGTCTCCTGCAGATGAAGACAAGATGGCGGACATGACGTCATACATGTTGATGATATATACCTTGGTACTGGTGGTGGTAGATCAGTCTAGGTAGCTTTCATGGAGGAAGGATCTGATGTTTGCACTCACCGGGAATCGAACCAAGGATGGGAATCGATATAATCAATCAGAATTCGAATAAGTTAATTTTTTGATGAATTTTGGAATTTTTTTCATTAAAATCAGATAATAATTAAAGATTTTCAAGATGGTGTCCATTTTTCAAGATGGCGACCGTAACGAAAATTGCAACGGTGACGTCATCATCCAATATGGCGGAAAACACATCATCGGAATTTTCGAGAACACACAATGACGTCATCCAAAATGGCGTATCCAAGATGACGGATACAAAATGGCCGCCGTGATCTACTTGTCCCGTTACGATGTGTCCCGTTACGCTGTGTCCCGTTACGCCGGCTGCACGCACGAAAAAGTGTCACGTTACGCTTATCCAAGATGGCCACCGTGACGTCACAATCCAAGATGGCCGCCGTGACGTCAGATTCCAAGATGGCGGTCGACAATCTTCAATCCACCGCCTGAGGCCTGTTTCCGGAGCCGCATTCATATACTACTGCACTGCCCATTTGGTTAAAAATTCATAAAAAGTTAAAACTCTAAATTTTCTCTTTGGCTTTGTGAACTTTGGTTTACACCATACACCTCAGATGGCAGCACCGTGGCTACACATTTCCGTTCCACGCGACTTCCGTTCCTTTCACGAAATCACTCCCACCAAGTGCCGTATACCGAGTATACCGAGTGCACATCAAACGTGGATGTTACAAAATTCAAAACTGGACTTTCTGGCAAATTTTGTACGTTATCCGTTGCAGAATTGTGACGTTTGTATATTGTTTGACAATTCTATGAAACATATTCAGGTTTTACGACGAAATTAAAAAAAAGCTTTTAAACCTATACATATTCAATTCTGTAAACCATAGAAATTTTAAATAAAACTTTGGCAGCTAATTATGTAGAAAATCTGCGTTATATATAAATATATATTTTTAATTAATTTCGTGGAAGTTAAGCTACTTTAAAAAAATATTTAAGTTTAACCAGCTTTCTCGTGCAGTTTGTCTCGGACGTCTATGGATTGAACTGTACGTCATTCTGCGTAGTGTATGGAATGTTACTGCGCCGCCCAACGGTATCAGTGTAGGATACGACTGATTTTGATATAAGCTGATCGAATGCCAACGAGCATGTGACACGTCTGAGTAATTATACCAGGCAGCATGAAAAAAAAATAAAATAAAGTGGCCCGGGTATGAAAAACAAGTTTGAGTGGCCTCGGGTGTTCGCGAACGGCCGACCACCTGCTGAGAGGAAGTTACCGCGCCGGAGACTTCAACGCACCACACGATGCTGAACGTGGCGCTTGCGCGGTTTTCGCTTCACGCTCCACTACGTGTAAGAGTAGGTACATGAAAAACAATTTTATGCCCTTCAAAAAAAAATTGGTTGTGTGTAAAGTCGGTTTACGGACGATAGTTTAACGTGACAACGTCATAACTAAACAATGATGAAATGATTGCATACTTTTATGACAAAAAAATAGAATGATTTTTATTTTAATAATAAAAGAATAAATACTTGAAATTATACTAGAAATCAGATTCATTTTCTTACGTACATTTGACGTAGAAATTATTTCATATCACACATTTATAAACAAAGTTTTAAGTTTTCACTTCTGTCGGTGCGGCGCAAGCGTACAATGAGCGTAACGGGACACAGCGTAGCGGAACAATGAGGGTAACGTGACACAGCGTAACGAAACAATGAACGTAACGGGACATAGCGTAACGGAACAATGTGCAAACGGGACACTTTTTCGTGCGTGCAGCCGGCGTTCATCGATTTATTAGACGTCACGTCAAAAGATTCCATTGAGAACCAGTTGCCAAAAATATATTTTGTAATGCTACAATAAATGTTTTATTGTAAATTATAATACTGAAATTTCCTTACGAAAATTCGCGCAGTTTCACTCAAGCATAATGTTTTTAAAACATGAGAAAGATAATCGAATATTCAATAATTGGACATTATTTTGTATTATAATGCTTATTAATGTAAGTTGTTAAAACTGGAAAGATATTCAGAGAACGGTTTACGAATAACTTTTAAGTATTGGAGGTACTGGGACAATACAAAGCATAAATGCCCGGGTAAGAATCCTAACGCAGTATTAATGCGAACGTTTTTTTGCTTTTGATAAAGTTGTTTTCATGTAATTGTACATATTTACAAATATATGTAATTTTAACATGAATATTTCTATTCCGTTTACAAAAAAAAATAAAGTGTCGTTTGTGATGATGTAATATCAGCAATGTGGAAAATGTGTGAAAGATGGAATGTGGTACAAGTACTGAGATAGTCACATAATTAACAATTTCGTATATTGATTCGAAACGCTTGCAAACCTAGGTCAGCATTTGCGTCGTTAAGCCTAAAGGAAAAATAATATTTAGAAGTATTAAGTACAGTAATTTAGTACGGATTTTATATTGTCTTGTTTATCATTTTTGAGCTATTATCTGGTGTCGTTATAAATCATTTCAAATAAACGTTTTGCACTACATTTAAAGATATTATACATAAAAAATAATGCAATATTTAACCTACTAAGGAAATTATAGTGATTTATAATTTTTTTTTCAAAACCGTTTAATCTTCTTTCGCCTGATTTTGCACTTTAACGAACTCGACCGAAATTTTACTATTTCATATTTTATGGAAGGTTGGAAGTACATTTTGGAAAACTAAGGCATTTAAATTGTCCATAAAAATTCATATACATACATAATATAAACCCTTTAGTTGACGATGGTATTGGGCTGCCGTGAATACCCAGTCTTTCTAGAAGTTTAGTAGTCATTTACATTATTTGGGACACAAATTTAAAATATTTTAAAAAATATTCTCTTTATGTCTTGTTTCTTGTCGGTTTGTTCCAGCTTCACACAAAAACCAAGAGCGGATTTTGATGAAACCTTTTTATTAATAAGGTTTGTATATCAGTGTAGATAATTCTCAAAGTTAAACTTTTTCTACTAATATTCTCGGAAAGAAAAGTGAAATCTTTGAAATGAGGTGACAGAGACAAAACATTTTGGTAAGTCTGAGGAAATTGTTGACGGAAATAGGAGGTCACCTAGTAAAACATATATTTTAAAGCATTCGTGGTTAGTTATATAAAAAAGAGGGTGAATTTGAAAGTAAAACACACAGAGACACCAATGGAATGCTCTAATAAATGTGAAGAAGCTAATAAAAGTTCATCGCAGTATAATAACACATTAAGAGTTTAACCCGGTTGAACCAATAAAGTATGTACATATATAGACAAGAACAAACAAACTAAATAGTTTTTTTTGTAAATGAAACAAAAATAGTCATGTAAAATTACAGATATTTGTAAATTTGTACATTTAAATGAAAACAAGTTTATCACTACAAAATAGAGTTCGCGGTAATATTGTGTTCGGATTCTTACCCCGGATTTTAAGCTTTGTGTTGTCCCAGTATACCACCAATAGTTGAAGTTATTTGTAAACCGTTCCTTTAATATATTTCCAGAATTAACTACGTACATAATAAACGTGATAACAATAACATAAATACATGGTTAAAACAATTCTTGAATGAAACATCAATTAAAAAATAAAATAATATGACAATTTTCGTAAGAAATACTTAGTATTATTTTGAAAAAACGTATATCATATATGCAAAAATAACCATTGAGACATGTGTTGCAAAAAGTTACAATATATTTATTGTAGTATTGCAGACTATTTCTTGGAAACTGGTTGCCAAAAGAATAATAATTATTTTGAAAGTACAAATTTTCTTTCTGTGTAAAAACTACAACATTAATTTTTACCGCGTACTGGAGAGAACTAGGCAGGGGCTGTTCAATGTAGATTACTGTTGACTTGGCGGTTGCTTCGGGCAATGGCGCGGCCCGTTCGCGCCTCGTGCCGGAGATAGCCGGCGCGAATATTCAACAGCCGCGCGCGTAATTGCGTGTCTGCTCGCGTGCTGCGAGATCACATGCTCGCGGGGGCTGCTGGGAAATTCCTGAGCGTCGCTCCAGAACCCGCTTTCAATCGATCACCTCGGTGGCGCGAAGGGAAACACGGGGCCATTGTGGATTTCGATCTCGAATAGTCGATTGCCTTTATTCGTGTTTAATTGGCACACACAGTATCTGTAGATAAAATATAGATTTAAAAAATATAGGCTATATAGTATTTGCATGATTTGCCAAGACCACTACAATTTTCGCATTCGTAAAAACAAACATATTTGTCGTGACAAGGAAGGCTCCAGGTGATACTATGAGATTCCTACAACTATGCATATCTCAAAATAGAGAATAAGCATTTATAATCGACAGCAGCTTTACAAAATATTATGAATTTTTATTTTAGATTTCCAACTGTCTTTATTATTCAAGTTTTAAAATAAGTAAAGAAAAAAATTATGAAACCTTGAATGTTTTTATTTTGCAATAATAGTTTTTGACATATCTTTACCAAACATAGTGTCAGGAAGAAAAATCATATCGGAATTTGTGTCAAGTGACTAAAGTACAAGAAAAATAAACGTTATTAACAAAAAGAAAAAAAAACACACACATACCTACGAACTTTATATTTATATTTCTTTAGGTTTTAAACATTGAAATTAAAATAGCTCATGCATCAGAACAGTTATTGATGTAAGGAAAATATCCTTTGCATTAAATTTATTTAAGTGCCATTAATATTTTTTTTACTGTTAGAGTTTTAATTCCATTCAAATATGCTGTAAAACAATTTTTCACTGTTGCCATTTCCACAATTTCACAGGAAAATATAAGCGTAGAAGGCTTACGTGGCACGGCTAAGCTTAATCTACGTTTACACTGGTAAAGAAAATCTAATGTCTGTATAACAATCAAGAACTTTGTTCATAATTTTGGGAAAAAGTTACAAAACAACACGCAAATTTTGTCACGCGTGCATACCTGTAGTCTCGAGTTTGTGTTGGAACATTCTTCATCGCCGGAGACAATGCTGATTGGTTGATAGCCCCTTATGCGTTAATAATTGTTGATACTCTAAACAGAAAAAAGAAGAAGAAAATAAAGGGCCTATTATACAGACTTACAATGTGTAATAACGTCTCAAATAAATTTGAGGTTGGAAGATACAATGGTATTTCGGAATATTGCGTGGTTGACTACCACTGTTATTCAAATCCAATTTATTTATCTTGGTTTTTTTATTCACTCATTGACGTCCCATAGGCACGATGCACTATGGAAATGTTGTATTAAAATGTCATATTTTAATAAAATGTTCTATAAAATAAGCATGACACGGAAGAAGGAACACTGACTGAGGAAAGATTGAAAATACAATGGGACAGGCATTCAAGGCAAACCATACGTATTTATTTTCAATCAAAATATCAAACAGTCACAGGTTTTCCATTCAAAGTAGGAAACGGATAGACATATAAGACATGGAGATTTTCAGAAAAATATTATACGACTGTTTATCGGTAATCGTTCGTCGACACGAGTTGCGCGATAATGTCTACCGATGTGGACAATTTTTGAGAGGTTTAAGATTTTGAGACCTTCATATCATTTTAATTTCTAATAACATTAACCACAAACTCGGTAATCATAAATTTCAGTCTTGTTGATTATCGAAGTCGAACAAATACGTAGGTACTTTTTCCAAGACCCAGATGCAACTCGTAGTTAAAATATAATTCCGTTTCCTGCTGTTTTCCTTTTTTTATGGCACGAATCCTTGATATACTGATTATTCAACGGCTGTGTGAAATGTTTTTAGGCACTTTAGATTTTGGCTACGAAAATGAGGTACTGCGCAGCCTCACCTCCACTCTAAGGTTAGCAGGTACTATACCGAAAGTCATTTGAACGTAATTTCAGACAAACGACTTTCGGTCTAGTGCATTTCGGTCTTGTGCCTTTCGGAATAGTGCCAGTTCGGAGTAGTGCCAGTTTGGACTAGTGCCAGTTTGGACTAGTGCCAGTTTGGACTAGTGCCAGTTTGGACTAGTGCCAGTTTGGACTAGTGGCTGCTTGATATAGTGGCTGCTTGATCTAGTGGCTGCTTGATCTAGTGGCTGCTTGATCTAGTGCCTGTGCGGTCTAGTGACTGTTCGGTCTAGTGCCTTTCGGCCTACTACCGCGTCCCTTGTGGTATTTACTGTACGGGATTGGTGAGCCTCAGGAAAGGAGGTTAGTTTCAACTGCTGTTAGACCTAATGAATGGTCCATTGCATGCATACCTTGTCAAGTATCAAACATTTGACCCCCACCGATGAGTGTGACGTGTTGGCATCACACTAATTGTGGACCTAAATAATAAAATGGATCACGCTTTAGTTTATGCTGAAGGTGTTTTGGAAATGCTTATTTCTTGAGACTGAATGAGAAGCAAAAAAATAAGTGTCAAAAGGATCCAGTTGGTAAAGCGAAAATATACAGTCTAAACGTCCCAGGAAAGGAACAGTATGTTAGGATTGAATGATAAAATTCACTGTGTGAACTGTTGAGACATAATCTCAAATAAAACAAAGAATAGCCAAATTTAGACTTAAACTAGTTTTGCTCCAAGGTACAGATATGTCTTTGCAGCCAGCGAGCCTGGCGCAAGAAGCCGCAGAAAGTTGTCCAGTTATAATCTGCAATGTGCTACAAGAAAAGGCAGTAATCAACGTACAATATATTGCAAAATGTTGCAACACGTAAGAGCATTTTATCCACTTGTCACTATGATTCATAGATGAGGTAAATATGTCTCTCTCCAGTTAACATGTCCAGTGTACAGTTATGCAACATATCTGCGAGGGCTTATAATATTATTATTTATTTAATATCCAAGATAACTGGTTATTCAACATGATTTTTTTCAGGTTCTTCGGAACTGTCTCTTAGGATGCATGTCGTGGGGTTACTGGAAAAGGTGGTAACTAGTGGGAACATGAACAAATAAATGCTGTCAAAAAAAGAAACAAAATTGTATTAGCCAGAAACCGTTCGAAAAGAATATTTACTGATTTTTTTTTTCTTCCAATAATGCCACGATGTTAATACTCAACGAGAATTTATGAGCAGTTTGGTTGTTGTTTTTTTGTCATTTTATGACAGGTTTTTCTCTATTCACATTAACTTTGAAAATTATTTTTTTTTTTTTTTCATCTTTTCATTGACACTGGTCTTGAATAATGAAAATCAGTAAGATTCACAGGGGCAGGGGCAAGAGGCTATGAAATCCGGGTGAGGTTATCCGACAACAACTTAAATATAGTTTTGGACGTTATAATTACGTTTATTACCCATGTTTTTCAGTTAGAATTACATCCACAGTGAGGGAACACTTCCCCCCCCCCCCCCCTGGGAATTACTCATAGTGCTGAGTGCTGAGTTTTTTCGTTATTACTTTTATGTAAGCGCTGTATCCTAAACTTTAACTTGCATCCTCTTCGCATTTGTAGTTATGTCACAAATGTTTTCAAAATAAAATCGTTTATAATGGGTGTAAAAAAAAGGGTGCGTAAGTCTTCGCAAATGCATCCTCGACTTCAGAGGCTTTTTTTTTTACACCCATGATATCACAGTAAGTGAACATCTAATTAAATTATATGTCGCACGACAACAAAGCCAAATGATGTAACGAGTTAAAATTATATATATAAATAAATATATTGCCCCGTAAATAAAAGTAATGAAAAGAAAAACAACAGTGGTAACTCACTAAGCGACACAATATTGTGAGATGTTTGGGGAAGGAATCTCCCGTGGCTGTCAGTAGGGGAATCACCGCTGCAGTCACCCGGAGTGACTTCCAGGGGAGAAACCATAGAAACCATTGGGAAACCGGTTCCGTCGGGATGGCCGTGCACCGGGCTTCGAACCCAGGTCGTCTGGGCCGCGAGCGCCGAGCAAAGTTCCGCGACGCTTAAAAAAAAAAAGAAGCCTGATGGTAAATACCCTTGGCAAGTTTGTGGTACAGCCTGCGGCGGAGTGAATGAATAATGGCATTTCTTGACGTGTCTCAGAAGTGTACGTCTGGACGCCAGCCAAAAATGTGCTGATGTCTGCAGTTTTTACTTTTTACTCAAGTACGTAATACGTGTCAAGACTAGTTTTCCATTGGCCGTCAGTTTGTTAAACATTGAAATATCCAAGCTTTTTGATACATTTTTCCAGTACATGTTTTTTTATTGACATACACGCAAACGTTTTACTCTTATTTATATGCATATATAAGTATATAAGTACATAGTAATTTATATTTTATTCCATATGTTATATATCTTGTAAATGTTAAAAATTCCAAAATTTAAAACTGATGTCTACAAAAAATGTATATATATATATATATATATATATATATATATATATATATATATATATATATATATATATATATATATATTAATCTTACAAACTAAAAGAAAAATCTAAGTTCTACTAAGTGTTAATGCAAGGCTATTAATAAGTTAAAACATGTGCAGTCAATGACATGATATATATATTTTTTAAGGTTTGATACCGAAAATGCTAGACGAAAATTTACAGACATTACTTTGATTGTCCCATTTGATATAGCTCGTAAAAGTGATAATATAAGATTATTTTTTTTTTTTTTTTTTTTTTTTTTTTTTTTTTTTTTTAGATTGACAACGGACCTGGTCACGATAGCTGATTGATCAGAACTCTCACCTAGGTTTCCCTTCGGTGTAGTTATTACCTCCCCCCCCCCTCCCCTTTCCACAACTCACGCAAACGGATATCTTGGTAAACGTTGCCATGAGACAATGGTGTTTTATCGGTGTATTCCCATTCTTTCACCCACTGTACGCATTCCGTTGTCCCTTTCTTCCTCTCTCGGCACATCTCAAGCTGGAGCAATAACCTACGTCAAAAAAAAAATCTAAATAATCCATGCGAAAAGATTGTAAAAACTCATTTTAAGTTTTAATTATCGGACTAGGCATTTTTTCCTTTTTTTTTTTAAACATAAGATATATAAACTGAAAGACGTCATATTACCTTCAACAGTGCCTTGGTTATTACAAAACACCAGATTTCGGAAACTGGATTTACTGACTCTTTTTCCAATAACTCCGCGGTATTAATAAGCAATGAAAATGTATGAGTTTGGTTGTTGTTTTGTAACGATAAAGATAAAGATAACGAAGTCAATTTTTGAAAATTAAACGTTTAAAAATTGTTATGGCCTAAAAAAAAATGTTGAAACTAAGATTGCAGCTTTCATTTTACTTACGAAATGTTACGGGTGGTTTTCCCCGTGTTGCATAGCTCAACAGGCTCTTACGAGTGCTAACCTAATATCTGTCATTCTGACCCTCCCTCAGGCAGAAGAAAAACATGTAGATTATTATTGTTGTATGTTTTTAGGTATTTCTTCGACCAGTAATACTGAGAATCGTGATAAAAAAAAGTATTATAGTGGTTTTAATAGGACACTATACACATGCGCGCTGAGCGTCTGTCTCTTTACACAGAGCTTGGTAAGTATAACATGGGGTGTGATTTTCTTCCTTTCAGACAAAGTGCGACTTCATGAGATGCTAGCGGTAAAACGTCAATTGCTTGCAGTGCGCAATTTTATGTTAGAAATAGTACTGTTACGAATGCAGACCAGACCGCGACATGCGCCAGGTTCGGAACTGGCTGGTGGTCCCGCACGGCCACTGACATGACGCGCCGTCCATGGCCAAAGGCATGCCACGTGTGCCTGGCCGGATCACAAGGGTCCTCGCTACCCCCTCCCCTTCTGCTACCCGCGCACCCACCCTGCCTCTGGCTACTGTCACTTTAAGCTGTCTGGGAATTCCGGGTTTACAGAGGCCGCTGTGCGGAGTGGCGTGAATAAGCGTCGCTGTTCTGGGTGTTTCGGGCGTCGGGTCGGCCCGGGATGACGCGACACGTCACAGCCGCTCTCGCATCTTCGAGAAGAACGCCATGGGTATATAAGCAAGAGTGAGAGTTCCGAGGGTTTGGAGAGTTCCGGGAGTGAAGGGAAAAGCAACATTGGCGAAGAGGGATCCCCCTGGAGAGCGGCGCGACGAATAGCGACGGGACCGTGAGAGTGCGACTGAGTGGCGCGAGACTGTGTATGAGGACAGGAGCGAGGTAAGGGGCGAACCACTGTTGAGCCTGGCTCCAGTGAGTAGTGCGAACTGCTGAACTTGACAGACATTGAGTGACTTGCGAATAAACATTTTTAAATGCAAGTGATTGTTGGTCAAATATTATAAGTAAAGCTATTTATTAGTAATATAATTATTAGTAATTAATAAAACTGTAATAAAACTTAATTGGACTATCCCTTACCAATCCACTGACCCAGTTCCCTCACATTATACTCGCAAATGTACTTTCCTCCGTTTTTCAGTAAAAAAACTCCATCCTTTACAAACACTTTTTTTATAGTTTTTTATTTATACAATCCGTTTGGCCTTGATTTTGGTTGATAAGATAAGGTTATGGAACACTTTATTTACATATTTACAGTTAACATATCCAAAACATGCTACACTATAAAGTGATACACAGAAATTTACATTTCCAAGAAAATAATACGTACCTAGCTTTGAAAGATATCTAACAATTATTAACATTTACAAGATATATATAATATGGACTCAAATATTATATACTTACTATGTACGTATATACTTATATAAGTATATAAGAAAGAGTAAAACGTTTGCGTGTATGTTACGGAACTCTAGGTGAGCAAGCATGTATTAGCAAGGTAGGGAGTAGGGTAAAAGTAGTCGTTTAAGCGCAAATGCTCTTCAGAAGTACATTTTTTTTAACAACATGATACGTTGGATAATTTCCCGGTTTTAAAATATTTCCTTTTCCCCCCTGTAATGGTTCCAAATAAATTGCCCGGTATACTATTGAGACTATCGAATAAACACAAGTGGTAACACTAATACCTTAGATTCCAGACATCTATATTATTAATGATTTTTAAAATTACGATTTATAATTATTTATTTCACAAATAAACGAAGCTACTTAAGATGCTATCTCAGGAGTCTAAAATTTGTGAAAGATACTTTTTTTCAACTTGGCGTACCTGATTATTTTTAAATTCAACTGGAGTCGTGCGTGAACGGAATATAAAGTGGATACGTCGTAAACAAGCATCGTGATCCTCGTGAACACATTGCAAGATATCAACAAAACAAACGCTCTCAAAACGATAACCATCTGTTATCGTGACTGTGTTAATTGGTTGTTCCTTTTTCCCTCTTCACAAGAACGAGTATAGTTGCTAGCTATTTTAAAATCGCAGAGGGGTTCGTAACACGAGAAAATTGGAGGTACAATAGGATTTTTTTTATCGATAATTTAACACTCAAAACGGTGCTACATTAAGCAGTAATGTGCGCATAAAGTATTTCGAACATATTTTCAAGCATCGTAAAAGAGCACCAGCAGTAATTTTTTTTTTTTTTCATTTTAATAAGGTAACAACCATATGCGATGGATGTTTACCGTTCTCTTTCGTAAGTAATAAATGGCAAGGATTTACGACAGTGATGCGTGTCTTCGTAATTTTACAATCGTGGTGTTTTAACTTCGTAAACTCTTCTTCAGATAGTCACGTTTATGCACATGTAAGTCAAGATCGTTATCGACGATAAAAGTGCATAACAGTTGAGTTATTTCACGAACTGCATATTATATGCAAACGCCGCGTAACTACCTACAAATTTCATTGCGCCTTTCACTCGGGGAAATCGTTTGTGAAGGTGCACTTTGCACTTAGGGTAGCCATTACGTGGTCTACATTAAGATCTCTACGCTTTAAAT
Organism: Bacillus rossius redtenbacheri; assembly: GCF_032445375.1. NCBI lineage: Eukaryota > Metazoa > Arthropoda > Insecta > Phasmatodea > Bacillidae > Bacillus > Bacillus rossius. Next base: position 28,393,036 of record NW_026962013.1, on the reverse strand, counting down.
ACGAAACTTATAAAGCTACTGTAAAACAGTGTATTTTCATTGTAACTACTATCTCAAAATAACCCCAAACTTATTCAGAAGTGAACCAATTCTACTGTTTTTTTTTAAATAAAATTTCATTATTTGCATTATTTTACACATGTTCGTATTTTTAATTCCCGAAGTTAAATTTTCATTTGAAATATATCGTTTTGTTGAGCGACTTGAAATATTCGATTTGAAACTCCAGTTTACTTCTTGTTTTATAATGTGTTTCTCATTTCAGTTATCATTTATATAACAAACGAATGGTTATGAACAAGGTAAACACACATTTACTTAACTTTTTTTTATGAATTACATCTTGGCTCTCAGTATACGGCATTAGGTAGGAGTAATTTCGTGAATGGAACGGAACACGCATTGAACGGAAAAGTTTAATATGTGGCGGATGGCGCGAACCATAGTTCACAAACTAAATATAAGATTTATAGTATTTAACAAGATTGGCGGTATTTCAATAAAATTCCTTGTCTAAAATCAGGTCCAAAGCCGGGGTTTAGTATTTTTTCAAGTCTTTTTCGCTTTTAACTGAGCCGTTTCATTATACATTTTAATCGAATGATTTGATGATCGACTTAGCTGATCGGGAAACAAATTTTATTGGTGGGTGCGGAAACTACGTATGATTCGCGCCAAGAAACGTAGTTGAAAACACAATTTGTGTAGGCTATATGTATCACGCTCGGCATTATTTTTAAGACTTCCGCGTTAAATTTCTTGTCCGAGTTTTGTATTATAAGTGAATTTGAAACATGAGAACACACGAAATATGTTCGTTACCGAGGTTAGATGTTGCATATTTCTAGCGAGTACTGAAATACTCGCTTTCTAATGTCAAATATTTGTGCTTGTCTAGAATGTGTTTGTGCGGAAACAGAATTCATGGATGAAACTAAATGCATCTCGTGAAACCAAGTATTCTTAACGCGATAGGCCCAATCTTACATAATTTTTGAGCCAAATATCTCTCTGGGTGTCACTGGGCGTCACTGGGCGCGATAAATATACGAAAACTACATTATCGACTACATTTCTGGGCGAAAATCACATGTGGTTTCAGCACCCGATGCTGGAATTCGCTGCCCGAGAAGATACGTCAGCTAATATATATATGTATATGATCATAAAATGATTTAATAAACTTTATAATGAAACGGCTCCGATAAAAGAGGAAAAGATTTGAAACAAAAAATACTAAATCCCGGCTTTGAACCTGATATTCGACAAGAAATTTTATTAAAATAACGTTCATCAAGTTATACAGTTTCATTTTGAGTTTGTGAAATTTTGTTCGTGCCATCCACCACAGATGGCAGCACCGTGGTTACGCATTTTCCTACCATTCACGAAATTACTCATACCAAATGCTTCATAGCTACCGAGAGCTAAGGTGTTTCACATTAAAAAAATCCTGTGCACCCTTAAATGTTTCCAGACATTTTACCGAATAATGTACTTCAAATACGCGAAGTGTTCTCATAAATTCTAGATAGCCGTCTCTTCGTAGACAGGGTAGCCTACACAGGCTCTTAAAAGGAAAAGTAATTTTTCAGAAACTTAAAACAGTTTTTTTTTTAAATTGTCAATACTTCAATATGATTCGTCTGAGATTATGCTCAAAGTAAGTACTCGTAATCAGTAAATTTACGAAGAAATACTTTTTATTTACGAATGTCGCTAGGTGATTCGCAACCAGTTTTCCTTGGCAAATTATAAGATGGCTTGTATTTGCCCGTTATCAAATTCGCGTAGGAGTAAATTAGTAATCGCATTAACTGGTAACTGTTTCAGGTCTCCCCGGTTTGATTGATACGTTCGACAAGTTTCGCTCAACCTTGAAGCCCGTGTGAATATACGCCTGTCTCTCTCTCTCTCTCTCTCCCTCTCTCTCTCTTCATTCTCGTTTTCTTCCAGGACATCCTGGACGCGGTACGTGTTCGGGAAAATACAGCCCGCAAAGTTGGCACCTCGCGCCGCTAAATGCGCTATGCAAATGGGTCTGGGGGGGGGGGGGACAGGATGTGCGCCCGCAATCGCCTGGCGAAAATAAACTTGCATTCGGGCGACTCGCTAACGAGCGAGTGGTTTCTTTTTTTTTTTATTCCTTCGGCGAAGTGCGGCAGCCTTGGCCGTGTTTCCGCACTCCATTACCGTAACTCAGCATCGACCGCCAGTTCTCGGTACGTGGGAGGGCGAGAGAGAGAGATAGCGAGAGAGAGAGAGAGCGAGAGAGAGCGAGAGCGAGAGCGAGAGCGAGAGCGAGAGAGAGCGAGAGCGAGAGCGAGAGCGCTATGTAGACTGATAGATGAAGCCGTAGAGAGTTACATAGAGATAAAACGAGAGACACGTAGAGATAGATTAAATTTAGATTAATAAGCACAATGAAACAAAATTGTCGAATGATTGAATATTTAATTATCTTTTCCATGTGAATGTTCAAAACTCTACTATATATAAATCTATTTTTCTATTAATTATATTGAAAATATGACACAAAACTGACAAAAAAAATTCTTTTGATCCGATTGCTACAAAACTTCACAGGATCATCAGCTGGGATAATCTGAAGATTGCCTGAAAATTTCATCATAATCGGTCCAGCCGTTTGGAGTCGATAGGGAACATACATACACACATCGATTTATGTATGTCAAAGATGCTTTAATGAATTATGGATCAAAATATAAAATTATACTTCAATTTTTGTAAAAATATACCCAGCATTATCTCGAAAAAACATAAAAGGTAAAATAACCACAACCATGTGTTATATAAAGTTGCAATATTTTTTCTTGTAGTGTTAACAAACTATTTCTTGGCAACTGTTTTCCAAAGTAATATTTTGTAAAAGTAGAGAAATTTTTTTTTTCGTTTATTTTTCGAGACCAGTGTTATCATGCATGCCTGGGTAAAAAAATTAAAGAATGAATAAGGGATGAACACGTAGAGACACCGTGGTCGTTAAAGACGACGAAGGGCCACACGAGATGAGAATGAAGCGTTGACGGAATGAATGGTGGGAAAATGATTCCGTGGAGGAGGAGGGGGGGAGGGGGGTATTCCGATAATAACCCAATGACTCACGGTAACGACCGCCACCTTTTCCAATTGCGAAAAATATAATAAAACGCCGACCCTGCCGGGAATCCAAACGAACCGTTAAGCTTTTGATTTGCAGGCGAGTAGTATGGCCAAATTTGACCAGGTGGTTTTTATAAACCACTAGGTGTCGGGGCAGGGGGGGGGGGGTATTTGTTGAGGAACGCTAGAGCGCTGTAAACGCGAGACGCACAAAGTATAATTAATAAGTACAGATCCGGAAGTCGCGCTGATTCATTCGGCGTCAAGCTAAAATCCAAAGCCGTATAAACGTTTGCTATATTCCATTGGCTGAATTACTTACACTGTAAAAATAATTTTTTTTGTACTTTATACAAAGAAAATTCTTGGAATCCCCTGTTGCCAACGATATCACTTGTAAAACTTACAAGGCAGAGCTTTGTAAAAATTGTATATAGTACAAAGCCTTGCCTTGTAATTTTTCAAGTGATATCGTTGGCAACAGGGTTTCCAAGGACTACCCTTGTAAACGTACGAAAAAAAAAATATATATTTTTTTTTCGTTATAGCTTATAGTGAGAAAGTTTTTGTTCTTTTTAATTGGCGCTACGTGATTCGCTTAACTTTTCTCCTAGCTAGGAACTGTTGGCTCACAGTCACTGCTGTTTTTGAATGTGCACAATCTAGACGCTTCTTCGACAGAGAGATCGTTAGAGAGAAAAAAACAAGAAAGAAAAAAAAAGCCGGGTTCATATATAAGTTTCCCGGCTCCTGGCTGAACAACCCTCCCTTCATTTTAAGAGTTATCATCGGAATTTATCAATATCGTTCTTAAATACATAGTACACGTGCCTGTATTTAAAGTTCTCGGACCTCAAAATGTACACGCAATTTTTTATTTTTTTTGGAAAGGACAGCTCATGTCAATTGCTGGACGACCGACGGTTTTATTTGCGTTTTGGCTTGCAACCAAATGAATCCGCTATATTTCGGTACTTATATTGACAATGTTTGCAAATGCACCCGTTCATAAGTTACGCAAGATGTAAAAAAACCGCAAATCAAGGGTCGGTAAACTTTAAACTTCCCGCGTTTTGGCTTCAGTGTCTGGAGTGAAGTGTTTTGAAATACTTACAAATAAGCAATGGTGATGTGTACAGAATGCTAGGATTTTCATTTCTGACCACACGCTTTTTTTTTTTCACTTAGCTACTAAACTATCGCAAATTATTTATCAAAATAAACCCGGCGAAGCAAATTTTTCCACAGTTTTAATGTAATTCTTAAATGTTTTATAAACTATCAAACGATTTTTTGCGTTTGTAGCGTGTTGCATTCTTGCACTCTCGCGCTTCGAAGGATATAAATAGAGACCGGAAAAATTTGCGTATTTATTTCTTGGTAGGTTAGAATTCAAAAAGATTTACCTTTGACCTGCTCCTATGATTGGCCCGCAGTTTATGTGAAGAACACTCAGCCTATTAGAAACTCTCACTAAAAAAAAAGAGGTATCGAACCACTGGCAACCTAGGTTAAAAAACTCTGAAGTAAGCAACCAATGAGCGAGGAACGTTTTCCCAAGTATGCACATCAGGACAATGGAGTCTATCCTAAAAGTAATTGAAACCGCGAATTTTTCCAGTACCTAGTTATAAAGCCAGCCGTATGGCCGTAGAGGTTTCAGTAAATCGTGAGAGAATGCAGGATGAAGATGGACCGAGATTTCAAACATCGTTTATTTCGAGTGCGAATACGATGTTTTAACATTGCGTAACTTCGTTCGTTGGAAAAAAAAAAAGGAGGGAGTGGCATACTAAGAACGTTTAGTAGAGCGCTAATCACAAATGCAAGCCGAGGAACGTCCAGTCGACACACATATGCACACTCGGCATGACGTCGTAAACTTGAGGCAAACATTTCAACATTTGTTTTAAACGTATTCAACGATTAATATATGTAAACATTTCCCTACAGTGAAATAGGCGAGTCATCATTCAGATGAAATGACAACGGTGTTTTTTTTTTCCCATGAGTTTCTCGAAAACTGGACCACACTATCGAAACGAGTAAGCTGGGTGACATTAGCATAATTCGTCAATGTGCGAATTATCGTCAAAGAAAAATGAACAAAATTCACGGGAACATAACCAATGCATATATTTGACTGTTTTAACTTTTCAGACATACTCAACTTTATTACGAACTTTTTTTTTAAGATCGGTTGCAAACCGCAAAAAGGCTCTATTTACCAGCTGTTTTGAGTTATCAATTTTCTCGTTAAGACAAATAAAAATCTGTCTTCGCTTGTTACAAGATGAAAGTAACTTTACCAGTAAAACTTTTGTTTTTTAATATATTGGGAAACCACCATCCTACCATTGTGGAAATAAATCTAGATCTAGAAGATTTTTATTTTTACTTCCCATGAGCGCTAAAAATGGAGCTACACTCTTCATGCTGGAGATCCAAGTTCGACTCCCGTCGGGGTGAAACGAGAATTTTTCGCAATGCATTACATTGCAGAACCATCTTACAGTTTCAGTCCTCGTGTGTCTCTTGAACACTTCGATTTCACCAAACTTACTCCCTAATTGATAAATTCATTCAAATGACATTATTAGCATCATAAAAATGCGGGGATTTAAATTTTTATAGTATTCCGTTACTAAAACTAAAACACGAACGTGCTTGTCTGCGAAAATAATTCCCTTACTCCATGCGTTTCTTTTCGAAAACAGCAACGAAAAGGCTCGTACACTCGTTTAGGTGTTATTTTATCAAAATAAACGCCACACATTTTAAAAAGACATTACTAATATGTAGGGACACCTGTATTTCGCTATTTAATTTCATTTCAAAGTATTTCACAAAACACTGTAGCGTTTTCTTAGAGTCATGGCAAATTGTGAGGGTGCAGCAGTACGGTGACCACATTCTCATTGGCCCCGTCAAAAGCGGAACGACACCTCTCACCGACCTCAACCAATAACCACAGGAGAAAAGCTACAGTATTTTGTGAAATACCTTGAAACGAAATGTATTCGCAAAATACAGGTGTCCCTACTGATATGTTTTATCAATATATGTTTGAAGTTAACAATTGCAGTAAAAATGAGAATCTCCATCCATTTTTCTCATCTATATGACAATTTTTTTTGTTATAAGCTTTTTGTGTTATCAGCTTTGGTTAACAATACTTACTGCATGATGGGAGTTAAACGATTATTTCTAGCGAATTCATTTCAAGTTACTAAACATCTAGCATCAGCGATACACATGGGAGTATTTGCTGCACTTTTACTCCCCTTAGCAGGTAGTAAAAACTTTGTCAGTTTCGTGTAACTTGTCTCTAAATTGACTACTAATATTCTACTCCGTCCACCCCTTTTGACGTGAAAAGGTCTATTCGCCCGTGACAATGAAAGTCAGTCGAACTTAATTGTGTGTCAAAACACCGTCAGATTTGTATCGCCTATAATTACGAGGCTAATAATGCGTCAATGATGGTTGAGCCCACAACGGATAGATCATGTCTGTACGTGTTTGTCACGCAGTATTTGTTTTGCCTGTGACGTTATCGTACTAGTGTATGCGCATACGCGTCATAAAGTTATAAAATGGTGTAGCGTGGAAACGCGTTCAGTTAGGACAGTGATTATGGTGCCATTGCGAAGAGCTTGTGGAGCATTACCAGGACCCAAAGTGAGATAATAAAAATATTCGCCAGAATCGGTAGTGATTGTAAATTACAAAATAAACACGTCATCTCATATGACTAGTAAATGTGCTCGGAATCATAGGAAACGCAAATCAGAGGAAAGCTCGGATCAAAAGGAATCCCCCCAAAAAAAAAAAGTCAAAAAAGGTCCAGTGCCGAGCGAATGCGAGAGCTACGTCAGCGTCGAAAAAAAAATTAAAAAAAAAATTGCGCAAAGCGATTAAGTGACTGGCCCATCGGGCGTATATAGCGGCCAGGGACAGTCCAAACGTCTACGGATCATGTGACCACTGTATTAAAGAGACTGAATTACATATAATTACGGAACATTTGTTTTCATGGGAAATCTACAGCGTGGACCTGGAACTGTTTTGTTTTTATGTTAACAGGGTTTGTAAACAGACATCTCGCGATGCTTTGCGAGGTGACAGCTTGGTAATAACGGGGACCATTGGTGCTACATTCGGGAACCGTCACGTTCGAGGCAAGTTTACGTGACACATTACTTCTTTTAACGGAACTTGGCGTACTTGGTTCGCCATCATTCGCCAGGCGCGCGGGAGGGGAAAAAAATTGCAGTTCGTGGAATATTTATATATGTATATTTTATCTCTTTCTCTTTCTCTCGTCTCTGGGGGCTTTCTGCGGGAATTTCCACATCCTGGATCGGGTCGCGCGCCGACCCTTCACCGGCAACCCCATGCCTCCCCCTCCCCTCTGCCCCCTTTCCCTTCCAAGACGCTACTCACACTCATCCGACAGCTTCCCCTCAAATGCCAAGGCCGCTTGTGCTTCCAGGGCGACGAGAAGACGCCGCCGACGTCAGCGTTCTCCCCCCCCCTCCCCCCCCCCCCACAGACCGTAAGAGAGGGATGCGTCACGTCGAAATGCGTGAGCTGTTAATTTTTTTTTTTAGGGTAGGTCCGAAACGCCGTGTTAATATTTTGGCCTGCCGGGTGAGCAGGGGCCTTAAGGGGCCCGCCTACCAGGGAACACATACGGTGTGCAGAGCTTCAGGAAAAACAACGCGATTGCAAAACTACTCAAGATATCCGAGTGGGGCCTATTTACGAAAAGCATTTAGGAGTTCACTGAGGGCCAAAAAATACTTTCAATTTCGGATTAAATTTTTAAAATGTATTTTTAGAAGAGTTAAAATTGCTAAAACGCATGTTTTCAGAGTAATTTTAAGGCGTAAAACAATCGGAGCAGATTCTTGGAAGCACTTAAGGGGCTTGCATTACACCTATATCTTCATTTCTCAGCTGTAAAATGTTACGGTCACCTCTCAAATTCCACAGGTATCCTGTGACGACGAGAAGACTGCGCGCCAGTTCAGAGACTTGCGCTTAGAGGCTATACCGCGCTGGAAGCACCAGCGAGCGTCGCGCTTATCATCCCGCCTCACTAACACACATACACCCCTGACGAGGCGGGCCCCTTAAAGAGATCTTGTCCCACAGTCACGAGGACGCAGACAGATAGACGACCGGCGTGGCATGGACACGGTAACTGTGGAACCAGCGCGAGTTGAGGACCGCCCAGGACACCCGGAGGATATATGCAGGCCCTTCATTACGCGACGCGTGCAAACAGGGGACTTTCGAGCAGGGACCCCACTACCTTAACCGCGTGCGGCAAACAACAGAGTTTTTTTTTTTTTTTTTTTTTTTTCGGGGACCTACCTTCAATAATCTGATGCTCTGAAATGTGAATCTTCCAATCTGAAAACTTTTTGTCACGCATACCTGTTTGAACCTGTTTTTATCCATGCGAATATTATTTTTTTTCCCCCTTCTTTTAACGTGTAAACCTCTTAGCTCTTAGGTGTACGGCATTATGTAGGAAACGGAACGGAAATGCGGGACCGCGGTGATGCGTCGGCGCAGAAGTCTCGGTAACCTCGAAAAAAACGTGTAAGCGAATCATAAACCCGTATACCGTAACTTTAGGGTGCATGCCAAACGTATTGGTGTGCCAAATCAAGCTTTATGATATTGAAACTACCCTGGATCGTAATGAGTACACGAGTTTTTTTCTTCTGTGTAGACGGGCCCATGAAGAGAGGTGGAAAGAGCGGTTCAAGAGGCGAGGAGACAAGGGGAGGGGGATGTTTGCGTCAAACTGTGTCCGGAAGGTGAAATAGCGCCTTTGCAACGTTCCCAGCGGAACGCCCTCTGGGTCCGGATTTGCAACGCCGCGCCGTTTGTCGCGGGCGCTCTCGACAGGTCGTTACCACAACGCCGCAATACCACAACGCCGAACGTACAAAAACGCCGAATACCATAACGTCGAATGCCAAATTGACCGCAACGCCGACAGCTAGAAAACTGCTGTGTACCACAACACCGAAATACAGCAACGCCGAAAAATGTACTACAACATAACCTAACCTAGGCTAGCCTAACCTTACCTTACCTTACCTAACCTTACCTAACCTTACTTAACCTTACCTAACCTTACCTTACCTTACCTAACATTACCTAACATTACCTAACCTTACCTAAGCTTACCTTACCTAACCTTACCTTACCTAACCTTACCTTACCTTACCTAACCTTATCTAACCTTACCTTACCTTACCTAACCTTACCTTACCTTACCTTACCTAACATTACCTAACCTTACCTAACATTACCTAACCTTACCTAACCTTACCTAACCTTACCTTACCTAACCTTACATAACCTAACCTTACATAACCTAACCTTACATAACCTTACCTTACATAACCTAACCTTACATAACCTAACCTTACCTTACAGAACCTAACCTTTGTGGCAGTCCTGCAATGACATTTTTTGTCTTTGTGGAAATTCGGCGTTGTGGTACACAGCAGTTTTCTAGCTGTCGGCGTTGCAGTCAATTTGGCATTCGGCGTCATGGTTTTCGGCGTCATTGTACGTTCGGCGTCGTGGTGCGTCCCCGGTCTCGACCACGTGACGTGCCGCACGGCGACGCCCCGCGGGGGACGAGGACGGGTCGCCACAAAGTCTTCTCGGAGAGCCACCTGCGGCGAGGACACGGCAGTCTCGGATCCAGCCGCGAGCGCTGGCGGAACCTTCTCGTCCACTTGTAATGTTCAAAGGCCGACGATTACTTCCCGCATCTCGGACACACTCAATAACACGAAACTCGTGACACGAACATTTAACATAGAATTTCTTCCGTGATAAATATGTACGCAAAATTGTGTTTTAAACTACATTTTCTTGACGCGAATCCCAACGTAGTTTCCCCGCAACCGCCGCTAGAATTCGTCGCCGGAAGAAGCTACGTCAACTATCAAAATCATTCGATTTGCAAAGCGAAACTTTTTTTAACGATGTACGTAATGAAACTGCTCCCATAAAAGTGATCGAAAAATTACTAAACCACGGATTTGCACATGATTTTTGACGAGGAATTTTATTAAAATACTGCCCATCTCGTTGAAACTCATTAAACAGATAATACTATAAAGTTTCTCTTTGTCTTTGTGAACTTTGGTTGGTGCTATCCACCACTAATGTTGGCACCGTGGTTACACATTTCCGTTCCATGCGACTTCTGGTCCATTCACGAAATCACTCCCACCGAATGCCGTATACCGAGACCTAAGATGTTAGACATCAAATTAAAATGTGCAAAGTTGTAATAAAGTAGACAGCAGGCTTTCGCACCCATTGTCTAATAAGCTATATTTTGGGTTTCGAAGTTTAACCACGCCAGAGTGTGCATTGTTCCGACGTTTTGCTCTGCTTGCAGCAAGCATCTTCAGGATTGATAAATAAACTTCGAGTAGAAGGCGGTAAAGCACTGTATATTGTGACGGCATGTGATGTCACGATACTAGGATTTTTGTTTATTATTTTCCCACACTAAATAACGGGGCTAAGAAAATATGGGGAAAATATGTTGCCCTGATGAAAAAGAAACACTGTCGACTAGTCATAGATAGAGTAGCTGCTGTGTGCTGTATAAAACTGTAAACACGCAGAGCAACCATAGTATGGGTAGAGGGGTGGAATAAGCTGTCTTGTTTTCGTTTCTGGGAAAGATTCAGGGTTGCCAGCTGGACAGATTGATAGCTTAGGAATTGGGAAGAATAACAGCGGAAGTCTCAGTATCGATTGTTCCAGAAACAGCATTGATTTCGACCAATTCCACACCATAACCAACATCCGACAATATAAGAAAAGATGCATTCGAGAATCAGTAGAAATATTAAAACCACCAGCAAACACAAATAGAGAAGATGGCTACAAATTAAGCAGGATATGGTGCCTGATTCTTACCCGGCTATATAGTTAAAGTTATTTGTAAACTTTTCCCTGAATATCTTTCCATTATAATGAAACAAAATAAAGTCCAATTTTTAAATATTCGATTATATTATCCATGAATTACGAAAATTATGCTTGGTGATACAAAAGACAGGTCGCATCTGGTTGACCAAACAGCCCAGCCAATCAGAAGAGAAGAGGCCACTGATTTGCCAGCACCTCCCAGCCAATCACAGAAGCCCAGCTCCGATTGGCCAATCCAACATACCAACCAGACGAAAGGAAGGTTCTGATTTGCCCACAGCTGCAGCCTACCGTGAAACATTCTTCTTTCAGGCGAGAGTATTAGAAGGCGGGAGAACTCCTAATAACCTCAGTAGGTAACTGCTCCCTGATGATGGCGACTGCAACGTCGACAGACGCGTCAGTGACATATTCGCCTTGAACGCGGCTACAACCCAGAAGTCAAGCAGTTTTAGTGTAAAAGTAGTTTTACTTCAGAGTAGTTTAAGTTTTCTTTCGTTATGTTAAAACATTAATATCTTATAATATAGGTTGTACCGTGTAACTTGTCTCAAAATTAGTACCAGTGTTGCCCATTTCCCAACTGTCAATTGCAAAGCATGAATCAAGTTGTTTACAGGCATTGTCGACAGAAAAAGGGTGGCAGGATGATTAGGTAGATTTTTTCGTAGTAATTTTGAGGACAACTAAATTTGAGACAAGTTACTTGTGCAGAATAGAAGTGATCTTGCTTCGGTTCCAACACTCCTATAGAATTGTTCATTATCACGTTAAAGTGAGATTTTTCTTAAATGTATGTATATGTATATATGTATATATATATATATATTTATTTATTTATTTCATACCTTCCTTAGGTCAAGAATATTTTGTGTTGTATAGCTCACCGTTTTCTCACTTAATATCTTAATCAAACATGGACAGAAAGATACGGAACAATTTTAAACTCCAGCGTTACTTCTGCAAACACCATTTCCTTTATTGAAACTCACGTCAGATGTAATTAAAATTCCATTCTCGCTATACTAACATAACATGTGTTCATATGTGTGATAATGCCTGACAAGAGTCAGTGTCACCGCGGTATCATTATGTATCGAATTAAGCTCGAAGGAATTCAGATAAGTAGCTTGCTGCAAGGTCGGCGCACAATGTCTCGAGCTAAGAACCTTTTCAGTCATCTGTTCTTTTTGATTTGACTTCCGGCAAGACAAGGCTAGATGCCAGGCATAATGCACGCTGTAAAACCAAGTCTGTTATCTTTAGATCAGCAAATAAAATCTCTATGCAAAGCTTAAACTAAATTGATGACCTTACCAAGACGTTCAGTGGTTGGCGTACCTGACTAAAATACATAGGTCTGGCTTTGCACTTATTTATACTTTGACATACCTAAACCGGACTATGTTTAGCATTTATATCAGCTTTTCAAATGTGATATTGAAGTGCAAACCAGAGAACTTCAAACCACAGTTACTTCAACCTTACCAGCATCAACATTTTTACCAATCCATTCTAATACAAATACAAACTTAAATAATTTGCTATCTTACAAGTTACTGACCCTAATTACTTACGGGCTTAACGAGAAAAAAATTTAAAGCTAGGATTATTTAATAACA